>NC_061529.1:2677500-2977500 GCF_022379125.1 Scophthalmus maximus
TGGTTGTTTGGTCGGTCAGTTGGTTGGTTGGTCGGTTGGTCAGTTGGTTGGTTGGTCGGTTGGTCAGTTGGTCGGTTGGTCAGTTGGTTGGTTGGTCGGTTGGTTGGTTGGTTGGTTTTTTAATTGTTTTTTTGGTGTGTGGGCTGGTTGGTAGGTTGGTCGGTCAATTGATTGGTTGGCTTGTTTCGCTGGCTGGTTGGCTGGTTGGTTGGCAGGTTGTTTGTTTGTTTGGTTGGTTGGTTGGTTCTTTGGTTGGTTGGCTGAAACAGGATCTTTGGGCAATAATACTAATGAAATGAAAAAAATACTTAAGTAAGCTAGTTAACGGCTACTAAAACAGTAACACTGTTGCTAAGTTAAAAATGAATACTACAAAACTTTACTGAAAAATTACTACGTTGGTTTGGGGGGGAAATGAATAAAAAAAAATAACAAAACACAAAATTCAAAACACAAATTCATGCAGTTGGTATGATTTTAAAGAGTCACAAAAATTCTGTAATGTGGTGATGGAGGCCTGTTCGTAACCTACATCTCTGTTCCAACATAGATTCAACTGAAGGTTGGTTTTCCAGCTTTCAACCAAACCTTCTGGCCTTCTTCAGGAATGGAAATTCCTCAGGTGTCATTACGTGATCTAAGAAGTAAACCTCATTCATGTTCTAACAAATGATACTTACTGTGCGTGTGCTAAATGACGGCCACGGGATAGTAAGCAAACGGTGACGACTTTATAAAGGTGATGTACAAGATGAATTAATCAGTTTGCCTTAATCAGGAGATTCCGTTGTCCCGGGTTGCTGATCAAAGAACATTCATTCACAACAATAGCAAAAGTGTGTCATATGTTTCTTTCATGAATTCCAGAAGAGTTCATCTTTGACATTGTTTCTAATGTGGTTTCCATGTGATGTACTTTGATTGGCGAGGTTGTCATCTGTGCCCCTGCCTCATCTCTGATCCTTGTGTCTCTTAGTCGGTCTTGACAACTCTATAGGCCTATTTGTCACCACAAGAAAAGCTTCTCAGCTGCCCCCCCTCCCCCCCTCCCCAACCCTCTCCTCTTCTTTAATAACCTGGGCTCACATGAGACGTCATTCATGTTCAGAAAAGTGCTCAGGCGGGCTGGAAGAGACTCGCGGCGGAGCATGCAGCAGCACACCGACACCGTCTCTTCCCTCTGCATCCCGGCCCCGACCAAGACCCAGACATCAAAGGCAGGTGGAGTGAAACCATGAAATTACAGGTAAGGTGTCAATTACCCTTTGAAACCAAGCACTCTCCAAATCCAGGCAAGACCGAGCTGGTCCCTGGAATTAGAGCGAATAAAGAGGAACCGAAGGGAGAATGGCAGAGGAGCAGGGAAGAGGAGCGGAGGAGGAGGTTTTATGGGCTGTGTTGACAATATGGCATCAGTATAAAAGGTCCTAATTCAGCTCTAAATTACCCCCCTGCGCTCGCTCCTCGCCTCGCACAACTGCACAACCACCGCCTCTTTGGGCGTGCGAGAAGGTCCTCTCCGGGAGAAAAGGTGGAGAAAGGACTGGTTGCAGGAAAAAAAAAAAATCTGCATCTACATTATTGTTTTTATTTACACCGACTTTCTCATGTAGAGTTTTTTTTTTTTTTTTTTTCACTGGAAAAACAACACTTGTTCTACCCAATGAAATGCCTGGTCTTGCTCAGCCGCCCGAGGCAAATTTCAGCATGTAAGGGAGGGGAAACCCAACTAAACACCTTCTAATTCACAGCAATGAGAGGCATAAAATCCTTAATGGAGATATTACACCGCGGCGTCTTCAAACCGATTGCAAGCTGTTCGAGTTCACAGTCTTTCGAAAGGAGATGATGTGAAATTAACAAAGTTTTTTGTGTCCTCATTTGCATCGTCTTACTTTTTCTTCACAACCAAACAAGCCGTGTCGTCATCACCGGCCTTTTTCATTCAAACAGTCTCATATATGTCAAGCGCTTCCACTTTAACAACAAACTATTTATTATTTTCCCGTGTAGAAAAACTGTCACTGTGGGAATTAATTGACTTAATTTTTGTTCTCTGTTGCCCTCTCTCTTTCTTTCTCCGTGTGTGCCATGAAGCCAGTTGACAGCTCATGTGGGAAAAAGAGAAAAAAAACAACCCGACCACAGCTTTGGGTTACACAACACACACACACACACACACACACACACACACACCCGCTGAGCCACAGACAGACATTGCTAGCCTGGTTCAGCCCAGACGCTGCAGAACACCCACAATGCCTCCGCGCCCCCGGCCTGCCTTCCCCTGCCAGGTGGCCCGCTCCGAGGCGGCCGGGCTCTGGAGTAGCTGGAGGGAGAAGATGGAAACTGTCCGTCCGCTCCGTCTGCAGATGAAGATTGTGTGATGCGATCGAAACCTCCGGGTGAGGTGGTTGTTTGGCGGATTAAAGTTAGTGTATGTGGCCTAAAACAAGCTCACCTGTTTTCAACCGAAGTATGTTTTCACCGTTCAAAGACACAATATATAAAGGAAGACCTTGGCACGTGGCACATATTGTTTATATTATATATAGTATAAACTA
The DNA here is from genome assembly GCF_022379125.1 of Scophthalmus maximus. NCBI lineage: Eukaryota > Metazoa > Chordata > Actinopteri > Pleuronectiformes > Scophthalmidae > Scophthalmus > Scophthalmus maximus. The sequence continues at coordinate 2,680,065 of NC_061529.1, forward strand.
AAAAATAACAGTATTTCAGATAGCAGCTCATACAAAATATGGATGTTAAAAACAGTTTCCATCAACCTTACTGATGTGCAGTGACACAACTTGCATATTTAAATCATACTTTGTTTTGTGGGTTGTCAAACTGTGTCATCACGTCTGCACTTTATGTGAGGTCCTCTTAAGTTTATATTTTTTTCATGCGTTGTGTAACTGTCTTGTTATGTGCCAGCACCAATTAATGAAGTGAAATTCCTGCTGCACCACCTGCACCTGCACGTCGACGAGATGCCGACGCAGAGCAACGGCAAACGCGCAAAGGTCGAATTCAAATGCTCAACGAAAAAACTTCTACCTGTTGTCACCAATGTGGACGGATTCAGAGAGTTTCTGACATTTTCTATGGAAACCAAAGAGTGTATTATGATGACACACTCTGACGGATAATGAAATGAGCAGATCGGAGCTTTGCCTGCCGCCCTCCATTAGTTCAGAGTTAGAGGGCCGGGGTTGGGTTACAGGATTACAAGATTTGTATGCGAAGGAGACAACTTGTGCCATCTAGTCAAAAGCAATCGGCAGGGTATAAAACTGAAGGCACTATAAAATATGTGTAAAAAGAGGAGGACGTAAAACAGACGTGAGTATCTCTAAAATGTGGTTAACTCCCAATAATTAGTCTCAAATTAGAGACTAATAACATTGAGTGTGACATCACTGTAGGTAACGTAATGCTACCTAGCATAATCTAGTTAGCTATCTTAGATGGTAATTTAACAAAAACCTACTTTGGTTTTATAATAATATAGATTCAAACATGGAAACATGAGTTTGAGAAGAAGTAATTCTGCAATTTAGAATGGTATATTAGCAATATATATATATATATATATATATATATATTAGCAAGCTAATGTAATACAGCTAGCTTTATTCATACGTGAATGGTAGCAGTAGGGAGCTATTATGCTAGCTAGCTAATGTTAGCTATTCACTTGGCAAAACTTACTTACTTTTGATATTTGTACATACATATATAGATGCATAGACATAACTTTACATTTTCTAGAGTTTTATTACCCATAAAGTTTAAATCAAGAGGGAATAATCAATACTCGCAAACTAACATTATTTGTGAATGTAGAAGTTAATGTATGGTAGATAGAAATAACAGATAGCCTAGCTAATGTTACTAGGTCAATTCACAAAAAGTTATTAGGATAATAATTTGTTATTGGACAGATTCTGGAGAGCTGGTGAAAGCAGATCCAGCACGAAGAGGTCCAGAGAAGTGTTAAAAGGGACAGTTCACTGAAATTGAAGTGGGGTTAGAGTACTTATGCATAGTTAATATGTGACCTCATGGAGATGATCAGCGATGTCATTTAACGGAGTTTGGAGGAGAAGTGGAAGAAATGTAAGTCTCAGTCCTACTGTGTCAGAGGGGACCACCCAAAATCCTCTTTTTCGCCACATTTTTAAATGCTTACCAAAAAAGAAATCTGTTCAATTGTACGTTGAAGGACGTATTTTTTTGTTGCTTCAGTTTTCCGCCAGCCATCCGTTTAAGTTTGCAATTTTTTTTCAAGCATACTTCGGCCATGTATTACTGCGCCAACTCACCGCGGTAGCTTTGAGCCAAACCGCTGATTTTTTGGTGGGAGTGAGACTTACGCTACTTCCACTTCTCCTCCAAACTCCGTCAAATGACATCACTGATGACCATCTCCATAAGGTAACATATTAACTATGCATAAGTAACTCATACAACCCCACTTCAAAATCACTGAACTGTCCCTTTAAGGACTTCTTCAAAGGCTTTGCGAAGGGCCGGAAAAGTGTAGCCTATCATGCACTGTTGAGCAATCAAACCCAGTTATTAAGAATGTCAACTGTGCACAAAGCTGTTGGAAAATATAATGGATATGGCTGCTCACTTTATCAACCATTAAAATTTGTTATCATAGGGTGTTTATAAATGTCTCACTTGTATCCCAATAAATTTATTGTATCCCAATAAATGTTGTAATATGAACTTGCATGTAAACAGACTGACAGAGAAGGGTGAGGCAGACGGAGCAGACAACACGTCTGTCAACAGCCTGATGACAATCAGAAGACATCTACCTTGTCAGGTCCATAAACAACGTCCCAATTAACGACTGCTGTGATTCATCGTGGGCTGCGGTCGACAGCTCATCAAAGCCGAGCGTTTAACGCATGAACTGTGCTGAAAAGTTAGTGTGTGGCATAGTTTCCAGCAGCCGCAGCCAAACGTCTGATAATTCATCTTACACTTGGTAATGACCTTCCAGGCTTTGTCTCTTTTCATCGTCAGGTGGTTGGGCCTTGCCTTGGACACTGCCGGTTCAATATCAGGAATGGGTTCTACATATAAGCCGTAACTTTGCTTTATATGATCATTCTGTTGATCTTAGAAAATGAGTTCCTCTTTGATGCATTTAACCCATATGGGATCCCAAAAAGGTTTAAAGATCATCACTGAAAAAGACTTTGTAGAATCTATCTGTGTAGAAATAAATTGATTGAATTGACCTTGATTGAAAGGCATCTCTCATTGCATCACAATCAGGTATTGAACTGATTCCTTGGATTTGGTGGCTCCAACTGGCTGATCGATCAATTTGTTTATCGCCAGTATACGGAGAAGTGTGCATTGGTGGGAGGTTGAGGTGGATGGAGGAGTCGACTACAGAGCACAGGAGCCTGGTGATCATTACCCTCGTGGAACCGATACCAACCCTACTTCTTACCAATGGTGCAGTTTCTTTTGAACCGTTACGGTTGCACAAATGAAGGTCCTCTAACAAGGAAACGCTTATTTTAACCAATTTTAACCAGAGCTCAACCATAACCATGTTTACTACTGTCATAATGATGACAACCATCATGTACGCTTGTTGCAAGTGCGGCCCTATTGGTCACATTACAGGAAAGGTTTGGTACACCTGCTGGTGGTGCACTCCCATCTGTCTTATCCAACGACATGCAACCCGTATGGTTGTTTTGGTGGTAGGACTTGCTGTAGGTATCCCTTGATAGTCCTAGATTGCTTTGTGTGTGGATGTTGGTAGGAGCAGGGTGCTGATTGATGACTGACTGACTGACTGACTGAATGGTTGGTTGGTTTGTTGTTTGGTTGGTCGGTTGGTTTGTTGGCTGACCGACGGACCGATTGACTGAATGGTTGGTTGAATGACTTACTGACTGATTATTGACTGATCGATCAAGTAGCTGTAAGAGCCACCGAGCTTTCAAAACAATGCCCCCACTTGTCTGAGCAACACACACACACACACACACACACACACACACACACACATTACGGTAAGTGAGTGATACTTTTTGTCTGAGTCTGCCTCGGAGGGGAAGTGATGTAATGTCAGGGCAGGAGATTCAAAAACAACACGGGGCTGAAAAATCAAAGAGGCCCTGCGCCTTTGTTCAAACAAGCTGTCCTGCCTCGCTGACAGACGGGGATGCTTCAAGTGGTGCGGTTTGAAAAAGTCTCTCAGTTTGGTGTCACTCACGGTCAAGAACACACTCTGCAAATGTACTGCAAATGGTTTGGTTCATTGTTTTGCGGCCAACTTGAACAAGCTTCTAGCCGCTTGCCTAAGTAAGAGTGCATTTCCATTTTATCACTCAATGATGAATTAAACATAGCGTTTGCAAAACATCGCATCATTCGAGGTTCCACGAGGAAAACAGAGCTGAGAACACGTGTTACCACATGTAAATCACATTAAGTGTTCGAGCAAGATTATATGAATGTTTTCGCTCTCTGGAGGGTCTGTTGTTGTTGTTGTTGTTGTTGTTGTTGTTGTTGCCCAGCTGGGACAAGACAGCCGGCCCCCCCGTGCCATGCCATTACATCGGATCCTCTTATTACAGAGAATCTCAGCAGTAATGGAAATAACCTGTCGTCCCAGGGCCAGGTAGCTCGACAGGCCCATAAATCATGCCGGTGTTTGTGGAGGCGGGGGGGTGGGGGGGGGGTAGAAGAGAGAAGGCAGGATAAAGAGAGGGAGGGAGGTGTTTCCTGTGCTTGTTGACAGGCTCGAACAAGGCTTGAGCAAACAGGCTCTTCAAGGTGTGAGGACGTCAGGCAGACGTTGAGGTAGACAGGTGAGTTGACAGACAGGTTGGGAGCAGGTAGACTGACTGAGACACTTTGAAGCAGCTTATGGAAAATCAAAAAATACAAGAACACAATAAAAACATATTTAGCAGGTTTGATATTGAGCACGCTTGCTCTCATTCGCCAATCAACATTGAATACGAAGTACACCCGTGGTTGATGGGGATGTCATTAGTTTCGATGAGGAACACTTGGAAGTTTCATAGCAACCAATTAGACAGTTGTTGAGTCTGGACCAACCAACTGACAGTCTGATATCCTCGCGGACAGTTCAACAACCGTGTGACCAGGAAGTTAAATGTCTCTCAATGAACAATTAAACAATGTGTTCAAGGCTCACTAACCTCAGAGCTTTTGCTGCTAATGTAAATCGTCTGATTGCACATGATTAGCATACACATGTATACTGTCACATCCGTGGTTTTGTGTCATTGTGATCTTGCAAAACTATAAGGGGATGGAGGTTTACGTTAATTAGCTTTTATGATGTCACATTGCATAGATCAGATAGGGTTTGGTTCAGGCAACTAAAACTGCGGTGAAAGACCCAACTAGATATCAAATAATACCTATACAGTGAACTAACATGAAAACATTCCAAATATATAAATCATTGTTCATTATGGCATTGTGATTGTGCAGGCACAGATTAATTTAATGATCTGGCAAGAGGCGTTATGTCTGAGAGAGAATCCGGGGGGGGGGGGCCAGTCACAGAGCTGTATTTATCACCACCATTAGTAGAAATCCATTGAGGAAAACACCGGCAGGTAGCAGGCACAATGGTGCAATTGTTTTTCTGGGGTGTGGGGCGGATCATATCAAGCGCCTTTGTTTTTTTATTTAATACTCTCATATTTCTGTTACCAGTTTCGAATCTCAGGCTTCCCCTCCTTCCCCGGAGGGCTTGTTCGGCGCTGAGCCCTGCGGGACACAGGTGGATGTTTCAGGCGCGTTCGCCCGCTCGCTCGCCACATCTGCGCGACACACACACACTCACACACACACACACACACACACACACACACCAGGAGGCAAACATCCCAGAACGGCTGGCATAGTTCACATGTTTTAATTAGCCCGTAATAGTAGCTTAGTGTCCTCGATCTGCGTCATTTGCATACCTCATGATGAGTTGGAAAAGGCCGATTATGTTCCATCATGCCACCCATCGGTGTTGTCTTTGGGCACGCAGGGCGAATGTGTGTTGGCAGGGGTTGCCAGTCGCCGCATTTCAACACAAAGCATTTTGTTTTAGTGCTAATTACACGGCAGGCGAAGGCCGACGGGTCCCCCCCCACCCCCACCCCGTGTGTGACAGTTATTGACAATCGGCCCTGTCTAGCCATAATATGCCAGGGGGCAGGGGAATCAGCCACCTCCAACATAAACACTGCAGGGCGAGCTGCTCGGGATGAGGCAGATCTCACCATGACAACTGTAACTATGTTCAACAAATTAGTCCCAGAATCCCCGGGTGTTTACGCTCTTCAAAATAAAAGAGATTGCCTTTCTTCTGTCTGACAGTCAAGATCCTGCAAGATTTGGGCGCTTTGTTTTCATTGCAGCGGTTTGGGAGATCGGCGTGGCGGATGACAAACCGCTCGGAGGTGCCGATCTGATTGCCGGCGGGTCCGACCGTTTTTTGGGGGTTTTTTTGAAAGAGCAGTCGACGGTGTTTTGCATCACATTCTGGATTTATCGCCAAACACGATCGGAACATTTGACACTGGTGTCAGATCGGTTGTCGATTACGGAAAATTACGCTTGAGTTTATTTAGTGAGTCTTATTGTGTGCATGTGTGTGTGTGTAATCAGGTATAACTCATGTTGTGGGGACCAAATGGCGGGGGCTTGCTGTCCTCATGGGGACCCAAAAAAAAAGAAGTCCAGTCCTAGTTCCAAGTATCCAGGAAATGAATGTCAGTCGATGTATTGTCTCCTGAAGTAATGGAGACAGAAGTGTGTGTGTGTGTGTGTGTGTGTGTGTGTGCGGGTCCAGTGTCTCTCCCTGCTGAGTGACTCTCAATCTAGTGTGAAAACGGTTGCATGGGTCAGCGCCTGCGAGCGACCCCTCACCCCCCCCCCCCCCCCTCCTCCGATTGTCCCGCGTCGGCATCCGACACTCGGTCACAGCGGCTTCAAAGGAGGCGGCTCGTCGCCGCCTGCACATGAAAGACTGTACACAGGGGGGGGGGGGGGGACTCGTAGAGACGTCCCCAGCGACGCCATGGTCCTTTGTCCCAAACGGATGAAATGTGACTCAACGATGTAGCATTGGCTCCTTCAGAGATTTACCCTGGGAATTGAACCGACAACCATCAAACGAGCTACAGCCCCACCGGAGGAACACGGGTTTGAGTTTTCTCTTCTATATCACTCGCTTGGATGACAATCATCTTTTGTAACAAATCTCATTTGCTCTTTTTGAATTACGGCTCGTCGTTTTCTTTTGGTGCTTTTAACCGATCGTCACCGAATGCATCTCGACTTATTCGGTCTCTCCCTCAAAGGGGGCCGATTAGCCGAAAGTGATTTAACGCTAATTGTATCTCTTTGTGCCCTCAGACGTTTATTTGTTTGCCGCTGCAGGAGGACACCAATCACCACAGTTTACAGTAAACAGGGTTCCCTACAGCGACAGCTCAGACAACGCTCCTGGTAATTAAAGAAAGAAAAGGGAAAAAAGAGAGAAACTTCAAAAAACCCAACAACAACAGACATTTGAACTGCACAGAGTACGAACTGTGACTCGTTCTGTATTTTAAAACTGTTCGTTCGTTGTATTTCAGAGCACTTTTTTTTTACGTTTCTAAATGAAAGCTGATAAAGAAGATAGAATCAATTTCTGCGGACGGTTGTTAAATCTTACTTACTTCTCTGGAGATGAATTACAAAGTATCGCCCCCTCAAGTAAGTGGTGTGTATTTTAGATGTATCCACATGCATATACATATATATTTTCCAAGGTTTACAGAGTACGGTAACATATACACTCACCCCGTGTCTGCTGGGATTGGCTCCAGCGACCCTTATAGTTTAAGCAGTATAGATATATTTTTATTAGTAAACGTCTTTATTAAGAAATGATCTTGTATCAGCCATTATGGATATTTTAAGTTCTGGTGCCACGTCAATGTTTTTGAAACCGGACCTGGAATTCGGGGGGGGGGGGGGGTCTGACCGAGGGCTCGTCCCCTTGCGCGGCCACCTACACCTGCAACCACGCTCCGATTGGACGGACCAGCTGTCAATCACTCTGTATCCACGCCGGTGGTGCTTCATTGTCCATTTCACTCGAAATGAACCTCATGCTGAACTGAAGAAGACTTCCCCGACCTTATGAATCAAGTGAGACGAAGAGTCATTTTCTCACAGACTTCTATGGAAACCGACCACAGTCGCCCTCTGCTGGTGACTCCAGAGAATACAGGCTCCATTTTCCGAAACCCAGTGGCTACGTCCAATTTGCCAACTTGCCGGCGACGCGATCAATTACCTTCAGACTTCAAAGCAAGTACGTCTTCCGTTATCGCTCCTGCAAAGTCAAAAAAAAATGTCTGGGGCGAAGTTTTTTGTTTTGTTGGGGGTTTCAAACCTACAGGGAGGCAGACGCAATCTACAGCCGCCTCATTTACAGCACTGACAGCTCGGAATATAGATTCATCTCCTCCCGCTCTGACAGCTGCTCTGAACCTCGTGAATGCCTCCAGGCTGAGACACACACACACACACACACACACACACACGAGGACCGGGAGCCGCTCTTGGCCTCCCCAAATCTCACGGTCGAGTTTGGAGCGAGCAGGTTCGGAGGTTCGCCGGAGTGCAGGTGGTCCCGGGCCCCTGCCAGCGTGATCTGAATGTGTAAATTACAGCGTCTGAGAAGCTCACTTTGACGACGTGTTCAGACGCAGGCCTGCGGTCGCGGATCGTGCTCTCGCTCTCTGTGTGCGCGCTCGTCTTGTCTTTGCTTTGCCCGCCTCTTCTTTTCTCTTCCCCCTCTCTCTCTCTCTCTCTCTCTCTCTCTGTCTGTGTTCGTCCCTTCTTCTTTTCCTTTCGTTGGCCGTGTCTCACTCCTTCTGTCGTCCTCTCTAACCCCCTGGCAATCGTTGTCTTCTTTGTTATTATCTGTAAACTCTATTATCTGTATAAAAAAAAAAAGGATTCTCCTAGAAACGCCAATCCAACCTGTTTGCAGAACACACGATGTTTGGTCATTTCCTGCCGACATGAGATGAAGTAGAGGAACTAACAGTCTTATGAACCAATCGTGAATGTGAAGGCTGCTCATCAGGTCCAGAACCAGACCGATGACCCGTCACCCCGACCACAGTAGTTCACTTCAGAGCTGCCACTAAATAACTACTTTTTCATAATTGATTATTCTGCTGATCCTTTTTCTTGTTTGGTTGATGAATCATTTAACTGAGTCAAATGCCCCAAAGACCCAGGCGACGTCTTCAACCTGCTTATTATTGTCCAGAGAAGTTCGCGAAGTTTTCACCAAGAAAATATTTGGTATTGTTTTCTAGAAAAAAATCTGAATGGTTCATTATTGATTATTGATCATTGTAAATCGAATTCAAAGCGCTAGGTTTTTAATCTTGCTTTGAATTTTGCCCGATTCTGTCTTCCGATCATATTAATGCACCATTCACTTGTATCTGTGTCTAGTTTCTTCTTTTTAACTTCTCTTCTGTTTTTTTTCTTTTGCACAGATCTGGTTTCTTCTAGCGTCTTGACTGTGAAACACTTTGGTTCAACCCCTGTTGTTTTTAATGTGCTGTACAAATAAATCTGAAATTGATTTGACGTGACGATGAGAACTTGAAATCACAAATTGGCACAATGATGATAATAATAATAATAATACATTTAAAAAAGCTACAATCAATATGGTGAAGATCATTTTCCTGTTTGACTTGAAATACTCACCTTTGTCACAACTGTTAACTTTAGAAGTTCTTAGATTTTATGACCCACTCATAGTGTGTACAGTGATATTTCGTATTGATCATACAATGTGTGAGCAGACGTTCTCACCATTAAGTTATGCCCTCACCCGTCTTAATTTCCGCCTCCAACTTTGGACCTTGAGATATTTTGCAGAAACCTCTCCCCCCCCCCCCCCCCCCCCCCCCCCCGTGTGTGTGTGTGGTTTTCTTATTTTGCGGCCTGCCCTTGTTTATCTGGGGATTATTATTGGCTGTTCCTCCACAGATCCGTCTCTTCTCGTTTCGTGAGATCTGTTCTTTTTTTCTCCCTCTGTGGGAATGCGAGCGGCCGGCTGTCGGGCTGGTGGGACCGTCGCGCGTTCTCACCACGCTCGCCGGGTGCACAAACAAACCCGTGAGCGCCGCGCGCAGACGGGGACAAAGGGCCGGCTTACGGGGCGAGGCCTGGAGGAGTCAGGTGGATCAGGGCGCGATGTGGGAAAGGTGGAATCTCCCGACGAGCCGCCTGGGACCGCCGCCGGGGAGAGAGACGTCAGCTTTACAGGACTCCAGGGTTCTCCTGGGAAACATGGAGGCTCTGACGCACTCGCGTCCAGCACAGACTCTCACGCGCGCATGTGCAGTGGGGAGGCGGAGATGGAGCGGCCGATAGCAGCTAGATGCCGAAACACATTTTACAATTCCTGAGAAAGCAGAACCACGGGCTTCACACACACCCTCGCAGGCGTATTCCAACTTGTACAGTAACACACTCTCTCAAAGAGCGGCGTGGCTGCAGTAACTGACAGGCCGCTGTAGGCAAACGATATGCAAATGTTCGCGAGCACAAATTAATAAGCAATGCCAGATTACACGATTCCCCTTTCGATGGGAAAATGAGATAAACCCACTCACAAACTGTATGTGTGCACACAAACATGCACCTGGTGCTAAATCCCCTTGAAAACAGATGCATGTCGGAGTTCACATGATGTTGAGTGTCTCGTGCGCATGTGAAATCTTCTTCTTTCTTCCTTCCCATGCACCACATATTCCTTCACATACATATTTTACAAATAATATGTCATTTTCACTCCAGTAATGTCAAATATTGTCAGTTTTTAAAAAAAATCTAATAATATTTTCTACTTATATCACTTAAATACATGGCTGTTCAAGTATTATACAGTATTTCTGTGCTGTGATTTGTCTATAACATGAATATTTATTACCAAATGATTCAATAAACTACATTAATACCTCATGATTCATCATCATTACCTCCAGAAGTATATATTATTCTCACGTACACGTAAACAAGGAAATATTAAGGGGGGGTTTTCATGCAAAAAAGGAGAGTGATTAGTTATCTATTGATTATTGATAATTTTAGTTAAATGACCAACTTTTTAATCTTGCTTTTAATTCTGCCTGATTCTGTTTTATGATCATGTCAAAGCTAAATTGTTATTGTATTTTGTTTATGTCTCATTTCTTCTATTTAACTTCTCTGCGTCTTTTACTGTTTTTCTTTTGCACAGATTTGTGGTAAATATTGCTTCTCAAATTAAGAAAAATTGGTTTTCAAGGTTTTTTTTTAAGGCTTTGTAAACTTTTCAAACTGACGATTCATCATCATCGTTATGGCCCAAAGACAGATTATAATACATAGATTAGAAGTACCATTATTACTTATGTATGGGAAGTTAAATGGTACAAACCTTTATTCCAAACTGGAAAACGCAGCCTGCGGTGTTTTGCACATGGCTGTGGGAGAAGGTCTGTGGGACCCCGGCCTGCAGTAAGAGCAGAGATTAGAGAGATTACAGTTAAAGAGCATCTCGTCCCGTGGAGCCCATTCTAAACACCAGCTCCCATCAGATGCTCCTGGACCGACGGAGGAAACAGCAGAGATTAGGCCCATTTAGCAGTAATCCCCCCCCCCTCGTCTGGAGCAACGCCAGCGCCGAGCAGAAGACCACCGCTCCACTGCGGAGACAAAGAGACACAGGCGGAGGTGGAGAGTCAACGTTGAGAATGATAAGACTCTTCTACGACACTTAAATTCACTCTCTCTGCACTTTGACCTGCTCCCACAAGCTTCCCAAGAACTATCGATTGATAAAAACAGTTGGATATTAGATTTGCTTTTTTTTAAAGGTTGATCTGATCCAAGATGGTCATGTTGATGTTATAGCACATGTTTGAACCACAGAAACATTAACGGATTAGAGAGCTTTGGACTGTCATTTCTTCTTACCTCTGCCAGGTGTTTACTGATGTTTGGATAAAATGATGAAAATGATTTTACACTAATAAAAGATGAAACAGACTGTAAAAAGCCTTTTTTTAATTTCTTAAATAGATTTGGGGCTGTATATATATATATATATATATATATCATCTAGACATAACTCAGAATTTCAGTGGGGCCGGTGTGAGTTCATCAATACTTTAAGATTCTTCGAAGCTCTCGCCTGAAGAATTAAAATTTCATACTTCGGCCGGACTTCGGGCAACTTTGATGTATTTGTTATCACATTTTATCATCGTGTGTGTGTGTGTGTGTGTGTGTGTGTGTGCGCGCAGCATCAGTCGCTCAGTAACTTCTGTAAATCACAACAACACATTGCGAGTCATAACAATCTGAACATCGGTTAGTGAGTCAGCTTTAAAGGCCCATTCTCTATGTTTCGGAACATTAATTTCTAGGTATTTTCACATGTAGCGTCACCATAGACTGTTAATAAAAATCACCCGGCCTGGTGAATGAAGCCAATGCAATTGTGTCAATCACCAGCAGAGGGCGACTCCACTGGTTGTTTCCACAGAAGTCTATGAGGAAATGACTCGACTTCTCACCTGATTCTTAACGTCAGTAAAACATTATTCCTGAGGAGTTTATGGTTCAATCTCTAGTCTTCTTCAATACAACACGATGTTTACTTTACACGTGGTGGTCGAGTCAAGTAGACAATAAACACCGTATGCAGGGGAGCCGTGGATACAGAGTGATTGACAGCTGGTACTGTCCAAACGGTGCATGGTGTAGGTGGACGTGCAGGCCACGCCCCCCAGCTCCTCCAAGTACGGTTACTTCAAAAATGGCGCTGGCTAAACTCGAGGCTTCAACGGGGCAGCTGCAAATTCTGTGATTTGAAATTTGCATGTGGATCATAAACAGCGCTTTTATTGTAAGATAGTTGTTGTTGTTTTTAAATGCATTCTTCTTTTTGTGTGTATTTGTAATAAACTTGGTTGAACGATTTGGAATAGAGTAAGTTGATAGTTTTAAAGACGTAAACATGTCAAACTTAGTCACTAATTAAAAAAAGACAAATTGACGGACTGATGATTGATTGATTGACTGATTGATGCGTTGGCAGTGTGCCAGACAGACTCACAGGCTGACGCAGTGTCTGAGCTTGTGAGTAGGTGTAATGAGCGAGCGAGTGAGGGAGGAGAGACATAAAGAGAGAGAGAGAGAGAGAGAGAGAGAGAGAGAGAGTAATGAAACCTTTTTTTTAAATGACTGTTAACTCACCTCTGATAATTGGTTCAGTGCCAGACCACACACAAGGATGAGCAGATATGGATTTCTGCACACACACACACACACACACACACACACACACACCACACATATATATATATATATATATATATATATATATATATATATATATATATATATATATATATATATATATATATATATATATATATTAAGTTCATGAACTGACAGTCAGTGTATTCCATAATAATCACTCACAGATTCTGGATATTCGTTCTCTGCAGCTGAATTAACTCATCATCCTCATCTGGGTGGATGCAGATGTGTGTGTGTGTGTGTGTGTGTGTGTGTGTGTGTGTGTGTGTGTGTGTGTGTGTGTGTGTCGTTATTCAACCTATAATTTCTGACTATTACGCTCTTCCGTAACTTGTAATTGTGAGTATGTGAGTCACGACTTTAATTGGGCTGATTTCCCCACTTGACAGTAATGTGACCGCGTGATCAACCCCCCCGCCCCCCCCCCCCACCCGAGAGGAAAGTCTTCGTAAGCATTTGTGTAACTTTAATTGTCATAATTGGTCTATTTTAGAGAAAATGGGCACAATGACCCAAAAAAACCTGTTAAATCAATAAACACCTTTTTTGACATTTGTTAATGTGTCATTCATTCAATTTACTGTTACGGCCTCAACACTCGGTTTGAGCTGTTTGCAAAATAGAAACTGTTAAGAGCAATTTCTTTCTGAAATACTGACATTTTCCAGTGGTGCTCGTTCGTGGCTGGATCCTGCAGAGGGCAGTGCAGGTCTGGAAGAGAAAGCGTGTCCGTGCAGAGCCGGTGTCTGTAAATCAGTACAAAGTGTGGAATACAACACCCCAATGGACCGTTAGCTAATTCATAAAAGATACAGTTCAATGATATTATGTTTATGTCTGCAGGGTTTTTATTTTACAAGTTTGACATTGTCCAGCTACAAACGAGTTATTTTTTAATGTTGGTAGTTTTAATGCAAACAATTCCACTTTTATGAATATCCAACTTTCTAATATATGTTAATGGATGTTATTTTAATATTTACTTGGGTTTATATAACCTTTATTTGATCAGGTAATCTCATCAAGATCAATAGCTTATGCTCGGAAATAATCAAATGAAGCGTAACGGTGGTTTCTTCCATCAGATATTGATACAGGCCAGAACTATGAAACATAAATAAACTTTTAAAATATTATATGTTTCAATCTTTGTTCAATGACTTTTGATCACTCTGAACTTCATTTATTATATCATTGACCCACTTTTACCAATTTCTGTTGATTAATACTATAATAATAATACTAATAATAATACATCTGATCAATTCATCTTTTGATTATGGGATTGAATCCAAACCCACCAAGCTCCTTCGCAGCATCATGTGATGACCAGTTCATTAGGCCAAGGCAAGTGGAGGAGATGGGGGTATGTCTATTTATAGTTATTCTTTACTTTACATGATGTGGGAGCAGAAACTTTCTTTTTGATAAATGCAGAACCTTCATTCATATGTATTCTGTTAGAAAGAATCCATCAAAGTTGACGGGACATGCTCTCTAAATGAATTACCGCGTGCGACTGACCTCCGCCGAAACAAAAGTGCATTGTTCAATTTTCCCCTGGGTAAAATATTTGACTTCTTAATCTCATGCGAGGCCTCCCCCTCCCTTCCCCGTGCACCTCCGCCCCAGATGTAACCAGCCGAAACAGGAAAGTTCCCAGAAGACCGATGGAGGGGCAATATTTCTCTGCAGGATTATTCTGTCCAAACAGGAGCCGGCAGGGGTTTGAGTTAAACAAACCTTTTACTGCAAGACGCAGTGGGAACTGTTCCCAACACTAACAATTAAAGTCTTTACCGGCGAGGCTGCTTATGAAGGCCTGAGCAGGGAAGCGGGGGGAGAAGAAAGAAGCTCCATGAGCCGCAGCGTCTCTCACACTCACAGACACTTTCCTTTACGCGGCATCTGTCTTATGGTCCTTACGTCACCCGCAGCCTGGCTGCTCCCAAATTCATAAGTTGTATCACCTAAAGCCAGAGTGCCGACCGATTGAGATGGATTCACGATATCAGACTCCCTCGTCCTCGTCCAATCAGATGAGAGTGAGAACGAACGGTTTTCGGTTGAACGCCGCTCAGCAACTCCGTGAACGTACAGTAATGAGTTTCCGCACGACAAACAAAACTGCAACATCTATTATTTTACTAGATTTTATTGTATTTTGAAATATTTTGTTGTTGTTTTTTTTACATTAAATATGAAAAGCATTATTGTCATTTGCGAATAATACACGCCTCTGCACAATGAGTTCCTGTATGGCACACGTACTACAACCAGCTACACAAACATATTCTTTCATTTTTTTTTTTAAATAAGTTTGTCTATGAAGAAATCAATAAAATACAGTTCATCACATCAAGATGTCATGTCTGTCTCTTAACCCCATCATTGGAATGTTAGATTCAATCCAGCGACACTAAGCCATGAGAATTTAAATGACATATTTTGTTTTTTTAATTTTTATTAGAAGATATTCTGGTTTTTAAGTAGCAAAAAAACACCTCAAAGTAGTTTTACATCTCCTCTCTCAGCCTTGTATCTATAGCTCTAGCAAGAACAGGTCAGTCAGCCAATCAGAAGCGAGGCTCAGAGTTTACTCTTATGATTTTTCAATATTTTTTTTTTAAGGTATGACTATGTTTGTTTTTTAAAATCCACTAATTTCAGTTGCCCCAGCTGCAAAACATTCCAGCTTTCAATTGGAAGTGAGACATTTTGATGTCTCACTTCCAATATACAGTATCATTTCTGGAAGATTTGGCATAATGTTTGTGTGCGTGTGTTGAAGGAATGAATTGTGATGTTTGTGCAGAACATCGAGTCCAACTGACACGTGGGAATAATAAGACGTACTCACGGTACTCTCGGCCTATTGGCTGCGCTGCATGTTTCCCTCCTGCTCGATTTACGAGAAGGAGAGAAGAAGATAACGTCCCCTTCCTCCACGAGGTCAGCCGGGGGTCGTCCAAATCTCAGCGTGATGTAACAACAACAGAAAGAAGTCAGTTATATTAATATGAATGAAACTGTCTGATGGACACACTGTTGACACAACTATCTTAAATGCAGTATTTGGGTGTTCAAGGCCGTGCTAAGGGAAGAAGGTATCTCTCAGTAACAGATGTCAGTGAAGGTGTTCTGTTTTCCTGTTTTTCCATTCCAGGAAACGGGAGGATCCTCCGACTCCCACTTTCTCCCTTGCACCGCGTCGCTCGATCGACGTTTCCTGTCTTTCGAGGGGAAACACTTTAAAAAGCGTCTCACTCGCTGCTCTCGGGTCAGTCGGACCGACATCATGGCGTCAGAGAGAGAGCGTCTCGTGGCCACTGCGGTTTTCCTTGCGTCCCTCATTACACAGAGTGAGTTTCTAATATTTCATTTGACCTTTGAAGTCATTCACTTTCTTTTGTATCACCAATGTAATGTGCTGCAAAAATGCGGACTGGTGCAGTTGTAAAATGTTCCCTTCTACTTTTGTTTTAAGCAGGATTATGCACAAACTACAAAATCAATTTCTACCAAACGTGGTGTGGGGATGGGACCTGTGTCCGGGAATGTCCCGTACAATTTTGGTGCAGATGCAGATTAAGGGGCAGATCCGGGATGGATTTTATTTCTTTTTAATTTTACTTTCTTTAACACTGTTTGATGACAAATAAATCATTTAGGTTCGTCAGACCACCTGTTTTTTTTCTGTTATATTTCCACTACACGAACTGGACCATCATGTGTGGGATTGTTCGACCTTGCCGTAGCTATGTGCTCTACCGAGTGCCATTCATAAATTAAATATATTAATATTGTGTAAAAATGGATTGGTGTAAACGTGTATAATAATGTTTTGGTCAATTGCATATTCACACAAATTGTCATGCTTTGTTCATTATAATGTGAAACAGTATAAACTTCAAATCATATTAAAAGCCCCCTATTATAAAAAAAATACTTTGCTAATAACTTTGACAGTATGACCTTTTGCCCTTGGACTGCATGCTAATACAACCTGACATGTTAAATCATTTTTAAAAATGTAATTGTGTGTGTGTGTGTGTGTGTGTTTGGATCCTTTCAGGTGAGGGTATAATAGGAGGCAGAGAGGCGGCGCCACACTCTCGGCCTTACATGGCCTCCATCCAGGCACCGGAGGGGCAGAACTTGAAGCACGAATGCGGAGGGTTCGTGGTCGCGCAGCAGTGGGTGATGACGGCAGCGCACTGCCTGCCCACCGGGTGAGGACAAACACCAACCACCACGGATGTGTGAAACAGAGAGTAGACGATCGGAACCCATCTGTGTTTAGCTCCAGCAGACGTGTTTCTCCAGTTCTGATATTATCTTTTGATGTTTATGCCCTTTTTTATGATTTCGATGCGCCATTCAACAGAGAAAAAACTGCAACATTTCATTTCATACGGACCATTGTGCTCTCTCCACAGGCCGAACGGGAGGAGAGTAGTGCTGGGCGTCCATTCCCTGAGTGAACCCGAGGACACAAAGCAAACCTTTGACATTGTGGAGCATCACAACCACCCACACTTCAGCCCGTCAAATTATGAAAATGACATCGCTCTAATTAAGGTAAGTGCGCGCGGTATTTCGTGTGGGGTCGTCGGTGACAACGGGGGGTTCTCTAGAAACGCTCCTTTTTCTCGTGCAGCTGGATCGTCCGTTCAACGTCTCCGAGGCTGTCCAAGCCGTGGCGTTCCTGCGGGCGGGCGGCACAAATCCCGGCACCGGCGCAGAGGTCGACACGGCCGGCTGGGGCTCCCTGGACAACCTGGGGTCCAGGCCGGACAAGCTCAAAGAGGTGGCCGTGGAGGTGTTCAGCTCGGCCCGCTGCAAACGCGGCGACTACTTCGGCAGGAAGTTCACCGACAACATGATCTGTGCGCACAAGGTGTGCTCTGACCCGTGCGATCAGCCGCACAAGAAAGAGGACAGCTGTGATGTAAGAAGCTTCGTGGGATGCAGGTTGTTTTGTTTTTTTTTAGGAATAATGCAACTTCCTGTTTCAGCTGATTTGTCCTTGTTCTGCGCCTCCAGGGAGATTCTGGGGGTCCTCTGCTCTACAACCACGTGGTGGTCGGCATCACGTCCAACGGGGGGAAGAAGTGTGGCCAGCTGAAGAAGCCTGGGATTTACACTATCGTCTCCCACTACACTGAGTGGATCCACAGCATCATGGGCCTGCAGCCGACCGCAGCACCAGGCCAGAGGCCGAGCGGATAGACGGAGGACAGAAAAACCAATTTCATCCATGTCTTGTAGCACCTTTCATGCAATTTCAAGTGTTTGCGTGAAAGGCGCTTTTACGGATTATTGCAAACTGATAGTGAGAAAATGTGAAGAGTGAAAACGTCATGATTCAACGCGTCCCGCTTCTTCTGTCACTGATTATTCTTCTACCTGCGTATGAAGTGTTTATATCCTGAGCATTTCTCATTTGCGAATAATACACGCCTCTGCACAATGAGTTCCTGTATGGCACACGTATTACAACCAGCTACACAAACATATTCTTTCATTTTTTTTAAATAAGTTTGTCTATGAAGAAATCAATAAAATACAGTTCATCACATCAAGATGTCATGTCTGTCTCTCAACCCCATCATTGGAATGTCAGATTACAAGTCAATCCAGCGACACTAAGCCATGAGAATTTAAATATGACATATTTTGTTTTTTTAATTTTCATTAGAAGATATTCTGGTTTTTAAGTAGCAAAAAAATCACCTAAAAGTAGTTTTACATCTCCTCTCTCAGCCTTGTATCTATAGCTCTAGCAAGAACAGGTCAGCCAATCAGAAGCGAGGCTCAGAGTCTACTTTTATGATTTAAAATTTTTTTTTTTAAAGGTATGACTATGTTTGTTTTTTTAAATCCACTAATTTCAGTTGCCCCAGTGGCAAAACATTCCAGCTTTCAAAAGCAAACCACGATAATTGCACCGTTTTATGTTTGCACTGAAAACACATTCTAAATAGTTGAATCAAAACTTCTCACGAGGAAAAAGAGAACATTACAAGCTTCAGAGAGGTCATATTTATTGCAGGGCTGTTGCATTGGATTTGTCTGCATGTATATTATAGAAATCAAGTTTCTCTTAATAAGTAGTTAACTTCCATCCTCCCCTCTTTACTCTCCTCGATCACTTTCTTCCTTTCCTGCAGCTCCTGCTCAGAAAATCTCCTCACTGAGTAGGAGCGTCCCCCGTGCGAGGCAATCAGTTTGTTCACTCCTGAGAGCAGGTCTTTCACCTGAGGATACCCCAGGGCATTCTGGGACTTTGTGACACTAAGCTCATAATAACGACTGCCACACTTCCGCACCAAGTCCCGCAGGGCCGGGGGAGCTCCGGCCACGTAGTCGTTGATCCGCTGAGGCCCGCGCTGCTCGCCGCCAAGGCGGACAAACAGAACGACGGCGTGCTCTGAAAAGTCCCGACCGAAGATCTTCTGCAGGCGCCCCAGCATGTCGCTCTCGCCCTGGGTGAAGCGTCCCACCTGGAGCACGAGCAGGAAGGCGTGGGGTCCCGGGAGGGCCAGAGCCAAGCAGTCCTTGACCAGCTCCGGAGTCTCCGCCCCGTCTTCGTCCCACAGCTCGGGGGTGTCCACCAGGACGAGCTGCCCCCCTGCCGCCAACACCGCCCTCCTCTCACAGGCCAGGGTCGGCCGGGGCGCTTCGAGGCTGGACTCGTCAACAGAGTATCGATTACACGCTCTCCCGAGAATCAGGTTCAGGGCGGAAGACTTCCCACTGCCGGAGAGACCCAGCAGGATGACGGACCTCTTCTTCGTTTCGTCGTCTTCAAGCCAAAAACAGAAAAGGGAAACTATTAGACAGCATCTTGCAGTATATCAACACCCACATCTCAATATTTCCAAAGCGGTTCACTTTCTTAATAAGCCATTTGCTTGTTGGAATAAAAAAATATTGTTTCACTTAACATGTCAAACTGAATATTGGACGATTAACTGTAAATAATGGAGGATGTTTAACTGTATCTCCCTCTAGTGGGGGAAGTTGCAGCATCTGAACCACCTTCTCACCATGTGAACTTTCATGTTGCAATACATTTTCTGAAAGCAGACAATTTCCTGAATTAAAAAAAAAAGTTTCCCACAACTCCGCAAATTAATATACCTCTTCCTGTTTTTTTTTTCTCTTTTTTTGCTTGAGGTTGATGAGCTGCCTTTAAATCTGTGACAATGTCAATAAAGAAGAATTGAAAAAAAGAAATAATGAAATAGGTCAAAGTATCCACTGTGCTGCACTGTTTATTTGGAAAGGTCGGAAAAGAGCTGCGTTTTTCATTATCTTGACAATTTGTTTTCACGCTGGCAACTGAGAAAACAAGTCTCACCACCAGTGGCGCTCATGTGGAGCTGCAACATGTCCCTGTGGCTCCTCACTGCCTCCTCCAGACTTTCTCTTTTGGCCTCGTACCGCTCTTTCTCGGCCGCCTCCTTCCTTCTCTCCTCAGCATGCTCGGCCTTGAGCTCATCCATTTCTCTGGCTCTCCTCTCCTCTTGCTGCAGGACCAGCTGCTCCAAAGCCCGCTCCCTCTCCTCCGCCTCCTGCACCTTCCGCTGCAGCATCTTCATGGCCGAGTCGTCCGCGACCCTTCTCCTCGCCTCGGCCAGCGTGGCCTGGGTGTAGCCGGTCGCGCCGTCTCCGGCGAGCATGTTGTCGATCACCTCGAGCAGCGCGTGCATCTTGTCCGCTGCAGACGACGACGTGAGGCGGCAGTATCTTCCGTCGCACGTGTGAATCAGCTCCAGCAGGGAGTCGTCCAGCGTGTCAGCCACTTCTCCGTCTTCCAGAGAGAGAATCACAAGGTATCTCAGAGCCTCGGGTCCAAACTCTGCCTGCAGGATCTCTATGATTCTTCTTTCTCTCTTTGCATAGTATCCACCTCGGATCAGCAGCAGAAAGGAAATGATTCCTCCTGTGCAAGACTTGAAGCAGCCATTTATTGCACGGCTGACGCCCTCCTGTGCCATGTCCTCTTTTAAATCTGCATAGTGTATGTCGATCAAGCGACCGCGCACCGCTAAGTTGCAGACTTGGATCGATCCCAGGGAACTGAACGTTACCTGGTGGCGTTCGTCCCCGGAGCTGTCCTGCAGCAGAGATTTAAAAGATGACCATTCTTCCGCCGTGGCCATGACGACCACCGTCTGCTTCACGTTGGTTGAGCTGTCTGTAACACAACAGTCATGATTTGTCAATGACTTTTTTAAAAATGCACAAATTAAGATCAATGCATTTGGATCAGTTCACTTTGAAATGTTGTCAGTTATGGAATAAAAATGCAATTTTTGTTATCATTAACATTATCCATTGGATAGCAAAAATAATGTAATCTAATCTGAATACTTTTGGATTACTTCAACATCAAGCATTGAAAACAATGCACTTTATACTTCAAAAAAATGGACACAACTTCAACATTTTGAGTACCATTAAAAATGTACTCTTTAAATCGCTTTAAATATCGAAAACACTTTTGATGCAAATAAAATGCGTTAAGCATATTCAGAAATTCACGAAACACAGAACATTTCTTGTTCCAAGAGGAGTGCTCACTCAAAAATCTTTCTTAAATTTTAAAAGTATTTGAAAAAGTAATGCACACTTCATCAGCGTTATCTTTAAATCATGAAAAAAAACATTAAGAAAACTGGCAACCTGAGAGGAGAAATGTACACAGCAACATATTGTTGTTATACAGTAGCATATTCAGCATTTAGAAAAATCTAATTAGCCTTACACACAGATGCTGGTGTTAACATGAACAACATTGCCTTATTTTAAAAACTCAATCAAAATGTAATCACGTAATCCTTGACAATGTAACTTTAATCTAATGTCACGTTTTTTTTCCAAATGTAATCTAGTCTGATTATAGTTACTTATTTAGTTACATGTCATCCGTTACTACCCAACCCTGCAGCTGCCCACTTGTACATGTTACTTTGCGGTGGTTCAAATAAGGTCGCCCCTGTTTTGCCAACAGAATTATTCAACGAGCCGTGGCAATTGGAAATGTAGCACAACACATTTTCATGTAGAGAAAAGCATTACTCACCGTGGGACATGTTCTTGGCAGGTCCTCCAGCAAAGTCTGCTCCAAGATCCCTTTCAGCTCAATGAACAACAACAACACGTGGCACTGGATTCTCCGGTTCCAAGACAAGTATTACCAGGGCAAAAACAAGAGAAGGTACTTCCTGTTTACTACAATTCATGTGCTGCCCACAGATGGGTTGTTAAGGACGTGCATTCCACAAAACAACCTGGGGTGTATCATGCAACTTCCTCATGCTTTCACCACATGCCGGTGTATACAGGAGGACGCCGCCGCTCCTTTCTTCGGCGACATTCACCCGCTTTGGTCAAGAATGTGAAGCTGTACTTGTTACTAACAGCCTTGTGCACTTCAAATCAAGAATCCGAAGAAAACTGTCATTGAAAACTTGATTTTTGTCAGGCAATTGCAATGACTTGCTTCATTCCCTGCAGACTACAGAACATAAACCATAAGCACAACAGGCCTAAAATCCTAAATCTAGGTCTATCCTTAACCACAAAACAATTTCATTTCTAATAGTTACATTTTTAGGGGACCAGGCTTGAGTCCTATGTCCTGTCCCGTACATTTGAAATAAACCAGCAAATTTTAAAAAAGCCACTTTTGAGGAGAACATTTTAAATTAACATGACCGGACCCTGGATCAGCAAGTTTCCACTTCCCACCTGACTTTTAGGCTATTAAGCCATTGCCCTCTGCAACAATGAGGCCAGTCTGAGAGACATCCCGTGATTGTTGCATGTTCCAGAACAGAATTGTCTTAGTGACATATTGCATGCAAAACAATGATAGCACATTAATTCATTGTGGTTGGTGTGCTGACATAGACACAGTCCCTGTACTACTGTACTTTATGCAGGAGTTCCCCAACACACACACACACACACACACACACACACACACACACACAGCTGGGATTGCTGAGGGGTTGCACCATCGCCCTGGGCAGCTGTCAAAACGGACCCGCACAAGACGCCGTAAAGTGGGAGGGGTGTCGTGCGGCGATCTCGGACACATTAGTTCATTTTAATTGCGCCACATGACTATTAAGAAATTATATAGTAAAATAATAGTGACTTGTGTCGGAGGCATTTTTAAAATTAGAGCTTCGGGTCGTTATTTCTCCAAATGTATCGCTACAATATTCTGTCCCCCCCCCCCCCCCCCCCCCCCCGATGTATGGAATGGTTCGCCCCGTTGCCGTGTTGTGTAGACGTTCTCCAGGGTGATGGAGAAGAAGAGGATGTAGGGCTGCAACAGAAAAAAACCCACCGAAAACACACGACGTTGTTCGGTTTAAAACGCAGATTGTGTTCGCAGCGACAACAAGAACAACAACAAGAACAACAACAACAACAAGCACCACAATGGCGGGGATGAGAACCGTCAACGGGAAGCTGTCGGGGATAAACCCAGCCGTCAGGTAACGTGAAGCCGACAAGCTAACGGAGCTAACGGAGCTAACGCCATCTCCGGCGGCGGTCCGTTGTCGGTCGGTGCTCAAACACCGACGCGCCGTCGATCAACGGTATCGACACTGTAGTGTATGAAACACATGCTGGAGCTAGCAAGGTGTCGAGTTAGCGGCTGCGTGTCACAGCGCTAATGTCAGTTAGCCGCTCGTGCTACATACGGGTCATTCCAGGCCACCTCCTCTGCGAGGCCCTAGTGCCACTTGACGTCACGGGGGGGAAATTATGTTTTAATAAACTTCTATTAAATCAATTGGACCTTGCAATAAAAACATAGCTCTCCTTCAAACACCTTTTCTTTAGTTATGATTTTTTAGACGTGTTTTTTCCCCTTCAAATTGTGATTCCAGGTGCGTGTGTATTGTGAGTCTTACCTGGACTGGGTTGGAATGTGCACCAAACAGCCAAGACACCCTGGGGATGATGTACAGCATGTGACATGTTTTACAGTGATCAAATGAAGTTTACAGCACCCGAATGAAGAATGCCTCCATTAGTCTTCACCTCCTTGCAAAGGGCTCCACCGCTCCCGCTCAATATACTTCCAGGGCCCGACCGATGCGCTTTTGGTGGCTATTGGGGAGTACAAGATTTTCGATACAGAAACTTTGGCCAATATTATATATTACATATAATATAGAATTATTACATTCGTTTGCTGACGCTTTTTGTCCAAAGCGACTTACAATCATCGAGGCAGGTATCAATAAGGACCTTGCCTAAGGGCCCACATTGGGATGACCTGGAATCGAACCCTGACCTTCTGTACCAGAGTCATTGGCGTACCACCAATGGTTACCAAAATGTCATTATCCAACTTTTATGACAAATAAATGTTATTTAGGCTTATGTTAACCATTAACTCTTTCATAAATAAATATAACCAAATATATAGAACTTGAATCAAGTAAATAAACAGTGAATTTTCTGTAAAATGTAAAAAAAAAAATATTGCATAGTTTATTTTTTTACAGTAAAATATTTCATATCGGTAACATAAGCGATGAGATATGTCTGTGAAAGGTTCATATCGGCCGATATTATTGGTCGGGCTCCCACGTTTTTATGATATTTTGACTGTATATTTTCCAAAGAAAGATTATTTTAATTTTCTTAAAACGTTTTTATGTGTTGATGTTAAATTCCCGATATAAATAAAAATTAAAGATGTTATATTACTCCTTCATTTAATTTTTCTTTTACGAAACAGCCTAAGTGAATTGAGTTTCTGCCAAACTGATTGGCTGATATTTGCTCTTAAGCAAGTTTCTGCCACTTGATTGGCTGATATTTCCTTTAAAGTGACTTTCTGCCACATGATTGGCTGATATGTCGTTTGACACAAACTAAGATCTCGATCTCGTCATACATATGACGTACTACGTCTGAATTTGCGATATATAGAAGTCATCATTTGGAGAAAGATCCATCTTTCTCTCTTTTCTTTCTCTGCTTCACAAACAAAAAAATAAATATAAATAAATGTCCAACTTATGAGCAATTTCTGCCTTGAGATCATTTTGGAATGAATAAGTAAGTTAGACATTTTCTTTTATTTTTTGTTGTTGTTATGAATAAATGTTGTTTCCAAGGTTCAGATTTGTTGTGTATAAATATGTATACATAAGTTTAACATGATATATTATTGTTATATTTTTCAGTTGCTGTCGCCTTCGTCAGGTCCAGTCTCTGCTCCACGAGGGCGGTGCTGCCTCTCCTGATGGCATCCTGTGCTCTCTTGGTATGTTCTTTATTTTTGTTTTTTTAATCTTTAACCATAGTTTCTTTATCCGACCTGGTTAACTGCAAGGCCCTAAACATGAATGGGGGCATTCCACTACAGCTCATGAAAATGAATACAATGTTTTGTGTGCTTCAGGAATTGACAGCAGATATAATGACGGGTGCACTGAGCTGGCGAAATACCTGTTCTACGGACTGTACGGACGGAACCATCTGAACTTGGATCATGCCCTTGAGGAATTCCCAGAAGAAATGCTCGACGGTGAGTTCCTCTGCTGTACTCTAGATTTTTAAAATCAGATTGTTGCGCTTGCTTTCATCTTAATTAACACTCCGACACACATTGCTTTTGTCCGTTTGCCAGATGTTATCCTCCTGATCAAGGCGCAGTGTGTTCACCTGTACTGTAACCCGCTGAACTACACGTACCTGTTGCCCTACGTCTCTCACTGGAGGAACCTGCATCTCTACTGCATGACAGAGGCAGAGGTTAGTAAGCCGCCCTCCTCCTCCCGTCCTCCACAATTCATGTTCATTACATTTCCCTTGTGCTTAAGCAAAGAGTAGGAACCTTATCAAGGGTATTAAGGCATGTTGTTGTATCCACCTGTCTGCAGGTTACTATAAATTGACTGTACTATACTGTAACTTTCCCACCTCCGTTCCCAGTATGAAGACGAGGAAGCCGCAGAGGAATTCAAGATTTCCAGCTTTGTCACAATGGTGCAGGACTGCTATCGCATCGGGGTCCCTTACAGCTCCCAGGGTACATTTTAATCTTTTCATTCTTTTTTTTCACTACTAATTCATTTAAAAGAAAAATTGAAATTGTTTTTACACACTAAAAACATGACATTACATCACAGTGAGCTCTAAATACAATATAGTTTTCACTGTCTCGATAGCTTCTACTTCACTGCGTAATTACACCGACAGCACACGTAATTATTCTTGCTCTGCGGTTTTTTGTAGGACACGTCCAGAAGTTTGACATGTTCATGGTGGAGAAGTGGCCCCTGATTCAAGCCTTTGCCCTGGAAGGCATCGGTGGGGGAAGCTTTTTTACCCTAAAATACGAGGTACGTTTAAACCTGTAGAAAAGATGTTTGTCGGGTTACGAGGTTTGTTGAAATATGTTTTACATCAGAGCCATTTTTAGCACTTGAGCTTGTTTTATTCATGTTGCATTTTTTTACCCTTTTCCAGCTTATGGATATGAGTGAGAAGCTGTGGCAGGTGTACACCAGACTGGACCCAGTGTCTCTGGACAGTCTACTCACAGAGGTATCACTCACTTCAGTTATTCATCTGCTGTTTTAACTTTCATACGATTCTTGGGTGGTGACAAAGTGAACCTCCTCTAATAAAAGACGATGAAAGATGTAAAGGTGATATTTATTCTAAACTTGTTGTTCTTTATTTTTTAATTGTAGGACTTGGTTACTTTTGAGAAGCAGTGGAGTGTCTTTTTCTCCAGCATGGATCTGGAGAGTCATCTGTCCATCCTGGAGCTGTCAGAAGCTCAGGCAGGCGAGGTGAGCTTGAGTCCGACAACAATAGCGCACTCTGCAATTTCTGTTCATTGCCATGTAATATTTATTATTGTGATTATAATACTAGAAACCCCTTTGTCTAAATTAATAACAACAAGTAGAGAAACATAATCACAAAATTAAGTATTAAACCCATTTTATATTGATCATATAGGGGAAAATTAATTATGATAAATAGCCCTAATTGTGATTCATGTACTGTTTTGTTGTTTCCATATGTATAATAAAAACTTAAAGGATATAGTATTTTTAAAATGTTTTCAATATTAGGTTAAAGTTCACTAAACAGTAAAATATGTGAAAACCGTATGACATGCACATATTAAAAAACAAGAAAAAATAATTATGCTTAAATTAGTTTTAGGAATCATTAGCATAATAATAATAATAATCATAATACAAAATATATATATTGGCCGATGCATCGGTATGGGAAATATGGGTCCATATGGGTCTGGCTCTAATGACAAAGTTGTGTTGACTGAAGCTGATCAAGTCAGTGTCTGATCAAGTGCACTACTTGTACATTTGTTGTAATCTTTAAGTATTTGATGAAAATTGCAAATTCAAATGGTCATTGGTCACTGTTTGATTTGAGGGTTTTCTCATGAATTTGCAGGCATTCCGTACTTATTACTCTCACGGACTGATCTCAAGTAACATCAACGATAAAAGGTATTTTTCCCACATTCAACAAACTGTTATGGTTCTTGTCGTGTGTTGGATGGAAAAAAAATGGCTCATTCAAAGTGTTTCTCTGTCTTTCAGTCAAAGTCAGCAGCCCTTCATGTTGTTTGGGAAGCACTCGTCCTCCGAGGACCTGGAGAACTATTCCTTCAACTTTCCCTCCGAGAGTCATCAGGTCCGCAACACGGGGCCTCGGGGCTCCGCAGCCACACACATGGTGAGAAGCAGTAGCAGCTGAGCGAAGCAGAATAATCTGTGGTGGTGGTGTTTGAAACAGGAAACTGATTTTGCTAACTAACACTGTAAAAAAAAAAAAACATTCTAGTAATATCTCTGTGAACTGCTGGACACCTGCTGAAGTGGTTAGTAGAGTGGACTGTGTGGAAAAACCTCCAATATTTCATGGCACTGATCCAATGTTTTTTTTATTATCCATTACTGTTGTTTTTTTTAGTCACATAACTCAAGTTAAAGAGATAGAACTCGCCCGCAGCTCCTCCTGGTGAAGTGTTTTATTACAACAATCGGTCAGCGACATATAAATCATCTCGAGCCAGGAAACGTGTGATCGCTGATCTCCTTGAGAACTGTAAATTTGAGATTCTGAATAATATCTTTTTTTTGTCCATCAGGTTCTGCAGTGTGTTGCTCCTAAAGGACCATTAACCTGCTCCAGGACATATTTCTTCGGGACGACCCACTCTCCGTACCTTGGTGAGGCTTTTGCTGTATGAGATTGCTTATTCAATATTGT
This sequence comes from Scophthalmus maximus, assembly GCF_022379125.1. Lineage (NCBI taxonomy): Eukaryota > Metazoa > Chordata > Actinopteri > Pleuronectiformes > Scophthalmidae > Scophthalmus > Scophthalmus maximus. Next base: position 2,708,065 of record NC_061529.1, read on the forward strand.
TCAATTGTGTTTTTACGTATGTTTTTTTTTTGTATTTTTCAGGTTATTAATAATTATTCATTATTGACTTGAGTTGAATTGAAAAACTTTATTTCAAACATTTAAAAAATAATAATAATAAATTCATGTGAATGAATATATATATGAAGAATACAAAAATTAAATAAAAATGCCTACTGTGTAGCCTTTCACAATATAATATTTTATTTTTTGTTTAAAAAATGGGTTTTTTTTTGACTAATCCAGTAATTTGTATTGTTCTGTATTTCTCTCACACACACAGGAAATCAAAATGCGGAGCAAAAGAAAACAGAAGTCTTGTAAGTGATATAGATTCACATTCTCCCTCCAGGCCGTTGTTAAAGGTTTGAGAATGTTTGAATGAAAAAGGTTTTTGTTCTGTTTTTGTTCTTCAGACTTCTATCACAGATTTATTCCGCTGCTGTTCAATCAGTCCTTTCAGGAATCAAATGCTACTCGTGTTCCTCGAGTGCCTCCAAGGTAAGAAACCCCCTCCCCTCCCACTTTTTATTTAAATATTTTACAGCATGTATAATTCATAAACCCCCCCCCCCAAAAAATGTTTCTTATCCCAGGCCAAGGAAGTAGCAGAGAACACTTTCCTCGTAGCTCTGGACTCAATGAATTTAAGTCAGTATCGCAGTTTTCTCAGGTACAGAACGATTTTTCATTCCTTTTTTTCTTTCCACCGTGTTCACAGTGTGAGACTTTCAGCCGAGCGTGAAATGAAATGTATTGTTTGAGTCGCGTTTGATTGTGCGTGTGTGTGTGTGTTTTTTTTTTCCTCCACAGGTCCAAATGTGAGTTCAGCATCCAAGCCGTGAACAAGCAAGGGAGGTGGGTTTTAGTCCTATGGCCCTTTCTGGTCATTTTCAAGCATTTTTATCATCTGCAAATCTCTTTGATATCAAAAAATAGCACGTGCTTTCTAAGAAAATCCTCTTCAGTGATTTCAGATCTAAAGATCCTGTTTTCTTTTCAGGATCATTCCTCTGACTGATAAAGAAAGCCGTTATGTAGTAAAAACAGTAAGTTAGAGAATCTTTTTTTTTTTTTTTCCTCTGAGAAAATTAGTTTTTTCTCCGCCTGACTAATTGTACTTCAAAAAATTTATATATTTTTTTTATCAAGGCCTCCATGACTGTCCCTGACATCCCAGACCTGCAGCGGGACAGAGGGAACCTGGGCTCCGTGGTCTTCTCTGAATCCTTCCTCGAGTCCAGCATCAATATTCAGCAGAGAGGTACGATACGGATTCAATTCAGTCTTAATATGAATCGATTGCTGAGTGACTCCACAAAAGGAAAATCTGATTCACATATTAACAAGCAGGACGAATCCATACGTTACTGTTAACAGAACAGCATTTTGAAACAACAGTCTAAAAATACTCTACTTCCTGCCCCAAGGATCATATTTGTGACTCGTCTTCTTTGGCTTTGTCGTTTATGCTCCAGAAAAAAATTTAAACAAAGTGTGTTTCCTCTCCTGCAGATGGCACTGTGTCCTCAGACAGCTGCTACACCATCCTGACTACGACGGTGCCTCGCTATGCCTGCTGGCTGGTACGAGTAGAGCTGAAAACAACATGTATTTTATGATGATGTCACAAAAACAGCACCACGTTTTAGATACTTTAAGAAATAACCAATGTTGTTTTTGTTTTGTTTTTATCATTTTTAGATGGAGTCTGATGTAAAGCAATCTGAGCAAGCCCAGCATCTCTCTAAGGTTCATTCAGAAGCTTTTATATCATCGCTGCACAACATGTTGACTTGCCTGTGTGTGTATACAGAGCTGTATTAATATACATGGGACCTAATGACCTGCAACATGTGTCTTCTACAGAAAGAGGAAGCCACTTGTTTGGGAACTGCTCTGACCGTCGCAGATGCCGCATACGTGTTCTCCAGCAGCCAGCTCTCCACGCCTGAAGAAGGTGACACGCGCACATGGCTCATTTTGCACATCTCGTCTCACACCCTGGCTTTTATCGTACGTTATGCAACAAAGAGTTGGGATCCTTTTTTAAAAATTAATGTTTATTTACGTTTTACATTTCAGGGAAGATCATTTTCTTCTCTGAGGGACTCCTGTTTATCCATTCTCAGTACGGGAGCGTCACTCTGCCCAAGGATCACATCAAAACCATCAAGTTCTATGATCCGGTATGTGTCTTCACTGGCTTCCATATAAAGCCATGCTAAATCCTACTGTACGCACATCCAACTTGTGGTAATCACTTTATGTGTCGACTTTTCCCCGCCAGGACTCCAGCGCCGTGGCCTCCCTCTTTGTGGAGTACGAGAGCAGCCTGCTCCCTCACCTCCCGTTCCCTCTGCACAGCCCGGACCAGTGTCTGGTCTTCGCTCTCCAGCCCAGGTCCAAGAGCCACAAGGCCTTTTATTCCAAGGTGAGACCCTAAAAAATATTATTAGACAGTCGACTTCTTTTCTTTCTTTTTTTTACATTTCTAGTTGTCTGACTTTTCTCTCTTATCTTGCTCAGGTTTTGCCCTTGTGGAAAAACTCTGAATCTGGACTCACTCTGCAGCTGCTGGACCAAGAGCAACTGACCGGGACCCAGAAAAACATGTAAGGCTGCCTAATTTCCTTTTTTTACTAGTTTCAGTGTGAATATGATTTGAATTTAATTTTACCAAGCCCCTTTTTCAAACTTGTCCAACATACTCCTGATCATCCTTAAAACTTTCTAATAACATTGCAACTGTGCGTTTATCATCAATCTATCAGTCAATTTGTCACTGAAATGATTAAAAATTTAAATCAAATCCCTTTTTTTTTTTTTTTTTTTTTTTTTTTTTTTTCAGGCACACCCGACTCCAGAAGCTGCACAACAGTCAGGAGCCACCAGTGGCAAAACGCAGAGGCAGCCTGAAGAGTTCCTACTGTCAGCTGCCTGAGCAGGACATGTCAGTATTCACACACACACACGCACTTCAGAGTTGGACTGAACGAGCAATAAAACATGATGCTACTGTCGGTTTTGCTTATTTAGCAGTATGTATTCCCAAATGACTATTCTGAGCCTGTGAATCTTGCCGCAGGGTTTTCATCAGCGCTGACCATCCGCACTTGGAAGGCGTATAAAAGATAATGTGGCTTCATTATCTGGCCTCAGATGAGAACAGTGCACACAGTGTCTTGTTTCTGATCAGTGAAGCTCAAACAAAGAGCTCTTCTTGGCAGCTTCTAAGTCTTCTTCCCAAATCGGCCCTAAATCTGTCAGCGGGTATAATTAGACAACCAACTGTTTTATGCGTTTGTACCCAAAAATTAACATTCTGCGCAGGGGCTATGATGAAATAGTTGCTCCCTTTGCACCACTTTGCTGGACAGGGTTCCTACGCAATATGGAAAAGTATGGAATTAGATTTTTAGTAATTTCTAAACTGAAGTCTAAACAGACGTGAATCCAAAGATTTTAGAATAACTATCGATCCGTCTCAATCTCTCTAGTCCAGTGAAACATTTTCCCACGGTCAGTGATGAACGTCGCCATAGTAACACTATGGTATCTACAGAGCCGTAGTTCACATATGACTATGACAGGGAGAAGGATAAGTAGTTTCTATCAACTGGGCTTTATTTAGATTATCCTGGTGATGGCTATTTTATTACCCTGTTGATGAAAAAATACACATTTACTCAAAATTACTGTTAATAATCAGTTAAAATGAGAATCACTCCTAGAACACGTCCGGTCGGAATTGGATTTAAAATGATTGATTTACATCATAATAATCATTTATATAATAATATTCACTTAATAAACATCTAGCTATTTGTACTCGGATGCCAAATATGGTCCAAAAATCTACCAAGAACCAAATTTGAATCTGGAAAAAATATGGAACTTTGAAATGCAAAATGTGTCGGAACCCTGTTTGCATTATCACCCTAATTTCTAATAGATGTGATAAAAAAAAATATTTTGTTGTTTTGTTTTTTTATTGTGCAAAAACTGGAGCAAACAGCCACAAAACACTAACTCCCTTTGCGCTTCTACGTTCTGACCCCTCAACCAGGTTCCTCCAGCACTTTGCCCTGAGCAGCATCAGCCAGGAGCCCATGCTCTACGACCACCTGGGGGCGCTCTTCCCCTCCGCAGAGCTGAAGAACCCCGTTGCTGGCCAGGGAGACAAGGTGAGCATGACAGTGCTGCAGTGGGATCACCCTCTTTTTGGGAAAACGACACGGAACGAATGAGTTATGGTAAAGCTGATAAAAGTTAATTAATATCTAACGTGTGAACAGGTAGTGATCACCATCATCAGCGGACTGACGGGCAGCCACAAGAAGAGACTCTGCAACTTCCTGGTGCAGCTGAACAAGGAGAATGGACGGTAAGACCGACTGCATCCAGCATGTTAGGGTTTTTCCGATGTTTTACACATATTGTATGATCTGGTTATTCTGTTCTAATAATAATTAATACAAGAGTTAAAATATTTTGCAGGTGGGTGGTGTACGAACCTGGTACCGACAGCTTCTCAGCCTCGCACCTCCAGCAGTATTTGTCCGGCTTCCTGCAGAGCCAGAGAGGCCCAGGAGGCAAACCCCGTCTGCTGGTGCTCTCCCCCGGGTAAGAAAGCCCTCTCATCTTGTACCGTTTGAGAATTTAAAGTACGTTAATTATTCAAGACATCAGAAAAACAAAACGGCAACATTCATTTTCCTGTCCTTCGTGAGTGTTTTTAAAGTTTACAAATGTTCCTGCTCGTTACAGATACACCGATGTTCTAGACGTGGTCCAGGCGGTGCTCTCCCACCCTGACCCAGTTATTCAGGCGTGCTTCTCCATCGGGTCCGTCACCGCCTGCGTGGACCCGTTTGCTTCCTACTTGGAGCACAGGTGAGTTTCCTTGTGTTGTCTCAACTCTCATCTTAAAAACGCCATGAATAAATAAACATCAGGTTAATGACGTCTGAACACAGCGTCCACCTGAAGTAGATAAAACTCCCGATTGGAAACATTTTTTTTTTCGTAAACCTGAATCTTAGTGATGGTGATGGATGATAAGTCCAAACAAATGCGTCTGTGTACATCTCAAGGTGTCTCACAACAAGCAGCTGCTCATATTTTTTCGTTTGTGGTCAATGGAAGCAATTTCAGTTGCAAGGCAACAAAGGTGAGCTGCTGACAAACACAACGATGACAGACGGGCCCGGATGTTGATGAATGTTTGTTGCACTGGACGTTTCCAGGATGCGGGTTACACGACACTTTGAGCGATTAAAAAAAACTCAAGGCTGTGTCCCTCTTCGCAGAGAGGATCAGTCCTGCATTTAATCTCACCGTCCTTTTGTTGCAGGCTTTAGATGTAGCTTACAGAGCTTCTCGCTTGTCATAGATCGACTGAGCCTCTCCTCGCAAATATCACATACCACTCAAGTTAATAGGCGATTTCTTTTTTATCCAGCTCACTGCCAAGCGGCCCCCCCCCCCAACCAGCGATACTTACAAACAGATGAAGTCGCTCTAGAGGGTCTCGTTTTTACGACTAATTTAACGCAGGAGGTTTTTTTAAAGAAATGCACTGGTAAGCAGCCGAACAGTATAATGATTTGATTCTGTACGTTAACACTCGTCAATACTTGAGCATATTGGCAGGAATACTGCCACAGTCCTCAAGATGAGGCAATTTTCCAACAAACTAAACTTTGGTAGTGAATCTGAAGGGTGTTTGTGATCCTGTGCTATGAACACGCAGCTGTGATGTCCAGTCAAACAATGACAAGCGCCCGATTTGGCTCAGCAGTGGAAAAAATGTGTACTAAGAGGTTTAGTTCGCCACAGGGTTATCGCTGACTTTAACATTTGAGGCATCTTCAGCAAGCCCCCCCCCCATATCAAAGTCTGTTGCCATAGATTGTCTGGAGCTCCCCATGGCGCTAATTGGGTGTGGTTAGCTCAGTTTAGGGCCGACCTGCCTTTCACCCACCACCCCCCTCTGCATAGCCCTCTAATCCCCCAGATCCACATGTGCGACCAACACACACCCTCCTCTGGGGAGCTCATCAGTCAGTCATGATCCATTCTTTGTGATGGATGTAGACAGTTCATTACATCAGGACAGGAAAGATAAATGCCTTTCAAATCGCTGATCCCGCCACCACCCCCCTCCCTCTCCCCCTCCCCCCCAGGCGGCCCAAGAGCTGCAGGGGGAGAGTCGTGTCGTGGCCGGCGAGGGGAACGCTGCTTCGAACTCTGCTTGTCTAACACGGATCGATCTGACAACTCAGGATGAATCATGTTGCCATTAAACGAGATTACAGAAAGCTTTTACGCCGGTCAGTTGCCAGTCACAGTCGCGATGTCGTCCCGTGAAAAATGCCTCGGCAGGAATAACTGGCTCGTTAGCCAAGGGCCATAACGTGGAATTAAGTCTGTTTATGGCCGCACGACTTTGGCAAGCACCCCATTAGTCACAAATAGAGTTATTGTGTAGTGATGATATTGTGGAACAAGACACGGGTTAAAGGTCCAAGTGCGCAGGATTTAGTGGGCATCTATCAGCAGAAAATAGAATGATGACATAAGTAATTATTTTTTCATTAGTGTGTATAAGCACCTGAAACAAAAACTTTGTGTTTTCATCACCTTACAATGAATTTTAATATCATAGTATTTATATTTAAACTAGGACTGGGTCCTCTGCCACAGAGAAACATGGTCCATGTTACGATTCAGGGAAGATACTTACTTACTTACGATACAATTCTTTGTTTAATGTAGACATTAATTTGAATGACTAGAATAAGCCAACTTCTAATAAAAGCATCACTTACCCTTAAGTTTGTATCTCATAAAAAGTCCAGAAAATCACAGGTCTTTTCTGTTACTTAATGTCACAGGGCATGAAATGGAAGACAAAATGTATAATTTCAGAACTAAATGTCATCGTGTTTATTGCAAGAAGACTTCAAAAGGCCAAGTGCATGAACAAACATTTTTGACATGACTATAAAGAGAAGTCTGTCTGGCACACTCATGCCCAGCTGCCTGACTCTTCACCCTTCTAAGCCCTGCATTGAATTTCCTGAACCTTTTCAAAGCCCCTCTGCTACTCTGCTAATAAAACAATATTCCTTCTTAAATCTCTGCCTAACCTTTGATTTGAAGATTTGACGGTGCACTGCAAGTGCTACGCTAATGTCACCGTTTTCATATTATCTGAAGGTAATGACCACCACAGTTTCTCCTACACTCACAGGGAAGGAAAGGAGTGTTCAGTTGGTTTGCTAGATATGACAACATCCTACACACTGAACCTTTTTACATGCTGAACCTTTATAATATACAGTAAGTAATGTATATTTAACCTCCGTGTTTCCTCATCTCTTGTCTTTGGCTTCAGGTTTGCTTTTCCTAAGCTGCTGGAGCAGTGCAACCAAGGTGAGTCCAGTCTGTTCACCCCCCCCCCCCCCCCCAAAAAAAGAAATGGAAATAAATTCTCATTATACTTTTAGAATACTTCCAGCTGTTTACCTGGTAAATATGTCTCTTTCCTCTCTACTTATTATTTATTTTGTTGTTCTTTTTGAAGTTATTAAAATATCAAATTTTATACAGCAGCAGTAAATGAGACAGAGTAAAATATGCTACTGTATTTATGCAGTGGCTACACGGGCAATTGTATTTTCAGGAACGCGAGGCCAGTTTCTCCTTGAATTAATTTTCCCCATTTCTTCCTTTTTGTGCACGTCAGGTATTGTGAGTGCAGTGGTGTTCACGGGGCTGACAGCAGAGCAGAAGCACCCCCTCATGCAGCATGTTCAGCAGTTGGTACGCTCTGCCAACCCCACCGCCGCCTTCATACAGGCAGAGAGAGGAGCTGTCACCAGGTCGGCACACACAGTATCACGATCGATGCCGCGAGCAGTCATTTACCTGCTTTTGTACCCTCGCTGGAAATGTTCCGCCGCGCTCCATCTTATTCTGCTTCTGTTCGGTTCCACTACATTTTGGAGTCTTATGTGTGAATTATGTTGGGTCAGTGCCGTGCTCATGTAGCACAGGACACTGTGACCTCACACCCAAACTCATGACATCTGCCAGAGTGTTCGCCACCCCCGTAACACATCCATCCCTCTGTCATTTCACAAATCACACCCTGGTCATGAACATTTCCCATCTTTTCCAAGTGTTGTTATGTATAGATACGAATATTAACAATAGAGACAATACAAGACTAGTACTTTTGTGGTATTTTCTCATCTTTCTAGACTTATTGGTGCAGTAGATAATTTCTTTATTTTTTTCCTAAACAGGAATGAGGATGTGAACCTGATACTGTCTGAGAGCAGCTTCAACGAGCCACAGATGCTGAGAGCGCGTTACGTCCTCTACCCTGGATGGTGAGCGCCTCGATCTCTGTTCCACTCTACTCGCTGTGACCCCCGCGTGTCCTCAAACTTTGTGCCGCCGAGCGACAGATCCTCGTCGATTCCTGCCGTAGCGCCCCCCTCGGTCCCGCCTCGCCTCCCTCCCTGCTGTTTAATTGCCACTCGGCTGCAGCGGCGGGGGTATCGGACTGCTGATTGCAGCAAAGCCCCTCAGGACATCTTGTGTTCCATCACCAGATGCCTTTTGGCTGCGCAGTAACAAGCTGTTGGCCATGCAGTTGCCATGTACACAGAGGGGGTCTCCTTTCCCCCTGGACCTGCTCCATTCAGCCTTCGTGCCTCAGTGGCCAGCCTAATATGAACCTCTGCTAAATCCTCCCCACAGATCATACTCTGGATATCTGACCAGTGTCTGGCCCCGTTTTCATTTACTCATCCTCGGGCTTTAGTTTGTTTGAATGCAAGTGTGACCGAGACGCTCCTCTTTACACGTCATTAACTCTTCGACTGAGATGAGTAACTTTTACCTGCTGATAAGAATGTGTGTACATCTACAGAGCAAATCACATTCACTGGCCTGTTTCCTCTGAGCAGCTGGTAGAGTAAACAACTTTCCAGCCAAAGGCAGAGAATGTAGCACAAACACTTGGCTTGCTGTCGACTTAACTTGCTCACCATTTGTGTAATGTTGCTCGTCTTTCTGTATTTCAGGTGCAAAGGGCGCTTCGTCTCCGGCTCTGGTTCTCTGGTCCTCAGCCAGCAGCGCGTGGCTTTCAACCGGCCCCTGGAGAGGCCTCTATTTGTTACCCGCTGTAAAGGTGAGATGGAAAGAAAGCCCCCTCCCCTCCGGTTATTATTTCTTTTCCTTTTTTTTGACTTGTACACGTGACCGAGGCTCCAGATATGAGCTGGCAGGGTTTGACAATGATTACATAAGCTGCCTCTCCTCCAAATATGGAGATAACTGAAGTCTCTTAAGTAATTGTCAGCCAATGCTGTGAGAGCATCTGTCTTCCCAAAGGATGCATAGCATCTTTCTGCCAATTCTGCTTTTCAGGAAACTGATCATTTAAATATTGATTTGTGTTGATTTTATTTACAATACTAACTGCTAATAACTGCAATTTTTTTTCTGTAGAATTAAAATCCTCGCTGAAGCCAAGCCCCTTCCAAGGAAACGTGTACAACCTTTGGGGAAAAGTCAAATTCTCTGGTAAGGAATTATATATACATGTTATTTTTATTTTCCTCTCAAAAATCCATGACTTTTGCTAACTTTAAAATTTTCTGATCAGATTTCAGATTTCAGAGTACTTGTTCAGTCTTGTCTTGTTAAGTTATACTTTAGTAAATAACAAAATACTTTACTACATTATCATAAGTATCAGGACTTTGAAGAGATTGTGCAAGAAACTGTTCATTACCGAAGAAAGAACTTCACAGACTTAGAGGAAATTGCCTCTTTTGTGGAGGAGGAATTGGCTTGAAATATTCGAATTTTTTTCATTAAATCCCAACTTTATTCTTGTGATATTATGACTTTTTTTCTCATTAAATTCTGGCTAAATTAAAACTTCATTTTCATTATATTACGACTTTAATCTGGGAATCTCTGATGTTTTCTTCAATATTGAGCTAATACCCCGTTGTGCCAGAGAACTTGGATGTGTTAAAGCATTACTAAACAAATGTTACTTTTCCCTTGGTAAATATTTGACCTGCATTTTGCATTTCCCACTATTGGGAGTTATGAGAGATAAAGGCTGCCGCTCGAGGCAGACGAGAGAGGCTCCCGACGGTAGGAACACTGCTCAGCCGTTGCTCCGGTGTCTGGTGTTTAGAACTCCGCTCATAGTCCACTTGTGTGGTTTCTTTTCCTCCCCATAGTTCTCTCACTCTTTACTTTTCTTTTCCTTCATCTGAAGAGCTGTGTAGAGTTGTTGCATGAGGAGAACATGCAGGTGCCTGAGGAGATGTGTGCAGATAATCTGAGAGAGTTGGGAAGTTGGAGAATGGAATGAGTGTGGCGTGTGATCCTGACACAAACGCTCACGTTCCCTTGGTGTCAAGTGTGCATCTCTGTCACTGTCTGTAGAGTAGTAGTGTATCATTTACTGTACATCACTTTATATTCAGTTGTGTTACTTTGTTTGAGTCGTTGTATTTAGCCGTTGAACATCCAACACATATTTTACTTTGAGCGAGGACGAATATTTACATCTTGTTTTGTACGCACGTGAGTTCTGGGGGCCATTTTGGGAGCAGAGGGGCCGTATGGATGTTCAGGCATTAACACCCGCACCAACAGCATGATGTTTCCACGTGAAGCAGCTGCAGCAGGTGCTACACGAAGGTGTGAACTGTACGTGCGACTCTGATGTGAGCTCCCTCGTCTGTGGAAAACCTCCAGGCTCCGAGCAACTGATGGAGGTGAGCTACAGCGCGGTGAGCGGCAGCCTGAGCGTTGCCCCGGATCAGAGCGCCGACCCTCTCACCCCGGGCCCCAGGGAAACCAACGCCTCCTGCTTCCTGGTCTTTGATGGCGTCGGCCTGACCGAGAAGGGACTGAAGGACTGGCTCCGACTGTGCACCAAGCAGGTAGACACTTTGTGATGTTAGATACACACTGAAACTATATATACACGACAATAGTGATCCTCTATTGCTAATACAACAGCCAACCGTGACGGAGGGAGGATCTCAACGCTATTTGAATATCGCGTCACGTGAATATTTCGCTCGGGTTCAAATATTTCAACTCACAGGAATTTCGCTACTCGCGCCGCCTGACATCAGTGACACAAAATTCGTAGCGCCTTTGCATTGATTTTGTGTGTAATCTACTTGCGCAAATAAGTCCTGTCAGGTCCGGTATGAACGTATCATAAGGTTATTGTTTCTGTTTTTACAGAGGCAGAGAAAGAAGCCGAAGAAGACAAAAAATACTCTTTCACCCCATGAAATCAAGATGATACACGTGAGTGTGTTTTTATTTGTAGTTATAGTGTATAATTATAATAAGCATACTTTTATAGTTAGCAGGAGATTAGTCAACCAGGAGCTTATGAGCCAGCACCTGCTTTATTTCTTCTTATATTGAATTACTCGCCACCAAAATACAGAGAAGAAGATTATTTGTACGTGATGGATGAATAATGAAGGTTTCATCGTATAGAATTAAATGATGTGTTATGTTTTCAGTACTGGGATACACGGAGTTATGCATGTACAAACGATGCACAATATATTTGCTGACACAGTTAACCTTGAGGATTATTGCCAATAAATGCCACTTGTAGAATTATTTTTTTTACCATTGAACTTAAAGTATTCAGAACCTTTGTAGTGGCACCACAGTTGTGATCACGTGCATCCGCTTTGCTACAAATAACCTTGAGGTACGTCCTCCTGTGGCAGACTGAAACGACCGGACATGGCTGCAACAGGCACACACACACACACACACCTGTGTGTATATACTGTAAGGTCCAACACTTCACGCTGCCTGTCAGGACAAAAACTGAACCACAAAGTCTCTGTAGACCTCCACTATAAAACTGTGACGAGACAATAGATCAGGGCGAGGGTATAATACCATTTCTAAGGCTTCGAGTGTTCCCGGGAGAAGAGTGGCCTCAATAATTGTGAAATGGAAGAAGTCGTTTGGAACCACCAGGAGTTCAGCGGTCTACTCAGAACAATACTTCAAAATCCCTCGGCACAGATGGCAGAACCTGACCATCGCCGGAGCTCTCCATCAATCAGGACCTTAATGGCAGCGCGACTGGACAGAAGTCACTTTTAGTTAAAGGCATGTGATAGACCATTTGGGGTTTTTCCAGGTGACATTCAAGAGACTCCGAGAACATAAATAAAACTGACCTGACGGGACAGAAATTGAACCCTTGTGGTGAAACCACGACCTGGCTAACAGCGTCACTGCAGTGTAACACAGTCGTGGCAGCATTGTGCTAGGAGGGTGAGTCTCACCGGCAGGGACTGGTTAGAAATGAGGGGAAGAATGAACGCAGTCAATTACCAGCAAACGGGCCAAAGAGGACGCTCCCGTGTCTGCCCCTGCTCAACCAAAGCCCGGATTGAAACCCCGCCCAGTAGAGCAGTCTGTTCACAGACGATTCCCATCCAATCTCATGGAGCTTGGGAAGATCTGTGAGGAGGAATGGAATAAACTGCCTAAAAGGTTCAAAGCTTGTAGAGACTCGCCCAAGACGGCTCAAAGCTGTAAATGCTGCAAAAGGAGCTACTGCAAAGTTACTGAATTCGGGTTCTGAACCGATTTTTCCAGGGAATAATTGATGGAAGTTGGTGGAGCTCGACCGAGTGCCATTCTAGCTGCTCCCTAAGAAATTGGTGAAAATGTCCAAATCTGTTAAGAGTTTTTGAGTAATCCTGCTGACTAACAAACAAACCAACCAACCGACAAGCGGACACGGGTGAAAACATAACCTACTGCCTGGTGTCTGAATTTTGTCTGTGGGACAGTCTCCTTATCTTCCAGAAGATTAGAAGGTTATAGAAGAGCTGGGCCAAAGGTCGGGAAAGGTCATTGGTTATTTACTTCTCAGTTATCTCCACTGACTAAACTTGATGTTTCTCTTTAGATGACCAGGCACTTGGAGCCACTGCCACAGGGCTACTTCTACAACGGATACAACTACGTTGACATATTTGGAGAAAAAAGGAACTTTCATCCCAGTATCCTTTTCCCACTGGTTACCATCTGTTATCTTTCCCTCGGACTTTCCCCCATAATTTAAAAGCTCAAAAACAACAACTAAACCCTTAAAACCCGTTAATCACTGACAAAAGATTAACCTTCACGCAGATGCGTTTGAATGTTGTGTGCGCCGATTGATTGCGCCGCTGTTTCCCGTACATCGATGTTACCGCAGACATGGAGGAGTTTGTGAACGAGTACATCGCCGAGGCCAACAAAGAGATCGAGCTGTTCAACCGTCAGCTGGAGCTGCAGGGACAGCCCGACCTGTTCGACCCGTGATGGAGTCCGTGTGTCCACCGCCTCCATCTGTCTTATTTCAATCTTAAGGCAACCACTGCGGGATGGGGAGGGGGAGGGAGGGCGGGGGTGGGCACTGTGTTTATGTACTGAACACTACACTAGTATGTGGTCAATGTGTGTTCACGCCATCTGCAGAAACTGCTGCTCCTTAGAAATCCATTTATTACCTATGTACCGTGTCACATTGTCTCCTAATGTCGGTGGCACGAAATGACATCACCCATCAGAGGCCAGTTGTGTCATATCGTGGCTGTTTGCCACTTTCCTCTTCAGCACCGCCGTCAGCGCTTTGGCGAGTCGGGCGTCGTTTGTCAAATGAAAGAGGCAAATGGATGCGGTCACTCGTATTAATTCAAATCAAGACGCGTTTGTCCAGAGATGAGCCCCGTTCGCAGCTGCAGGCAGAACCCGAAACCTGCCGCGGCACAAGACTCCCGTCTCGATTGCGCCGCTAAAGCCCGCGAACGATGAGACTTTTCCCAATCGTAGCGGAATTTCCCGCCGCCTCGCTCCCACAGCTTGGGCCACTCTTGTTTATCACAGTTGGCAAATTAAAGCCTCTATTTCTGGACAGGCGTGGATGGCCGTGTGACTCTGGGTGAGCTCCCCGGTGGGGTTTCTCAAGAATCGCTCCTCCTCTGTTGTCACCCAATCCGCCGCCCACCTGTTAGCTTGTCTGCGTGCCGCGCTGCGGCAGAGGGAGCGCTTGGCCGCGGAGCTGTAAACATTGGACAGCCTGTTGGCTGCGGACAGCTGATGGATGATGCCATTAATCACATAGCTATACGCCGCCCCGGTGCTTTATTTTAAGACTGCTTAAGTGAATCTAATGAAAGTTTAAAAAAAAAGAAAGAAGACGCAATCTTCAGCCCTGCAGGAAGTCGTAGTTATGAACCAGCTGAGGTTTTATACTGAGGCTTAACTTTTCCTTAAAGCACTGAATTGTGTTCAATATAATGCTGCTAATTATCAGTGAGAAACCAGATAGACGAAGAGAATCAAGCTAAACCTCACTGCAGCCAGGTGTTCATCACATTCCCATTTTTTATTTATATGTATTTATTTATTTTCGGGTCACTACATTTGGGTAGGACAAGGGGGAAATGAAAAGATATCTGTGTAAACATGAGTAGAGCCTTTTAGCCAAAGGTCTTTGCGTCCTGATGTGATGTTGCAGAGAGTAGCCACTATTTGCTCTGCGACCGTGTGTTTCACTAACGTTTTACTTCTCAGGGTTCCTGCACAGGTTTTCTCAAATTCTACCGCTTTGTAGGAAAATGCCCGTCGTGTCTGTTGTCATTTACACGTCAGCATATTTGGCGAAAGTTAGATCATAAATTGTGTCCAGATTAAACGGTGTGGTGAATCAGTTGAAATTGGAGGTTGAGCATGTGCAGGAGCCCTGCTCCAGTGTCTGGAGATTGAGTGGCTTTCATTCACCAAGGGGTCAGCAGTGTTACAGTCAGACGAATAAGCGCAGAGAAGCGAACACGCACTGCCGCTACAACAACGGTACTATAGATTGCACCGGCCCACGTTCACTCTACCAAAAAAAAAAATCTGCTGTACTCAGTGATGAGTGCAATGAGATTTTCACCGTGTCAGATTAAAGAGGAAGTCCTTGTTCAAAGTCCGTAGACCAAGTCAGGAGAAGTAAGGCGTTTTAACAGGTGAAAGTCCGAACCACGCTTGTGTTTTTTTGTCACATTTGTTTCCATTTGATCCGGTTGGTTTTGGAACTTACCGATACCTACGTCCTGTCGTTATCACCTGCGTCAATACAGCGGAAAGCCTTTTTCGCTTCCGCTCTGCCGTCGTATCGTTTCCCTTCTCTCTCTCTCTCAAAAAGAAAGTTATACATTTCTTCATATATATGCATTTTTTCAAGTTGACTTTTCATTGTTTTCGTCGGACCAAATTGCAAAGAAGATTTGCAAAAATCAAAAAAAAAAATTTAGACTGCTAACTGGTTCAGTTTGATCCGGACTGAGGCCACCTCTTTTGGTCGGACCAAATCTACCAAATCAAATTCCGGCAGGTTTTGGTTGGGTAGGGTCTCCTTCATTGGGAAGTGATTTCACACCGGCAGAAAATGTTGCCGGTCCAATCGCAAGCGATTATCTGCTAATGGGCGAGGTCTGTACCACGAGAGAAGCGACTTTCAAACAGATATACGTCGAACTCATCTCACTGCTGGCCCCGTCCGTCCCCATACCACAGTCTACTGTGAGCTGAACAAGCCATATGCCGTCGTATGCTAAATGTGCCACTGTCTCTTAGAAGGATAATCAAGTAGGCTTCTAACATGTATTACCTTGGCATGTTCCAGCTAAAGAGAGGGTCACGTGTGGAGGAAGAAGTTTTCTCATTCCACAAACTTCTCCCTTTCAGCCCCTCTCTCCTTCACTCACTATGAAAGAAGTGCAATTGTACCTTGCACTTTTTTATATATTCCACTCAGAGAACCCTCATGTACTCTCTTTAAGGACAAAGCCGAACGGATGAGCTGCCGAGTTCTCCGTCTCTCATGGTCTTCCGGAATGCCGACGCTTGTGTCTTGGAATAACACCGAGAGCAAGTGAGGGGTTTTGATGCAAATTGAGCTACAGCTACAAAACTAAAACATTACCTCCACTTCTGAATGACTGATGAGAACAAAAAAAGCAAACGGATTACTGTGCTTATTTCTGAGAGCAGGATAATATGAAACACAAATCCTTTGTTGACAAAATGGTTACTCCTGTTTAAGCTGAATGCTCGGTGTAGCGATTCAGAGATGCGCTCTCTTAAGCCGCCTGTCTTCAGCAACAGTTGCTGTCGGTCTGCGGTTATGTAACACTGCAGAGGCTTTGCCTTGATTGACAGTGAAATGGCTGCGAGGCCGACGTATGGAAGACCGAAGGTGCCACAAGCCGGAACCTGCTGCACATCAATGAGAGCGGAGCAGCTGATAAAAAAATTCATATTGGACAAGAGACCAAAAACAAAACAGTCCTTAAAGAGTCGAGGGTTCTTTGAGATGTTTGTGATATTTAAATCAAAGTACCACTAACACATATACACCACTACTACAAGTATTTCTATTCTGCTTTGCATGTGTTGAGATGTCACGTGAATATGATGCCACATATATATTATGACAGAATTGCCTTTCACCAAACTGGTACAACCAAGAGAAAACTTTGACATTTATTTATGTCTGCTGAGAATTTGCATTACCTCAAAACGAGAAATAGTATTTTTGTAAGACTGTGAATTGAACAATTCCAAGATGCAAGCAAAACGTCTCTACTCGCACAAGCTACAAAAGACAAAAAAAGGAGATGCAATTCTTTTTTCTAAGAGATAAAATACAAAAAAGAACAACTCGGAAGAGAATCTGATCGGGTTGTGAGATGTCAGGTTTCTCTGATCCAGCAGTGCCTTGGCTACGGCTAAGAAAGGAAAACAGAAGAGATTAAAGCTGCATTCGGAGCTTCATCCTCCTCCCCGTCACAGGAGGAGGGGGAGGTGTCGTCAGGCAGAAGGATCCATCCTTCGACAGTGTTGGTGAAAGGAATCCATGGAGTCGTTCGTTAAAGCAATGTTTTGTGTTTTTTTTACTAAGCCAGAGGGTCAAGTAGACGAGGCCACGCAGGGGGGAGGCCACTGGAGGGCTCGGGCGATTCATTCAGGTATCCTCGCAAACGAACCAAAAAGATTTTGAGATATTGAACGGGTATCCCATCCAGCGTAGTGCAGATTCTCATGTGCACAGTCGCACATTTCTAGATGGTTTATTATTTGAGCAACAGACCATTTGATTTTTATCTTTAGTCCGCGTTCCTTTAGAGTCGACGATGGGGAAATTGAAATGTTTCTCTTTCTAAGCTCAGTCCTAGTTGGGATCCAAAACCTTTTGTCCAGACACGTAAAAGACGAGGGTCGAGTTTGAGACTAAAGTTGGGCAACCCCCTTCTCATTGCACAATGGGGGGGCCCAGAGAGCCCTCCACCAGCCCCTCGACGTGGCTGCTGCGCAGCTCTCTTGCCGACTGAGCACCCTCGTGTCTTCATCCCGTACGTGGAGGCTGGCGGTTTTTGGAGCTGAAGTTATAGGACAAAAACAAAGTTTGGTGTTAATTGGTTTCTTGTAAAGTCGGGGGAAATGCGATGCTCTTGTACTGTGAAGTGATAACGCAGTGGGAAGGGGGGGAGCTGTTCTTTTTCTGGTTTTGAGTTTGGCCCCCAAAGTTCAAAGGGGCCAACAATGTGGAATGTACAAGTTGGTATTTTTATGTGCTTCATTGGCTTTGAAATGGATTTTCTAACTGACCAAATATTTCTCAGCCCCTCAGGCGACTGTCGGCGCTAATTGTTTGGGCCGTTCCGTCCCACGGAGGTCAAAAGGGAAATCGCAGGCTCCTCACCCGACAGGCCTCACAGACGGCGAGAGGAAGCTTTTCAGGTGTGCTTATTATTTCCATACCTGAGATTACACATTTCCCCCCGCCCCCCCCCCTCAGACCCCAGTGTTGTGCAGGAAGATGGGGGTGAAATTGTGGTTAATATCTTCTGTCTGTCGCCACATCCCGGCTGTCCGCGCGGCCACGTTTAAAAATAGGACGTTGTTATTCGTGTCGAGGAACACGGAACGACTGAAGTCGGGACGTGTTTGATGTCAAGATGACAGAATTAGATCTGGAAGGGGGGAAAAGACAAAAATCCAAGTGCTCATTTTCTTCTCCTCTATCTCCAGGCCGTTCAAAGTAAAAGTTAAAAAATGTGATGAGAAGAGAAAAGTTCAGAAGTGCCAAGCTGACTTCCACATTTTGTTTTTTTGAAGATGTTCACAGAAAACGAGCAAAACAATTTGCATTTGCACTAAACTACTGTAACTTCTGTTTTTTTCCTGTGACTGATGCTTTTATAATCTACTTGTATTTATTGCACCTCGTAATCCATTAAATATTTATATGGTTGATCTCTTATGTTTTATAGATTTTTTTTCTTTCTTTTCTTTTGTCAATTAATGCAACATATGGTCAAGATGCACATTCTGTTCGCCTGGTTGTGTGGAAACTGTTTTGCTCTCAGATGTCCACGGACTCACGTGTGGCCGCTTCGGCATCGCAGAGGATTCGTCGCTTGGTGAGATGACAGGAATCCTGCCCCACATATATGGAGCTCAGTCGGGTTTTAGCACTTCATTTCCTCATGCTGAGTATGTGTGTGTTATTTTGTGTGCGTGCGTGCGTGCGCGTGCGTGCGTGCGTGTGTGTGTGTGCGTGCGTGCGTGTGTGTGTGTGTGTGTGTGTGTGTGTGTGTGTGTGTGTGTGTGTGTGTCCCTGTATTGTTGCCAGGCAGATACTGTCCTCCACATGGCTAACCTCTGACATCAGCGTTTCCTTGTCACTCCCCTGCCATCACTGCTCTGCCAGTTTCTCCCTAGCGACTCAAGGCAACCCCCCCCCCCCCCCCCCCCCTTTCACCTCTTCCCCTTCTCCACCCAGATACACTTCACACACACTCTTCTTACCGTTAACCGCCCTTTCGCTCCTTGCCGCCCCACTATTGTTGTATCTTTACTGCCGCCGTGAGCCCGGGGCTATTTGTGGCCTATTATGACAGCCACATGTAAACACTCACTCTCGCTGGCGTCTGCCAAAGCCCGAGTGGAACCGGGTCACTGCCACAGTAGTGAACTTCACCGTGCTGGATCGGTTCACTTTCACTCAGTGGGACTGTGTCCACAGTTTTCCAGAGTGTGTCCAGCCGCCTGGGGCAGTTTATTAGGCACACCGAGGTAAAGGTAGTGCAGTCGCAGTCAACAAATCCTAACTTCAAGAAGGCTGTACGGCTGTTACCGCAGGGCCGATGTATTACATTTAAATTAGACAGATGCTTTTATCTCACAGAGGCACAACACTAAAGTTTCAGTACAGTAACAGACCTTGAAGTAAGTGCTCAGTGCTAAATATGCCAAAAGTGCAAAAAGGAGCTCAGGTAAACAATCAAAACAAAAGTGCACAGTTATTATGCCAGTTAACTGGCAACTGGCATAATAACTGAAATGGATGTAATGTGGAGCTTGGACCAAGCGACAGGTTTGTGTCGTGTAGGTGATAATCAAAATATCTTTCTGGATATTTTAATTATGTTAAGGCACTTTAAAATAACTAAATCATTTTGAAATATGATTGATGGGCCTCCATTACATGGTTAATCCCGCTATTGTGACAACCACAACTGTCGGAAAAGAAAACTTCCATTTTGAGATATTTTTCAAGTATTTCTTTATTGCACGCCAACAACATCGTTTCATATGCACATGCATATTTATTGCTTATAACATTATAATAAGTCACAAATGCACTTCCTGTCAGTATCAAATCATGTGTTAGCACCACAGCTGAGCACCACAGTTAACTCTTGAAAAAAAAAGATATTCATTATAATGTATTCTACCTGGATCAAATAAAAGCTTTCAAAAGATCCCAGGAAATGCCACGTAAGTTTGGTATCGCATCTGTATCACTTCATCGCTACAAGGCTTCACACATTCACAAAATTTAAAATTAGTATCTATACACATTATGACTGGCAGTAACATGGCTCTCCTACACCTGAAAGATTATGGATCACAGTTTGAACTATTTCCGACCCCAGTCTGATTTTGCATCTGTCCATATCAGTAACTTCGTGAGGCAGTGAACAGCTATATTCAGAGAACCGTCCATCTGGGATCCGCCGTCCCCTTTTTATTTCACACTTCTCCCCCCAACTGCTTAATATCAAAGGTCATCAAAACAGCCATGTCACTGGACTCCCCCAAGGAGGCGGCCAGTTTCAGTTGTTGGAGGCCGTTCCCGCTGGAAACCTCACCCTCCCAGACTCTGCTCTTGTTCAGCTTCAGATCAGTTCGCGTCTCTCCCACCACGCTCACCCTGTGGGCCCCAGGGACCCTCACCCTGAAGCGGACCCAGGAGAGGGGCTCCAGCAGGCCCACGCGAGGCTCAAAGAGCACGCAGCCTTTCCTCCAGGCTGAGTAGACGCAGGGGAACGGAGGCCCCGGCTGATCGCAGCTGTTCCTCAGAACAAAGTCACACATGGGGTTGAAGTCTCCGCCGGGGGCCGTCTTGGCGTACAGGCCCAGCCGGTACACGCCAGCATCAGGTAGGCTGACGCTCACCGTCACCTTGCTGTCTGTGTACGTGCAGAAGAGGTGGCGTGAGAGCGGAAGAGCTGCGGCTTTCTTCTCCTCCCTGCTGAGCACAGTGTGAAGCTCAAGGTCCCGCTGATTGTGAAAGGTGATGTTACACTTGCCTTGCTGCGTGCTCACCAACGCCATCGTATGGCTGAATTTGGACAGGCCCGCCTCCGACGTGCGGGTCCCGGGACCACAGACCGAGCCCAGGTTGGGAGGGAAGAGCTCATCCGGTTCGACCCCCTTCCCTTTGCTGTGTAAAAGGATGTTTGCAGCGTTCTGGAACTTCACTTCTGTTTTCTCGTAGTCGCGCACAAACACTGACAGGCGGTAGAAGCCGCGTAAGGGGCACAGGACGTGGCAGGTCAGAGCATCCGGTTGAATCTGAGTAGCCAGGCAGCGCTTGGCTACAGCGGCCTCCAGCTCTGGGTGAACCAGTTCACACAGCAACATGAGGGGCCTGGATGTCTTCAACACTAACTCAAAGACACCTTCCACCTCAGCGACCTCGCTGCCCTGGCTGCTGCCGGTGATGCCCAGAGATCCGGCAGCAGGCTGCAGGCCCCAAGACAAAAAAGGGTTCTCTGGGATCTCCTCCATGGCCCGGGGCGTCTGACACTCGACTGCGAAGGAGCAGACCCAGGTCAGAGGCGTGACGGCTGCCTCGGGCCTGGCGAACACCTTGACGTCATACGTGCCGCTTGCAGGAGGCAGGAGCTGCAGCTTCATGCTGCGATGGTTGACGGTCATGAGGCCGAATGAAGAGTTGCTGGAGTCTTTCTGCTCTGAGGTTCCGCAGTGGAGGAGATCCTGGTGCTGCGTGATCTCATAGGTGAACGTGGTAGGTCTGGAGAAGCCGAGGGAAACATTCGCCTCACCTTCATCTATGGAGGAAATCAAAAGGAGGATTTTTAAAGAAAGAACCTAGAAACATTGCATTGGCAAAATTTTCTTTGCCAGTCCTGGACAAAACCTTGGACTGATGCAGCTGCACCGCCTTGTAAACTCAGCAAAGGTGACTGCTGACCTGTGACAATGTGAAAGTGATGGGGCTGAATCAGCCTGAGCCCCATGGTGAAGAAGGCTGAGGTCTTGAAGACCCTCCTCTCAAACTCCTCCAGGGGTATGGGCGTCTCCAGGAGCTGCCATTTCTCCTCATCGGGGAAGTGCGAGTCGATGAACTCCTCTGGGTCCGCGAGGAAATAGAAATCATCGAACCTTGGGGGGCAACAGATGGAGAGATCAGGCTGGTGTGAGACGCGACTCGCTGCTGGGTTTGGGTGTACGAAAATAAAAACGAAAGGCCCAACTGATAAACTTGTCACAGTTGCAGCGATGTGGTGGTTCTACAGAACTGATGGTAAGTCAAAACAAAAAGATGCCCATTACAGAACATCATCAATGACTGATGCAGATGGTGGAATCCCTCTTTTCAAACCTTTTGACGAAGCTTTCGTGTTCCACGTCCACTCGTCCCGCTCCCCAACAGGCGTCCAACAGGAACCACTGTCCTCCTAGAAGCACAGTGTTCCACAGGTGATCCGATCTCACATTCTTGAGGCTCTGGCCCTGACGGTACCCGATGCCCTTACTGTGGCCCGGCACCTCTTGGCACTCGATATCCACCTCCCTGTAAATACAAACCAAACAAGAGCATTCACTGCCTCTTCTGTGATACGTCCTCTGTCCTTGAACTCAAGGTTCATGGTTGTTTGCGCCGTAGATATTAAATCCGGTCTATTCAGTGCCCACGTATCGCAAAGCCAACATACAGCGATAAACAACCATTCATTTACACCTATAGTCAATTTAGAATCTCGAATTAACCTAACGTGAATCTGCACGTCTTTGGAGTGTGGGAGGAAGCCCGATACAAGGAGAGAATCCAGGCATACAAGGTGGTGAACATGCAAACTCCACACAGAAAGGGTGGTTGGTCCCAACCGGAATTCGAACCAAGAACCTTCTTGAACTACTACACCAGCGCCTGGTCGCCTGGTTTACCTGCACATCTCTGTGCAGAGGTTGGAGTAGCCACAGCAAACACCCCGACCGGCCGCTATCACCTCCTCTGGGGAGCTCAACTTCTCCGAGCGGCCGAGGTAACCGCTCACGTCGTACTCTGTGAAGACAACATCCTCTTATTCCCGGACACATGACATCTAGAGACTACCTATCCTAAAATCACCGAATGTGAGGATTAATATGCAAATATATTTCTATGTGCATAGTTGAGTAAACCCACCGATGTTGTTGCACAGCCAGACCCAGATGGCACGAAGCCTGTCCAGCTCATTTCTAGATCCTTGTGTGATTCGCTGTACGATTGTCTTCACATCATGCACACACTTCTCCTTCAACTGCAACACACACACACACACATAAAAAAGATATTCTGTTAGATACAGTTGTTGTTTTCTTTGTCGCCCTCAGCATTGTCCCTATTTGTTTGAATTCTTCAATGTCATTCAGTGTATTGAAAGAACGAGGTTACCATTCCTGCTCAAGGATGGTGAGTGCTTCATGCGAGCTGTGGTATTTGTTAGGGTTTTATTGCTGTAGTAGATGGATCATTCCTCAGTGCTTTTTCCTGCAGAGCTCAGGAACAGAATGGTCTGTTGAGGTTTTGTTTTTGTGTGCTCTGGTGTGGCATTGGTTCTGTATTACGGATTACGGATTGGCTATAAACGTGTACTTCTGTGGTGCGTAACAGGAGAAAAATGAAGAATTCGTTTTTACAGATCGGTGGTTAATGGCAGGCAGTTGTTAGCACTTGTCATACTAGGATGTTCTGTTCAAGTGCCCTCACCTCCGCTCCTGCCCTGATGACATGTGCATCGAGCCTGTGGAAGACGTCAGAGTTGGTGAAAAGGTCCTTTCGACGCTTCCTCCTCCCTGTTGCCGCGACCGGCGGCGGCGGCGGCGCCGCCTTCTGTCCCAGGTGTGCTCTCGGTTTCAGGCATCTCTGTTCTTCTGCCTCCTTTCTCACTGCACTCTTCTTCACCACGCTGATGGTCCTGGCCGCGCTCTCGCACGACAGTTGCCTCTTGGCCGCAGGGCGTTGATCCTCGCCCTCCACAATCAGTTTCTCAAACACACTTCGCCCGGAGAGCACAGCGCTCTGGGAGGCCAGGACCTGGACAGCTGCCATTTCTGCCCCAGGAGAAGGCCCTGGACACTCCGGAGCCTGACTTTTTTTAAGCACTGGGCTCAGTTTGCTTAACACTGGACTCTCCCGGAGGCCACGAAGCTCCAGGGCCTTCACCAGCACGCATCCTTTCTGGGTCACCTCATCTTGTGGAGCAAGGCGCGCCGCCGCAGAGAAGGGGAAGGAGAACTTCTGGATTGCAACTTCAGCCGACATTATGCTGGAAGCATGGCATTCCTAACCAGAGAAAAGACATACGATTCAAAAGACAGTATCTTCTTTCTTTCTGCTATTTTTAGCATAATCCTGCGAGCAGGTACGGCTTTGCCGCTTTGTTCAGTGGCTTAAAATGAGACACGTTGCTGCTGTGCCATCCCGTCACAAAAGAACCACAGCACTAATGCACTGAGTGAAGCAGAAAGTAGATTTCGTGCAGTACATTCAGTGTAAGACAGTGATGAATTGGCAATTATATCATGTCTATTCATGACCATCATGAACGCAAAGGTTGGAATCATTAGTCACTGTCACGGCAAAGAAAGTCAAAGCCTCCACCAGATTAGTATGACCTTATGACTTTACTGTGTGTGTGATGAACTCGCAGCCTGATAATCATATTCAGCATGTCTTTACAACATAAGCAACATGTGTAAACAAATTCTTGTCTGAAACTCAGGAGCACTGTTGAAAAACTGCGGCGTGGCACGGCAGGTTGGCACAGCGGGAGACGCTCATCGTCCTTCACCCCCCAGGCTGAAGTCCTGTGTTGGCAAGTATTCACCCAGATCAAGTGTCCTTCAGCAGACCACTAAGTCCTATCAGCTCTGTGGGCACCGTGCTGCAGCTGACCCTGACCTCCGACCTTCCTAGAGTGCAACTAGATAGCCACAAAGAATATTGAAAGGTATCCCCTACAGGCATGACAAATGAGAAAAGCATTTGTTTTTTCCCAGATTGACACTTATTTCCCTAAAAAAAAAAAAAGAACAAATCACTTTTACCTTCCTGCATCGCTCACATTTCCTCCAGTAACTCCCCAAATTCATCAGATTAACGTTCACAAGGATGAAGCCAGTCCCTTTGCCTTTGACCGCCGCTACATCCCTAAGAGTCGCCGAGGCTTTCACTTACCCCCGGGAGGATTTCAAATGTCTGCTGGATGTTCGCCGGAGTGTCGGGCAGAGATGTTTCCACTGTGTGTTCTCAGTGGTCCCCACTTGCAGGGGGCAGGCTTATATACTCTCCCAGTGGCCTGCCAGGACAGGCCCCAGAATAACAGGCCTAAAAATACTACAAAGCAGTTAAGACCAGCCAATAGAGTAAGCCCCAACTGAGGAGTGTGACGTCTGTATGTGTGTATTTGTGCGCGCGTGTGTGTTGTTTCGCAGATGTATGGTGCGGTGTTTATTCTGTACATGCATTTTCTAATCAGCGATCTACACACTGCGGCATATCTTGGCACACGAGTAGGTGTGAATGTGTGTCATGTGGTGCATCGGCGGGCGGAGGGGTCGGTCGCTTGCGGGGGGGAAAAAGCTGGCGCGTGAGCGCGTGTTGGGTGCGATGGAGGGGTCGGATTCTGGCGAAACGAGGTGGACGTTCGAAGAAAAGGACGGGAGGGTTTATGATGAGGCCGGCATACGGTAACGCACACATCGACCACAAGCACAAGTCTGACTCTATGCTGATCACTGTTTATTAGATTCAAGTTATGCAAAGGTGAATACGGGAAATACAAGCTTCGCACTTCTACGCTTCCTAGCGCGGTGAACTAATCCTGAACTAATCTAAAAGGTAAAGTTTTCAAAAGTCAAGGACGGGGGTAAAGGAGGATTCATAGGACTTAGGAAAAGCTGCGGGCTCCGACTCCACTTACACTATCACACGTAATCTATGTGACAGCGGCATTTTCTGATTTCTTTGTTCCTCAATGACAGTAAATCTAAATATCTTTGGTATGTGGACAACACAAAACATAAGGGAAAACACAATCGGCATTTTCCACCATTTTATGCAGCAGGTAACCAATCGATAAAAAAAATCGATGGATTAGTCGATAACGAAAATGATCTCTAGTTGCAGCCCTCGTTTGACAACAAAACAAAACGTACGGGTGTGAAGTTGGAAGGAGGTGAGCGTACCAGACCTCCGTATCCCACTGAGGCTGGCGGCTCAATGCTACAATCAATACTAATACTAAGCGCAAAAACTACAAAACGTGTTAACTGAAAAAGACGATGTTGTGCGTGCTGCGTTGGTAGTGATTCATTTGGAAGCAGCTCAGAGCGGCACCGTGTTCCCCTGCTGGCGGTCTGCCACGCAGTGCTGCGCCGGGCGCCAAAAACTACACCCCGAGACCAAAAACCCGTCAAACTGTCGCCCGGAAAACTAAAAAGCAGTGCACTGAAACAGGCCAGAGAAGAGACGTGAGGGAAATGAACAGGTTCTGTGATCATTCTCTGTTGGTCCATTCGCGCTCGTGATCACTTTGCGAATTTCGCATCATCGTTCGCCCGACTGTTTTCATAAAGACGTCGAGTGTGGCTGCTGTAAGTAAAGAAGATGAACTCTCTTTGAATAAAAGATTCCCCTCTAGTACAACAGGCCACGCAAACATTGAAAAGCCAAAGTACAAAAAGATCTAACTTACAGTAAAGTGACTCAAATGTCTGAGCAGAGTGTGTTTATAAAGCAGGAAGAATTATAGGATCATTATTTAAGATTGGTTCAAATAAGAAAAACAAAGATAAGCAGGAGTCCTAAATTGAAATGCCCGGTGTCTCCTCCTGTCTCCTCACCTCCTAGTTTCCTCTCCTCACCCCTCCTCTCCTCTTGTCTCCTCACCTCTCCTCTCCTCTCCTCTCCTCTCGTCTCCTCTCCTCACTTTTCTTCTCCTCTCCTCACCTCTCGTCTCCTCTCCTCTCCTCTCGTCTCCTCTCCTCTCCTCTCCTCTCCTCACTTTTCTTCTCCTCTCCTCTTGTCTCCTCTCGTCTCCTCTTGTTTCCTCTCCTCTCGTCTCCTCTCCTCACTTTTCTTCTCCTCTCCTCACCTCTCGTCTCCTCTCCTCTCCTCTCGTCTCCTCTCCTCTCCTCTCGTCTCCTCTCGTCTCCTCTCCTCTCCTCTCCTCTCCTCTTGTCTCCTCTCGTCTCCTCTTGTTTCCTCTCCTCTCGTCTCCTCTCCTCACTTTTCTCCTCCCCCTTGTCTCCTCTTGTTTCCTCTCCTCTCGTCTCCTCTCCTCACTTTTCTTCTCCTCTCCTCACCTCACCTCTCCTCTCCTCTCCTCTCGTCTCCTCTCCTCTCCTCTCCTCTCGTCTCCTCTCCTCACTTTTCTTCTCCTCTCCTCTCGTCTCCTCACCTCTCGTCTCCTCTCCTCTCCTCTCCTCTCCTCTCCTCTCGTCTCCTCTCCTCACCTCTCCTCTCCTCTCGTCTCCTCTTCTCACTTTTCTTCTCCTCTCCTCTCCTCTCCTCTCCTCTCCTCTCCTCTCCTCTCCTCTCGTTTCCTCTTCTCACTTTTCTTCTCCTCTCCTCACCTCTCCTCTCCTCTCGTCTCCTCTCGTCTCCTCTTGTTTCCTCTCCTCTCCTCTCCTCTCCTCTCCTCTCCTCTCCTCTCCTCACCTCTCGTCTCCTCACCTCTCGTCTCCTCTCCTCTCCTCTCGTCTCCTCACCTCTCGTCTCCTCTCGTCTCCTCTCGTCTCCTCACCTCTCGTCTCCTCTCCTCTCCTCTCCTCTCCTCTCCTCTCCTCTCGTTTCCTCTTCTCACTTTTCTTCTCCTCTCCTCACCTCTCCTCTCCTCTCGTCTCCTCTCCTCTCCTCTCGTCTCCTCTCGTCTCCTCTTGTTTCCTCTCCTCTCCTCTCCTCTCCTCTCCTCTCCTCTCCTCACCTCTCGTCTCCTCACCTCTCGTCTCCTCTCCTCTCCTCTCGTCTCCTCACCTCTCGTCTCCTCTCGTCTCCTCTCGTCTCCTCACCTCTCGTCTCCTCTCCTCTCCTCTCGTCTCCTCACCTCTCGTCTCCTCTCGTCTCCTCTCGTCTCCTCACCTCTCGTCTCCTCTCCTCTCCTCTCGTCTCCTCACCTCTCGTCTCCTCTCCTCTCCTCTCGTCTCCTCACCTCTCGTCTCCTCTCCTCTCCTCACCTCTCGTCTCCTCTCCTCTCCTCACCTCTCGTCTCCTCTCCTCTCCTCTCGTCTCCTCTCGTCTCCTCTCGTCTCCTCTTGTTTCCTCTCCTCTCCTCTCGTCTCCTCTCCTCTCCTCTCGTCTCCTCTCGTCTCCTCTTGTTTCCTCTCCTCTCCTCTCCTCTCCTCTCCTCTCCTCACCTCTCGTCTCCTCACCTCTCGTCTCCTCTCGTCTCCTCTCGTCTCCTCACCTCTCGTCTCCTCTCGTCTCCTCTCGTCTCCTCACCTCTCGTCTCCTCTCCTCTCCTCTCGTCTCCTCACCTCTCGTCTCCTCTCCTCTCCTCTCGTCTCCTCTCGTCTCCTCTCGTCTCCTCTCGTCTCCTCTTGTTTCCTCTCCTCTCCTCTCGTCTCCTCTCGTCTCCTCTCGTCTCCTCTTGTTTCCTCTCCTCTCCTCTCCTCTCCTCTCGTCTCCTCTCGTCTCCTCTCGTCTCCTCTTGTTTCCTCTCCTCTCCTCTCCTCTCCTCTCGTCTCCTCTCGTCTCCTCTCGTCTCCTCTTGTTTCCTCTCCTCTCCTCTCCTCTCCTCTCGTCTCCTCTCGTCTCCTCTTGTTTCCTCTCCTCTCCTCTCGTCTCCTCTCCTCTCCTCTCGTCTCCTCTCGTCTCCTCTTGTTTCCTCTCCTCTCCTCACCTCTCCTCTCCTCTCCTCTCCTCACCCCTCCTCTCGTCTCCTCTCTTCTCGTTCACGACAGGGGCTTTGAACTCCATGTTCGGTTGCCTTTCAAGATATTTCTTCAGGCTGTTTCCATCCAGAGGGAGCTGACAGCATCAAGGTTTTCTCACCTTTACCGTCGACCCAACACCGTGTCTATCATCTCCGATCTGTACGTACACACACACCTCATAAATACTGTAGAAAGCAAATCAGCTTGGACCCCAGCATTTGTCAAATGGCATCACTGCAAAAAAAAAAAAGAGTAAGGCGAAACGAGAAGAAGTTATTGGTTTATCACTGCAACACATCGGCGCATATCAACAGATACAGTATTACATAACACTGTCATATGCTGGTGTGGATATTGATGCGTGGGCATGGCGAGGGGCAGCCTCCTCCTCCTCCTCCGCCGGCGGTGGATCCCGAGCCAAGTGCCTGTGAACACGTGGAGTAATAACGCCATCTGGAACAGCTGTCAGCGCAGGAATCTGGCCCTGGCTTATTAGGTAGAGCAGAGGGGGGATTCTCTCCACGGAGAGGTGGAACACATGGAGGGGAGATGTGACGGCCGATGGCAGAGAATGAAAAGGAAATCACTTTAGGCTGAAAGGGAATGATGCTAATGTGCTTGCAGGCACCAGTGAATTTAACAGAGTGAGAAGATCGTGGACTTTTCACATCTGAATTTTGTTGAGGTTTTCTTTTTTTTAAGCAGTCCGGCTCCGGTTTATCCCCTTAATTCAACAACAACCAGTATGATTTGATCACGAGGTGAAGACGGGTTACTAGAGGTGGTTAAAAATAATTGCTAAAAAGATTTAGAAAACAGTCACATCAACATACTGGGGAAAGAGTTCGTCTGTACTTTCTCCACAGTGCTCTCCAAATCCACAAACTGTCCAAATGCAGAAGGCTGCATCCTTTTGGGGGATGGTCAACGTGGTCAACCAAATGAGCTGGTGTGGTCTACGGAAGATTTCCTATTTGCGTCACCAGCTTGTCCCGCCCTTAATGTTACTGTAGCCCCCCCCCCCCCCCCCCCCCCCTCCCCGCCATACCCCGTGGTCTCAAGCAGTTCCATCTTTCCTCTTCAAAGTTCCACACTTTACCATGGGCTATGTCACAGTAGAAAGCTCTGGAAGAAGCTCGTAGATGAATCTTAAGTGAACTGCAGTTTCGAGGGCTTTGAAGGAACTTTCAAAGAAACGGGGGGGAAAAGGATGTTTTGAAATTCTGCCTCGAAAAGTGGCCAAAAAAGTTTGGGTGCATCATCAGGTGGTCCGTGATGTGGGCAGCATTTTAGGTAAATAAACTGTTTTATCTGGTTCGGTTGTGACTGGGGGCATGACAAACTGCTTCCTTGAGATCTAAGGGACCCACTGGGTTTATATCAAACATATTTTGGCCTTTGGCTGTTATCTGACTACTGAACCAGGAGAGGCACATCTAATTTTAGAACCAGCTGCGCATGGGGGTGCTGTGATCTGCTCAGTCGTCCCGGTTCTCATTATTACAGTTGTCACAGCGCAGTGGCCATCTTTTTTTGGGGAGGATCGAGAGCAGGAGAGCATCGCACCCTGCTGGAGACGAGACACGAAGGAGTCGCTCCAAATCTCCACGTGGACACCAGGCCTCAGATTCTGCATATTTTTTTAGACGTGTCGAAGCTCATAGTCTTTACTGTGGCAGTTCTGCGTTGATCCTACAATCTGAGAGTCCTGGAGAAAGAAATGTGAAAGTTGCAGAGTACAGTATGACTGTTATGATCAAAGGCTTCCCTCCATATACCATGAAAAGATACAGAGAAAAAAAGCGCGATCAAATGGGGTTCTGAACCTGAGGGTTCCAGGCATGAAATAATAATAATTCCCCCTTTGAACATCTGGAGAATGCAGCTTTGAAGGAGCACAGTCTGGACGGCTGGATTCTAAAGATAAATGTTGTAATGGCTTAAGCATTGTAATTTTCACAGTTGATAGTCCATTCTTAAAAACACCAATGGTGAAAAAAATGCCCCGTGGTGATAATACCACGAAAGCTACAGTAGGCTACTGACAGTATAAGCCTCATTCAGACATACCTGGGGTAGAGTGAATCTGTATTATTTGGAAAAAGGTTGATATATTTCCCATAAATATTCATAAAATGACTGTGATGTAAATACATACGATGCCAACTGTGTCTATAATTAAAAATCAACTGAATTACCTGATGTGTATGTGTATCTTTTCGTTATTAAAATGTTTTACTTTACAAACATAACTGATTAAAAACAGTAAGCACCAAAAGGAAACTTGAAATTATAAATTTACATTTAGTTTATATTAAACAATGTCATGTTTCAATTATTGTGTATTTTAATTTAATTGTAACATTAACGGATTTGCACCTTCATCTTAACATGGCTGCTGCCCTGTAGAGCACCTGTTGACTGCTTACCTTTCTTCTTTGGTGAATTATTCAAAATCTTTGCTCCAACGAAACATTATGATACATTTGGGGGAAAAAAAACAATGCAACCAGAACGAGTTCACAATTAGATATTGTCTTTTTGTTGTTTTTAAAGATTGATAGACAATTATACGTGCAGTTCTCAGAGTACATGTACTTCACCTACTGTATCTATAATTACTGTTTACTTTTTGCCTTTTAACAAACAACAGATTTTTTTTAAGGATACAGCAGTAGGAAACCTTACATTTCATATTTATATTTAGTTTAGACTGTTTATATAAAATCGGTGACATCATGTTACAATCAAGGTTTTTGTTTTTTGGGGTTGCCGTTGTTGTAACATTAAAACCACGGACTGCACCTTTATCTGAACATCCTTCCGCTCAGCTCGCGCGCATGTCGGCGGTCACGTGGGCTCGGTGCGCGGCGGGCGTGGCCTCAGTGCGCGGTGGGCGTGGCCGCCGCGCCGCGCCGCTCGGGTGCCACTCGGCGCGGCGCGTGACGTCAGCAAACACCTGGTGACGGAGCGACGGTGGAGGCGACGACTCGCTCGAGGCTTCTTATGTCAGGTCACAAGTCGTGACGGGCTGTCTTCACTCGCGTTCTCCCGCGGACACACTCAGACTGACCCACCGGCGAGAGCACAGACATCGTCGAGGCCTTGCGGCGACGGGCGACAGTATGAGAACGGCCAGAGAAGACGGGGTTAGTGAATTCACTACAGGTAAGATGGAGTTCTAGTTTCTGTATTAAATCTGCGCGTCGACGTAAAGCGTCCTGGTACTTGCGGTTCAGTTGCCATGACAACTGTAGTTTAACTTTAATTCAGTGAGTATGGTGGACTACTAGCTTGTAGTTGTCTTTGAAGTTAGCTAGCTGTGCGTGGGGTCAACTTCGTGGTGTGTGAAGTTAGCTAGCTGTGCGTGGGGTCAACTTCGTGGTGTGTGTTGGGGAGTCCGGCATGAAGACAGAGTCTCTCATTAGATGGGAAACAAACTGCAGGAGGGAAATTACAGAGAGAAGAAACGACAGTTCAATCCGTGAAAAAAGAACAGCCTCGATCATATAGCTTAGCTTAGCTTAGCTTAGCTTAATTTAGCTTAGCGGCGTGTTTGATCTCAGTTTTTCTTCTTCGTTGCGTCTGTTGCGCGCCGTTCTTCTTTCGGCGAAACGCTCAAACATTCACTAGCAAAAGCAACAAGAGCAAATATTGACACCACCTCGTGCGTTATATTCCTCATCGGTTAACCTGTCGATCGCTTTCTCCATTAGTCGATGATGTTGTTTGCTCGGTAAAATGATGCTTTTGTTTTTCACGAGTTCATTTTAGCGTGGTGTCATGAAAGGATCAAAGGAACCAGAAAATATCCACCTTTGATCCTTTAACAACTTCCTGAACCCATGAATCCATTATCACAGTAGTGGCCGATTCATTCAGTAGTCGATTGCTTGCAACAAAATACAGATATCAATGTGAACCAGTTGACCCTCCATGTAATTCGTCCTTGTGCACTTTGTACGTGTCAAATAAGACGAGCAATCATTTTGAAGCATGATTTCTAAAATTAAATCTTCGTAAGATGATTTGACGAGCGACGAAACCCCGCTGCACTCTGCACCTGCCCTTTTCAAATACCGTAAAATGAGAGATATCATTTCTAATAAAGCTTACTTCATTTGATTCTTGAATGCAGGTCTCTGACCAACAGTGAGCATCTATAGGCTATAGACACATTTGGACATTCAATGTGTTAATTTATGTCTTACTACGTTTGGCACTTTTTGATCCGTGCTCGCAAAGAGCGACGCACAGGTGGCGTCTTTAATAGGTGGATAAAGACGACATGCAGACTGAAGATTTGTGCAAAGGGAGTTTCACACAGGCGAATTAGAGATCTGTACTTGGTCTGGGTCTATGTGAAGAAAGATCAAGCTAATCCCAGTTTCATTAAGTGTGCTGTAGAGAAGTGCAGTAGGAAACTTGCACACACAAAAAATGAGGAGTTCTAGTTTTTTATAATAATAAAAAATCACTACTTTAATGTCTAAATTAAAGCAGATTGATAAGTGATCTTATTAAATAAGGAATATTTTAGTTTTGGTGCAACATGGGTAGATTAACATGTACTGTATATGTGAGATTTGAGATCAAAGCCGCAATGATCCGCAGCTATTTTTTTTACAGTTGATTAGTCAAGAAAGTCTTTTTTCAAACTCTCCCTCGCTCCGTGTTGTCATTTTGGGAGGATCATATAAGGATAATATTTTTTGGGATTGTTGGTCTGATAACAGTATGAAGACGTCACCTCAGGCTTCAGCGTACTGGAACAGTTTTCTCCCATTTCATACAACAGATTGATCGAGAACTGAATCCTAGGAGCAATCAATAAATACAGTCATGTGTCTGCCCAACCTGACATCCTCACAGCGGTTTAACCCGAGACATGTTTTGGCATGTGAGGAAGACGTCAGAACTCCCTGAGCGTGGACGGAGGACATGTTGGACACACAGGCAGAGTAAACAGCGTCGTTGGTGCCAAGAAACACGTGTAAACAAGCAGCTTTAGATCCAGCAAACTGTGAAACGTGGCACGCTGACAACTTCTGTCTTCGTCCGCAGCCTCACTTTGACACTTTACGCACCAATGGCATCTTATATGAAATAAGTGCCATGAAAAGGGTTCCAAAAAACCAACAATATTACCATGACGCAATGACAGCTGATAGGAATTCACTTCTTTGAATTCTGGGATGAAATTCTTTTAAAACTAATTTGTACCAGCTGCCATAGATCAGCTATTGAATATCTATGGGTTTGGAAATTTGAACCTGTTATCTCAACTCTGGGAGGCATTTTTGACTATTTTCCTACTTTTAATGTTTGATTAATTAATAGAAATCAGTCAATAGTTAATGGATTCAAAAAATGACCGACAGAAATGTAAAAAAATTGAAATACTGTGAAATAAAAAGAGACAAACACATTTCCCTTCACACTGTAGGTCTGCTCGAGGTTAAAAACATTTTGTCTTCTACAATTCCTTCATCAGAAAATGAAGGTCCCTGTGATTGGAGCACTTCACAGAAAGACACTTTAAGCCTTTTGAACGTCCCTTTGACTTATTTTGAATTGGCCCTTGTAGAACGGACGCTCCACGACGTCTCTGTCCTGACTCCTCACATTGTTCAGAGCCCCCCCCAACACACACACACACACACACACACACACACACACACACACACACATCGTCCCGTGTATTGTACTGTGTAACTGTCTGTCTTAACCAGGATTACCTCTTTCATTTTTTTATTTTTTTATATGCCATTTGGCACTTTCGGCCTGAGCTCCTCGTGCACGTGAGAGTGCACACGTGCTGTTTTGTTCCCGGTGGGATTTCCAGCCTCCTCGTCTCTGACGCTGTTCATGCCGTGTTCTACATGTCGACAGGCTCGGGAGAGTACAAATGTTAAACCAGCTAAATATTACGGGCATGTACTGTATAATCCACCATTTTATCAATTCAGCTTTTCACTCAACAAGATTTGCGAACTGAAATAAGATGTCGCATCTACCTTGGGGAAAGAATAAGTATTAATCCAAACATCACAGAACATTAGTCTGTAGCTAACTCAAGGTCGTGAATATATATTCAGAATGTACAGTATTGATTTCTCCTCACTGATGTAAAACGCAAACACCGTACATCTTGTTTTTCTGCATCCAGGAGAAAACACAGCGGTGTGTTCATGGACACACGGGAAGTTCCTTCACTGCGTTAATTATTTGTTCAGTGTCTTTAATGAACCGCCGTCTCGTGGGCCTGCAGTGGACTCAGGTCTCGGCTGGTGGAGACATTAATCAATGAACTCAGACTCAGTCAGTTACCTGAGACACTTTTACTAAACACTTCAGTCAAATAGATGCAGTCCAGAGAATACCGGCTTCAGGCACTTCCGCAGTGGCTTCATATTCTGGAACCCTGTGACTTTGTCCAGTTGTTACATACAGTCTATGGCACAGTTATTGTAGAAATCAACGGTACCGTTTCGGTTGGCGTGCTGCAGTGACTCAGTGTCGGCTCACACAGTTCAGTCTGTACGAGACGGCGAGAGGTCCCTCGGTCTGACAAGTGAATATCTACCACTTCATTTAAAAGACATTCAAATATCACAACATGCTGGAGACGTCACCTTCAAATGTATGATATCCAATCTGCATGGAAAGTGACTTCGATCCACTAAGATAAGATTTTTTTGGATTTTAAACGGCAAAAATAATAGTTCCAAATATTGTGATTTGTTTGAAAGAACGATCGTATTATAGCAAAAAACCAAGCTTGTCAATCAAGAGAAAATTAACTGAACTGCTATCGCAGCTACTCAAATGTGTTTTTACCTATTTTATATCATTGTAAACTGATTGTCCTTGACTTTTTGACATTATCATTGAAAGATGAAAACCTGGACTCTAGGAAACTTTTTTATTTATGAACATTTCACACAAAATATTTAAGGAGGTAAACGATCGATGGGAATTAATCAGATATCGTGATATCAGATACTTTTTGGCCTCAAGCATCGTCATCAAAAGACACATTAAAAGCTAACATCATAAAAGCAGCAACCAGAGAGGTTAACTAAAAGTCATGTTTACATATTGGCTGTGGCAACAAAAAAAAATAGGCAAATTAATCGTAATAGGAATTAATAATATAGAATATTGTTTTTGTACTATGCACCCGAGTAGTTTGTGTAAAAACAATTGCAGGAATAATCACGATGTCATGTTTTTGATCCTGACACACTAACAAATCATTTTTCCGCCCACGCTCAGAGTGTGGGTGCGTGAGCGGCAGCACGCATTCTCTTTTGGGTCTGTGTGTGCGTCGCGATTTCCCTGACAGACGCGTGTTGTTGTTGAGAGCTGAACTCGGGGCCAAGCGGCGGAGAACGGACAATGTCAGGCAGGAGAGGAAACCCCACCCCGTGTTTTTGTCCACCGACTGCGTCTCTGTCGTCTTCCTGCTCCGACACACACAATACGACAAGGTGCCCTCTGCGGTTTATTGCGGTTGTTTTTTAATGTGCACAGAATTTCAAAGCTCTCGCTGCAGCGGCAGAGTAGCGGCAAGGCGACGTCGGCGCTTCTTTACCAGAAAAAAAAAAATGAGGCAGCTTAATCTGTTTTGATCGAAGTGACATGCACTCCATGCCCTCTTGCTAAAAAAAAAAAATATTAATATCACAAAGTAGGAGGCTGTAGTCTTCGCTGATTAAATGGAACGCTTATGCAGACCGGGTCCCTGAAAGATGGAACGTCAGGAAATTATCATTTTCTCCCCCCAAAAAAAAGAGATGGGGAGCGATTTCAAAATTAAATCCTTACACACACATCGGACGAAGCGAGTAGCAACGTGCAGTAATATTGGATTTACCGGGACTGTTAATCCGCGTGAAATATGACAATATCTCCGGTGTCTGTGTCACAGATCTGACTCTGTTACTGTAGTTTTTCTTCTTCTGCCCTAATGAGCAGGCTTCAAAATTCATTTTGAACACGTTCGCACGAGTTCCAAGCAGATCACCGCCCTGAATTATTACAGTCGTGTTGTGTTCAGGTCCTTTTGTTTAGAGTGATTTACAGTTTAGGGGGAAGAACAACAGGCAGGATGTTGCTGATACGACCGTTTCACTTGAAAGTTAAAAGTGTCTGTGTCAGCATTGCTTCCCATGGAAATGTGAAGACAACAAACATTTCCTGTGTGTGTGTGTGTGTGTGTGTGTGTGTGTGTGTGTGTGTGTGTGTGTGTGTGTGTGTGTGTGTGTGTGTGTGTGTGTGTGTGTGTGTGTGTGTGTGTGTGTGTGTGTGTGTGTGTGTGTGTGTGTGTGTGTGTGTGTGTGTGTGTGTGTGTGTGTGTGTGTGTGTGCGTGCGCGCGCAGTATTACAGGGGAAACGTGTCGGGAAACTTGGGATCAAAGTTCACAGCTGCAATCTTCAATTGAATGTGAATTGTTTGTGTATCTGACCAATGGAAGATCATGCGAGCCTCTCAGAGAGAACCGCTTCTTCAAGTCGAACGCCAAACTTACTCATTTTACATTTGAAAGTATAGAAGTGGTACAGAGAATTCATTTTCATGTTTTCGCTCGAACACGTTTTATCATAAAAAGGAAAAGTTGACATGATGGAGCGGCCTGTCGATAAAGCTTCAGTCGTTGAGGCCTCCAGCAGAGGGCAGCGTGTCTGTGTCTCACTGGACAGCATCATTCCTCCTGTTGACTGTGCTTCTGATGATATTCATCATCAGTCACTGGGACGACTCAGTCTTCATTTGTATCATTATTTAATGCTTTGATCCTCGTGCCATGATTATTTAATGTCAAACCAGAGATCATATATAAATCTGTGTATTTATCAGCGTACATAAAGAAGTAATTATTATTGATTGAGTGAGCATCTGTTGGCTAGTATGTCAGTCAGATTAATATTCTACTAAAGCAAATACGGAGAAAGAAAGATGTTCATGTTATTATGTATTCTGCATTTTTATTTGAGGGAAATGTATGGGGGTATTGCTGCTCCTGCACTTGTTGAGATTATTGTACTGACTGAATTGTCCTTTCTGATTTGTTGTGATTTATGTTACATTAGACTAAATGCGTTCATTCATTTGCGAAGAGCAGACTTTACCCATTGATGATTTAGTCAATGATAATCTGCACATTAATCCGGCTGCACGGTCGTCGGATATATGTGTCATGTGACCACATAGGGTGGAGGATATGGATAAAATCATCACATGACATTTTTGTATCACAATATTGAAGTTTACTGTGGCATAATACATTCTCATCAAGAACTAGTAAATGGGCGAAACAAGTAGATATGAGTATGTGTCTTTGGCTACTTCTGTAATGGGGCGTTCACACCAAACAAAGTGAATTTACGCGCCGCAAGATCGTTTGAGTTCACTCGCGCGGAAAAAACCCAACCGACGTATAATCACCTGTTCTTTTTGGGACACGGAATTTCTGTCATAGACAGGAATTTCCCATCAATTTACATCGACTTTGTATGTCTCATATCTCATTGTGCGGAAAAAAAATCACTTTTGGACTATTCATATTTTGACATTTGGACTATGATATTTGTCAAATTTCTATTCCCTCACAGTGTACATGTCTGATCATGTACTGACAACCACCATGACCACCAGAAAAAAGGACAGACGGAAATGTATATATATATATTTCTAAGTATACAACAGTGTCATGGTGTTTACTGTATATAGTGAACTGTATGAGTTAATCTGTGTTCACGAAGCAGAGATCACGTGATCTAATCACGAGTGGCTCCGCGTAGTCCTGGTTGTTTCTCATCATGAATCACATTCATTTGTGTTTCTCTGTGTTGAGAAGACCGTGTCCGTCACGCCCCAAATGGTACAACACCAGATTTGTGTCGTCCTCCACTTCATCTGACTCTGCTGGTTTGCTGAGAGTTGCTAGAATTCGGCCACCGGCCGTGGTGCATTTTTAGACCGTCATCATTACAATATTGTCATTTCAATCATCGTGTTATCGTCACAATATGTTTAACACGTCCGGTTCGCCGATGACGTGAGCGATACGCCCTGACGTGATCCGCCACATGCCAAAGGCCGTGGTAAACAACCTGTGGCGAATGGATTTGAGCGGCAAATTTTCTCACGTGACGGCGTGAGTCATTGTTCGGCTGCAGACGGCTCGGTGTGGCCACCGGTCAGGTGACGGGGCGGTTCCACTCGCGTCGAACGCGATTAACCAAACCTAAAGTTTAAGGCTGATTATCTCCCAAAGATATATTATAGACACACTTGACAACACCTGTTAGCCCAGCAACATGAGTGCCACACACAACCCTTAACGTCATCTGTTGTAATATATGGATACATCATTGTTTAGTCCTGAAATATGAGACAAGCCATATTGTTTTTTTCAATCCTAAATTTCAGAGCAGAAGAAAACTCTAAGAATATTAATATTTCTGTTCATTGGATTGAGTGTCTCTGCAGAATGTTTCTTGGTGATGAACAAGCGCTCCTCCTCCACCTCCATGCGGTAGCGACTTGGCCTTTATTGTTATTCTGTGCTCATGCGTTGGGGTCCAGTGCAGCGTTGCGTCTTAGTTCCATTTTCTTTTCACCACATGAGCATGTGGCACAAAACGTAACGTCACCGCCGCCGCCTCTTCACGCGCTCAAAATCTCAATATCAACAAAATTCATTCACGAGCAGCGTTCAGATTCACACTGTGTGTGTGTGTGTGTGTGTGTGTGTGTGTGTGTGTGTGTGTGTGTGTGTGTGTGTGTGTGTGTGTGTGTGTGTGTGTGTGTGTGTGTGTGTGTGTGTGTGTGTGTGTGTGTGTGTGTGTGTGTGTGTGTGTGTGTGTGTGTGTGTGTGTGTGTGTGTGTGTGTGTGTGTGTGTCAGTTATTTTTCCCTGAGCCCGATTTTGTGTTTTTGTTTTTTTGCCTGAGCGAACATAATCAAGTTGTTCTTCTCCAAATTAAATCTGTAGCTAGTTTGTGACCTGAAATGTGCCCTCGTCCCCTTGGCAATACTTACAGCTCAGTGCCGAACACAGCTCCACACACACACCTATACCCGAACAGAGGGAATTGCGGGAGGCAACACTCTGATAGCTCCTGCAGAGATGTGTGCGGGCGGCGGGGTAACAAGAACCAGCTGCTCCCCTCCTCCTCCTCCTCCTCTTCATCTCCGTACCACCGTTTCCTTAATATCTCCTCGGTCCTTTATTCCCGAGCGTTATTATCATCATCACTGTGCCTCTGTCTCCCTGTGCCAGCAGAGACAACAACAACAACAACAACAACCACAACAACAAAGACGATGCTGAAGGAAAAATAAAGAGACACACACACACACGCGCACACACAAAGCTGACAGCTACACAAGCTCCTTAACACAAAGACAAAACAGACGCCTACACATGCAGACGCTGAGGTGTAGTTAACGCACACACACACACACACACACACACTGACACACGCCGCTAATGAAGGTTATTCCCCGTCAGAAGGACGGAGCAGGATTCCCCAACTGATTGATGACTCATTCAGGCAATAGCTGTCGCTGTTTGTGCATCATTACTCGCCGGGCCCTATTACCATTATTGCCAGACTACTGCGGCGGCGGCTACCTCAGGAGCTCCCGTGGCTTCCTCGACAACACGGTCGACGGGCTTTAAAAACCACCGAGCGAGAAAACTCTCGAGCGCCGGTGCGGAGGCATGTTGGCATCCTAATGAGTTGTACACCACATCGCTGACATCTGGCACAAGGACAAAAGGACACGACATAGACCGCAGCCGCTCGGTCCGGCACAACACCAGACTGCAAATCAGCTGAATCCCATCACTTCTCCAGGCCTCGTCGTGGCTGTTCGCTGCTATCATAGAGGCTGTTTAGGCAAAAAGGACCATGCTTTGCAAAAATGGCTTTTTGGATTCATTTTTCTTCGACATGGACTGTGGGTCAAATTAGAGCTTGGTAGCTTTATGTGCACAAATGAACAGAAAGGTAAACGACCCTGTTGACCTTTGAGCAACGTATTATTTTTGAGATATGTCAAAGGTACGGTAACAATTGCCCCTTTTCACCTTTGACCTGTTACTACGGTGGCCCCGAGAGCTCACAGCACGGCAAGTCAAGAAAACACACGCACATAGACCAAACACAAAGCAAATTAAGAAAAAACATCTTCCTCTTCACCACAACACATTTAGAAAACGCGCTGCAAATAGACCTGCAACGAAACGCTAGTGTTTCCAGAGGAAACTTAAATGTGACGCACACGTCTGGACACGCTTGTTGTTGCCGCCGCGGATTTTGACTCACAGCGCTGTTCAGGTTCTCTTTCCGTCAGCGGTGTTGGAAAAATGAATTTATTTTTACATTGCGATCGCATGATTCGGAGACGTGTGTCCTCCACTTCCGTAAGTAAATATGTAATTGGGAGTGGTCATCATCAGAAAAATAATTTGTAGCGGGGAGCAAAGCTTCTTGCTGTGTGTCTGTTTCCAACAAACTTTAGGTAAATAACGGATGATAATCACATTAATAATCATGGGAAAATCGACAGAACAATATACTGTACGTCACAGATCATTCAGTGCTGCCCAAGTTTAATGTGTCTCTATAAAACACAAACACTCACTGTGTTGACACACTGTGCAGCTTTATTTGCTCTGTGGGACTCGCTGTGAAACAAGGAGCTGTCAGCTCCGGCTGTAGTGTTTAGACAAGGTGGACGCCGCCGACCCGCGGCTCGTCTTAATGACGGCTGTCGAGTGTCACCGGGGTTCAGGCACGTCCTTTTAAAATTACACACTTTGTACTTATCGATCCCCACAGACGTTCGCTGACTGTTCCAAATAAGAACTATGTTGGACTCTTTAGATTCCTTCTGTTTCCTCGAGGCACTGCCACTGTGTGGTGACTTAGGTTTGATCAGGAAGTTCCTAGTCAGCACATTCTCCGTGCGTGTGTTTCCTCAAGAGCTGCAACCAGCCCCCAGCAGCGAGTGTTGCACCCATCACATGCTAGAACTCAGTTCATTTTTATAGTGTCTTGTCGTGGTTTTCTTTTCTACTGAAGCAGCAGGAGGGCGGAGAGGAGGGACAGTGTGGCCGGTGCTGGCAGGATTCAATCTCGGGCCAATAGGGCGGTTCATTTGGTTCCCGGGGTGGGGGTCCCAATTGCTAAACTCTCTCTCTGGGTACTTTATTGCTTTTCTTGTGGTTAAGGCAATTCACAAGTGGTGATTCATCACTCACTAACACACACACACACACGGACACACACACACACCCACACACACACACACACACCCACACACACACACCCAGCTGTGAGCCTCCCGGAGGCCATTCCCACCTCCAGCCTCATAGCACCCGCTGATGACTAGTCACAGAGGCGCTGCAGGGTCATTCCAGACGCCTGCCCGTGCTCTCGGTTTCATTCGAAGCTGAACATTTTTATCTGTTTTTGCTCAGGCGCGTGTGTGTGCGCGCGGTGTTGCAGCTACATTTTGATGCCAATTAGCTGGTGAGAGTG
Source organism: Scophthalmus maximus (assembly GCF_022379125.1). Taxonomy (NCBI): domain Eukaryota; kingdom Metazoa; phylum Chordata; class Actinopteri; order Pleuronectiformes; family Scophthalmidae; genus Scophthalmus; species Scophthalmus maximus. The sequence goes on from NC_061529.1 coordinate 2,750,217, forward strand.
AACATTTGTTTTTTTCCTACGCGTTCCTCCGAGCAGAAAACGGCTGCAGACCTGAGTTCAAGTCCTCTGCTGAGGCAGGAGGGATTTTTTTTTATTTTAGAGCATAATATGAAACTAAATTACATGAAACTTTAATTCACACACTCAGCTTTGTCTCACAGTCTGCATGCACCAAACATAAATACAACCCGCAAATATCCGCCCATTCAGGAGCATCTCAGCGCTAAATGGCTTTTGCGGCAATGCATCACGCTAATATTTCGCTCGAGTTGAAATATTTGAACTCGACCGAGTTAAGTAAATGAGGCAAAATTGTATGGAATCGTTGCGTCTTTGCATTGACTCGATTTTATCTCATTGTGCCCAAAAATTGCTTTGCCTTTATTGTGAATGCAGAATAACACACACCCTCACACACCAACAGTACATCATCAGGGCCATTTTAGGGATCGGTATCTTGTCCAAAACAAAGTAATGATAACACTTAGTACTGATAAAACAAATCTAAACATCTGCCTGTGAACAATGTAGTTTCTTTTGGTTCTGAACTTTATATAGTTGAAAAGGATCTTTTAGAGGTCCTGACGTGTCTGCAGATATGTACAAGGACAATAGCTTTCATCAGAATTCAAGTAAAAACTGTTTACTTGAATTCTCAACAAACAAACAACAGCCACGTTTCAGAGATGTGCCTCTCCATCCCGACGCAGTGACTGTTGTCACGTGAACATTGGGGCAGAGATTTAAATCCGGACTGACTTTCCAAGTCAGCAGGGAGTGAAGGGTTCCAGTGTCAGGGACACTTGAACGCAACACATGGCTGTGGCAGGTTGTGTGACGCCCTCCAGGTCTGTCGGTCCAAAACTACCTGCATAGAGCCACCGGCCAAAAAGACGAGCATACAACACCAACACCTATATGAACGTCTACGACTTGTGTTTGTTCATTTTCCACAACTGGGCAGGAGGTATCCTCCGGGGTCTGAGTGGGAAAACTGGTGCGTTTGAAAAATTGAGCTGAAGCAACGCCGTCCTTCTCGGAAACATTAAAAGTTGATTTTGTTTTTAACAGATGTGTTGGACAGGATTCTGGTTTCTGGCTACGTTGGCAGCGATAATTAAGAGTCAAGAAAATGAGTTAAATATTCATGTGTAAATAACTTCCTTTTCCCCTCGCTCATTATATTTTGACAGCGAGTGCCCAAACTCTCCTCTCGCTCTCTCAACGCATCAGTGTCCCTCCGTGGTTTAAGTAAAACAATATTATCATGATGATAACATCTAAATTCAGACAAATGTATATCATGGTTAATACACATCCACCGTCACTGGCCAATATTTATGTCCAATTTAACTTACATGCTCACATGTTGGGTCTTTGGTGACCAAAAAGTAAGAAGTTCCAGTTTCAAAAATGTTGAATCTTATTAAAAACATTAACAATAAGTGTATCCACAAATATCAATCTCAGTAAACTTAAATAATGTAGCTGTAGTACAGCTACATTGTTTAAAAGCTGCTATAATGACGACTATCGTCATCGTGCAATCGGAATGGTTCTAACAATGAGACGATGTTAAACTTGTAGTCGTGAACCTACAGATGTCCGGCCCACAACTCGGCTGAACTGAATTTCGAGTCATTGCTTTGGCTTTTAATGCGATCGCATGGCGGTGAGAATTCCATTTTGCGTTTGGTCCGAACGCACCATAAAGAAGCAACTCTTGAAAACACATTGTGGTGTCTTAACTGCTGCGGCACGCGACGCTAACAAAGTGAAGCAACGGAACGAAAATGCAGTTCATCAACTCATTCAATCAATCATCCCGTTCATTGTGAAAGAGTTCCATCAGGCGGTTCTGTAGGGCAGGTCTGACATGATGCTTGACCTCGCAAAATATGCTTTCTATCTCAGGAACGCTTCGAGGGTTTCCCTTCAAATCTGCCACAAAACATTCAGTTAAAAACAAAGGTCCAGGTCACTGTAACCACACAAAACACGCTCTTGAGCACATCTCCGGCATTCATATGCTAATCGTGACGGGCAAACGCTGCGTTCTCTTCACTACACGAGTCTCGGCAGACGTGGATGTAAACTGCCACGTGGCCATTCTACTCTTCTTTTCATTTCCACTCCATTGAGCCTAATGTGACACCGCACTCCGACCACCCCCGGTGAACCCAGGGGCCACCATGTTAATGAGATGAGAATTTGTCAGGCTTCAGTAAATAACAGAGATCAAGGCAAAGTGTAAATCCAACCTGGAGGCTTCAACAGCGTCGACGCTTCAAATACCCACAAGTGACAGGACACGCCACACCGCCGCGTTTTCCACGTTGTCAACTGGCTCGCATTTTGCCGACATTTGCCGAGGCGCGGGGCTGTAACGTATAGCGATGCCGCTCGGCGTTTAACCGCAGCGCGGACATCATGACACCTGGGTCTAAGGTTCGTGGTGGATGAGAACATGAACTTGGATTGTCCTCCAGGGAGGGAAGGCGCCCTGGATCAGTGAGTGACGCATTCGCTCTGTCAGTGTGCAACAGTTCTTATGCAAAGCAGACCCACCGGCCATACCGCACAGCGATGTTCTGTATGAGGGCTTATGCAAATGACTGACCTTTCGCAGAGCATTTACATCAGGGTGGGAATTCATTATTATTATTATTTTTGATCCAGTGGCCTCCGTGCCTCGTAGATTCATAAATTGAGCATAGTAGTATAGTGTAGTATATATACACGAGTAAATTTGAAGCTTTCCAGCTTCAAATGGAACTAGGCCCGTCACGATAGCAACTTTTTGTCGCACAATATATTGTTCCAGAAATGATTGCGATAAACAATATTACTGTCATCATGTGAACTTGCAATATAGGCCTTTTTGGTCCCTACATAATTTGTGTTGCTGATGAGATGAATGTTATCCAAAGTTTAGACCTCAGACAAAACCAGCAATTTTTATAGACATGGTGCCTTTTAGAAAAATACTAATAAATCCATATTTTCTGACATTTAATAGACCGAACCAGTAACATATTAACCATGCGACGAGAACAGATGAGAGAACCACATGCATTTCACTTTAAACACAACTAAAGTCATTATTGTAGCAACAGAAAGATTAGTGGAAAAGTAAACGGGTCCAATCTCGCGACAGCAGTGACGGAAAACGAGCATTTCTGAAACTAAATATTGTGAGTGCGTATTAATAGAAGAGTCAGCAACACTGAACTGCAAGTGACAGGCATTGGATTTGACTATAAGCTTTAGTTGCAGCTGCAGACAGGTTTTATCGTGGAAACACTATTGGGAGCAGCAAAAAATGTTTGGTGAGAAGGGCAAAGGAATTGTTCGTCAGAGCTGCACTTGAAAGTGTCTGTGATGCGTCGGGCTTCGCCGTGGCAGTTTGTGGTTTGAGGTGTTCACACCTCCAGTGTGAAGTAACTGGGTCGTCCAGGATCCAGGAGAGTGGTTAGTTACATCACCGCCTCCTTGTAATGTTTGGATCCCACGTCTTAAATTGAGTTCACAGGAAACGCGGAGCGAATTTCGAATTTTTTTGCGTCTCGCGAGTTTGGCCGTCAGACCATTTATATTTATTTGCGCGAGTAAAACACAGCCCGAGAATATCCGCCCGCCCTCCGTCGAACAATAAGACATTGAATAAATAAACCAAAAACTAAAACCACATGAAATGAAAGTGTCAACCTGCTTTACAAGCCAGAGTAGAAATAGATTTTTTGGGCGAGTAAAACAAATGTAAAACATTGGGGAGAGCAAGAGAAAGGTCGACGTTGTAGCCACATGGTAGATATTCCAACCACTAGTCCTCTGGCGAGTGATAGTTCATAAGATCAGTTTAAATATAGTGAAAATCTAAATCTCCCAGAGCCCCAAGGCGACTTCTTTCAAGCTGTTTATGTTTGAAAAGCAGTTAAAAATTATCTGAAAGTGTGTGTGTGTGTGTGTGTGTGTGTGTGTGTGTGTGTGTGTGTGTGTGTGTGTGTGTGTGTGTGTGTGTGTGTGTGTGTGTGTGTGTGTGTGTGTGTGTGTGTGTGTGTGTGTGTGTGTGTGTGTGTGTGTGTGTGTGTGTGTGTGTGTGTGTGTGTGTGTGTGTGTGTGTGAGAGAGTGTGAGTGAGTGTGTGAGAGAGTGTGTGAGAGAGTGTGAGTGAGTGTGTGAGAGAGTGTGAGTGTGTGTGAGAGAGTGTGAGTGTGTGTGAGAGAGTGTGAGTGTGTGTGTGTGTGTGTGTGAGAGAGTGTGAGTGTGTGTGTGTGTGTGTGTGTGAGAGAGTGTGAGTGTGTGTGTGTGTGTGTGTGTGTGAGAGAGTGTGAGTGTGTGTGTGTGTGTGTGTGTGTGTGTGTGTGTGTGTGTGTGAGAGAGACAGGGAGAGTGAGAGACAGGGAGAGAGAGACAAAGACAAGGAAACCGTGCGAGAGCCATCCCAGAGTGACGTCAGGCTTCTACAACTTGGCTGAAAAGTTTCGTCAGCCGTCGGTTCCTGGGTTTGGGTGAATGTCAGTTTGATCCAGGACACTTCATGTCCTACGTCATGAATGGCTGCATTGTGAAATGACAGCACGACCACAACGCGTGACGCTGTCGCTTTCCTACCATTCCAACCATGGCACAAGAGAAATGTGAGGGAGATCACGGACGTTACAGATTGTCTTCTTTGTTCACGTGTGCTCTGTCGAGGCGTCATGGCGACCAGGTGGGTCGGTGCGGCCGACAACAGGAACGACATGCTGCACGGTGCGTTGAGAGAGGAGGAGGAGGAGGAGGTGTGTCCTGACGCCAGGTCTGCCCCGCTGCACGCCGCACTGCCATAGGCTGCTGACTGGTGGCGGGGGGCGGAAACGAAGGCACTAGGACCCAGCGGCGTGACAGCGAGTAGGCAGGGCAGAGCGGGGCTGAGTCACTGCATGTGTCTGAGGGAGGCAGTCAGAAACAGAGCGCGGCACAGGGAGCAGAGGTGATCTCGCACTCATCAGCACAGGATAACACAACCATGATGGGTTGACTTTTTTGGGGGGGTGGCAGGAGGCGGTTGGAGAGAGGAAGTGTGCGTTCGCCAACATTCGCTCAGCCATGGAGACCAACAAAGTTCTTCATTTCGTGCCGTCGGGTAAGTGAAGCACAGCAGAAGCCTCCAAGCTGCTCCTCAGCTGTGCACGACGCTGGGAGAACCTCGGGGTTCCCTGTACCTAGTGAAACCCGAGAACCCCCCCCCCCCCCCCCCCCCCCCGTGCAAAACATGTGCAGCCCACCTCCATTGCCACTCGGAGGCACGGCAGATGTTTGTGTGTGTGGTTCACTGTACATATTTGGTGGGGTTGTTTTCCCCTGTTTGCTCTTTCTGCATACTTAGGAATGTGTGTGTGCTCTGTTTGTCACAGAAACCCTGTTTTATTTCCTCTCGCCGAGGGAGGTGGGTTGTAGAAGCCCTGCATTGCTCACAGACGGGTTTTTTCTTTCTTCTTTTTGCATTTTTGAGTGAGTACTCTTTTGCCTTTTTTTCTTTTTTTCTCCTCCTCATTCTCCTCCTCCTCCTTGTTGTTTATGTCTGGTATGCGACACGAGAGGTTTTGTCCTGCGTCGTAATTCTTCACGTCAGGAACTGAACGTTGAGGAGAGATTGCATTGCAAAAGAAAAAAAAAAAAAAAAATCCATTTCCAGAAGACAAAAAGACAATACATACCTGTCGGGCAGCGACAGCTGGAATGCGGAGAACGAACGCCTGCGCTCGCAATGCACTTTCTCATGTGTTGCACTGGCGCGGCTCGTGCACGTGTGCGCCTGCTAGACGGAGCGGGATCCAAACCCTGTGCGCGAGTGTGTGGACGTGCACATGTATGAATGGGTTTCTGTGCATGAGGGGGTAAAAAATCTGATCAGCTTTTGTTTTTGTGTGTAAAAAATGGATGACGTGTGTGTGTGTGTGTGTGTGTGTGTGTGTGTGTGTGTGTGTGTGTGTGTGTGTGTGTGTGTGTGTGTGTGTGTGTGTGTGTGTGTGTGTGTGTGTGTGTGTGTGTGTGTGTGTGTGTGTGTGTGTGTGTGTGTGTGTGTGTGTGTGTGTGTGTGTGTGTGTGTGTGTGTGTGTGTGTGTTTGAGGAAGATGGACAGATTAGTGATGGTGACAGCCACGGGGGAGCAGCGAGTTCTCCCATCAACCAAAGTCCTCGCAGAGCCCGCAGCCCATTTGGAGGTGTGATGCTGCTGCATTCTCACTTTCATTTTGTCTGGGAAGCCCGAGCAGGATGCTGCGTCTTGGTGTGTGTGTGTGTGTGTGTGTGAGAGGGAGACATAATGCAAGTGCGGGAATATTATCTGAGACTATGTGTGTGTGTGTGTGTGTGTGTGTCTGTGTGTGTGTGTGTGTGTGTGTGTGTGTGTGTGTGTGTTTGTGTGAGAGAGAGGGACATAATGCAAGTGCGTAAATATTATCTGACACTGTGTGTGTGTGAGAGTGTGTTCTCCTCTGAGTGCCCAGCCTGGTGTGTATGGGATAATAATGTGCACAAACGTCAGTGTGCGTATTTGTGCGAGTTCAGTCGTGCTCTGGTGAGATGTGATGCATGTGCGTGTGCGTGTGCGTGGGCGTGGGCGTCACGCACTGTGCACACTAACTACATTTCCGAGTGTGTGTCGGGGCGTAATGGACACTGCCGTGTCTCGTCCTCTGAAGAGTCATTTGCATTCATTTGCTTAGGAGCTGATCAGAGGCGAAGAGGGCAGGTTTGATCCTCACGGCAGAATAAAAAGGTTGAGGTTGGTGTTCGGTCGTGATGGAACAAAATGTCTGATTCAGTCGAATCATTCACGTCTAATCCTTTTTAATCCCATTCATTTCTAGAGATTTTTTTGTTTAACCTTGACTTTTTAATGCGCATCTCAAGGTCTTGATGCCCAGTGGAACAAACTGACTGAGATATACTCCACCTGCAGGATTGAGTTATTGATCGCCACCATCTGAAGATCACTGTACATATCGCGATCGGTCTTTAAGACGACCTACTTCTCAAGTGAGTCCTCGAGATCCTGACATTTAGTGACATTCGCAGTCGGCCGGCCCCGATAACGTGGATGCACGTGACGCGCTGTCGCCTCGTACACGCTGTGCACTGATTGGCCAAATAACGTGACGCATTTGAAAAACAATTCAACGTGAGCGAGCGTCGTGGCTGTGTTTACAACATCAGATTGGGAACGTTTCTCTGGCAACGTTCAGCACCTTCACAAATCTACTGAAACACCGTAGGAAGCATCTGGAAGAATCTGTCGGTGTCCAGGGTTCCACTCGGGTCGGTACAACCCTACTGGAAAAACATAAACAGTTATGATTGACTGACGCATTAAAACAGTCCATAGCAGCAAACAGAACGAGGTGACTGCTCCAGCTGAGGATAAGTTCTAAGGAGTTCCAGACGAGGATGCACCTCTGTCTTTAATTGTGTTGTTTAAGGTGCAAATACATTCAGTCTCATTATTAGAGTCGACCGAAATATCAGTTTGCAGAAAATTCTGAACAAAAAATCCAGAAAAAACATTGCGCTTACATTTGATATAAAATAAATTATGTTTATTTTCTTAATTCAAGTTCTATATATATGGTTGTATTTGTGTTTTCTTTTTTATTCATAGTTATTTATAATAAAGTTTTTGGTTTAACTAAAATATCATAACATTTCTTTGTCTTTGTACGATATCGTAGGAATCAATGACAGATAAAAAAAAAGAATATATATATATAATATGCAACTAAAATATCAAGCCTCAATTACATTTCTTTGTCATGGAGGTTTGACGACAACATCTAAGGAATCAATGACTGAATAAAAAAATATATATATGTCGGAGGATGTATCGGTATCAGAAATATTCTGCTCCCTAATATCGATATCTGCATCGGTCCCAAAAAATCCATATCGGTCGGGCTCTACTCATTATTACTAATGTACAAATTATATTCGAACCCCGATAAGTCGTTCCGACAGCTCTCGGCCACGGGCTGGTTCCAGTCTGGATCATTCTCAACAGAACATTTAATAATTGGGTAAAATTCAGACCGCGGACCCTGATAGTTTTTTTGAGAAGTTCACCTTCCACGAACCGCCAGTGACTCAACAGTAACTTTGCCAGAGGTTTAAATTTCCTCGCTTTCCATATTCACTTCACTGCCCCTCCGGATTCATCTGACCTCTCAGCCCACATTACCGAACAGGAACACGTCAGAACGTTCATCAGAATGATTACGTGAAGCTCGGCGAACCCACACAGAACCGGTCCCACGAGCAACGTAACATAAGCGAGGCCCCTTATTGCTGCATATTGTGAGTAATCTTCCAGATTGTGTCCTCATCATCGTCGGGTCAAGCTGCTGACAGGTGAAGGAGCAGCCGACGCCTTGGGAGGAGGTCAGCTGACGTGGGATTGGTTTTATGGACTTGTAAATTACTGCAGAGCTTCCACATGTAATTACTTGGTGTGATAATAACGCAGTTGGGTTTTTTATTTAATATCTGGGTGCAGGTGGATTTAGGTTTCTGATTGTGTTCGCTCACTGCAGCCTTCAACGGTGCAGCGTCGACCTACTAACAGAACGTTTCAACTATGACGACTACGGCCCTGAAGACTAATTTCTAAAATGTTCCTTGACTCGTTGGTTCATTAGCAACAAGGTCATATTCAAAAAAAGAAAAAAGCTTTAATTTGCTTTACAGTTTATACTTTAGAGGAATCAATTTATCAAAATTAATAATGCAAGTGATGAGTACATTGAAGCAAGTTACTACTTGTCTGGTGTAATGAATCGAAGATTAAGTTTGATTAATATTTACCATATTGTGATAGTATTACGATATATTATCACGATATTCTTGTTAAAATCATGTCCAACGAGTTATAAAATATTCTATATATAAGTGCTTAAACTCTTTGTAAAAAAATTCACTGTAAAAATAATAAGTATTTTAAGGCATTCTCATTTTTATGCATGCAACTCACAATTATTTCTTTATCAGGTCATATTCTCAATAGATAAATCATTTCATCACTAAAATGTCCATCACTTAAACTCAAAGTGACTTCCTGAAACAGTTTATTGCCACTTAAGACAACAAAAGAGAAAATAACTCACATTTTTAGGATCTGAAATTTGGGAATTTTCAGCACTTTTGTCGAAACGCTTAATAATCTGTTTTGCAGATTCATTTTTTTTGTCTATTGACACGTTTGTGAAATTTTTCTAGGAGGGAGCCCATTGCAGCTACTAAGAGTTTACTGAAAGACGTCAGATCCCGCTCAGTAAAAACAACATTGTAATGACATTGCTGCTGCTGCTTTATAAAAAAACCAACAAAACACTGTTCTGCCTGAATGAAGTCATTATGACACAAAAGTGAAGCCTCCCACGTCGAGTCGGCAGAGTGTCGATCTCCAGGTGTGACGGACAGACTCATAATCAGAGCTGCAGCCACGGAGCATCAGCATGGCGGACACATAGCGCCGGTGTGAATTACTAGTTCGACCATGTGGAAGTGGAGGTGTGTGTGTGTGTGCTTGTGTGTGTGCTTGTGTGTGTGCTTGTGTGTGTGTGTGTGTGTGTGTGTGTGTGTGTGTGTGTGTGTGTGTGTGTGTGTGTGTGTGTGTGTGTGTGTGTGTGTGTGTGTGTGTGTGTGTGTGTGTGAGAAAAAAAATGGATGACGTGTGTGTGCGTGCGTGCGTGCGTGCGTGTGTGTGTGGAGAGAGAGACAGTGATCTCTGATCAGTATTCACTGCTGGCAACAGATCTCAGAAGCTACAGCCTCTGAGCACAGCCATCTGGGCAGAGGAGAAACACACACACACACAAACATGCAAATTATTATACAGTAACACACACACACATTGAAATGTCACAAAAACACATCCATGCAAGACATGACAAGACCGCCACACATCCCCAAGTATATTTACACATGGGCGTTTTTTTCCTTAAACGTCAGACACACACACACACACCTACACACACACCTACACTTAATTGTACACACACAAATGCACGCTCACACCAACTGTCACAGATATTGTCCGTATACATAATTATGTACACAATTCACTCCATCTACATAATTTGTTGGTTCACACACACAAAACAATTATGTAGATGTGTCAAGACAGACACTCATCATGCACAGTTCAAGGAACACAGAACGCTGACCACGCACGTGCACACACACACACACACACACACACACACACACACACACACACACACACACACACACACACACACACACACACACACACTCACCACACACACACATTGTCTTCATATCTCTCTCGCTCCATCTTTGTTTTGTGTTTTCAGTCTCCCTCTCCCTCTCCCACGCACACATCTACATACACGGACACTCTTTTACCTCGATACTTGAATTCATAAAATACACAAAACAGAAACACACACACACACACACACACACACACACACACACCATGGACAGGGGTGTGTTTGTAAAAAAACAAAAAAGGTAGAGAAGGCACAAAACGGTACTTTGGTGTGTTTTTTGGGGAAAATTCAAGCTCATATAAAATTTTATTCCATAACTTTCAGTTTACAGTCAGGTGACGTCAGTGAGCAGCGAGGTTCATCTACTGTATCGTGAGTTTCTGAAATCACCTCGTGTGACCAGTGTTTGGTTCGCGCCGTGAATTCAACCACTTAGTTTGTGAGTGATAAAGGATTTTATCGCTCTGACATCAATGAGGTGCAATTACCGACAACAACAGCAACAGCAACAACTGTTGCTACAGATAAAGCTTAAAGGATTTTACTGGGTAATGACGGTAATTAATTTGTTCTGCTCTGAACTAGAAAAACCACATCCATGTCGTCCTACGTGTTTTTCAAAGCAAGAGAGTCAGGTTGGCAGATACATGTCAGAAACATTTTGAGCGCCATCTTTTTCGTGGTTTAAGTTTATGAAGTTTCCGTTTCGGAGGTACAGTTTTTCATTCCCCCAACTATAACGCTGGTCTGTCCTTATTCTATCACCAGACTGTCAGTACATTGGAAGGGGCTGTGATGTAGTTGGCCTTTATTGTCGCCAGTTTCTAATGCTGCGGGACCCCAATTGGCTATTCCGACATCGTGTCACGTAAAAATTTAGCCTTAGTTCAAATATTTCAACCGACGCAAATAACGGGTCTCTCACGGCGGGGCGAAGGCATTTCACGTCCGCCCTTTACTCGACTCCGGAGTTTTCAAGCGCTGTTTTAATTTGAGAACTCTGGGTGAGCGTTGAAGTACGGACGGGCTAAAACAGACGCAGTTCCCCGCATTCGCTTACCCGATTGGTTCTTATCGGTCACAACAACACGACTGCCCGCATAACGTTGTGCTAGTTGTGAGCCACCTGCAGTCGCTAACTGCGGCGTCACTTAAAATGAAAGTGTAGTAGTATGGATTTTATGGTTCACAATTAGCGATTACATTCCATGTATTTCTGCTCGCCTTTGTCTCTCAAACGTGAGACTTATTTACCTTGATGTCCTCGCTCCCTTCTTTCTTCCTGTCTGTGAGCTGAAGTAACGCACACCCATCGTCTGTTCCTTCAGCGTGGGGAACAATCAGGAGTGCTCGATTCGATGCGCTGGGTCTCCCTGCTCACTGGAAGTTCGCGGGATCTTTTGTCTCACAAAGATGAAATCACACAGAGGGGCAGGAATCGAGATCAGCATCTCAATACGTTTAATAATCCCATTTTGGAGACGAGTAAAAACCAATTGTTGAAATGAAAACAATCTTCTTCTTTTTTCATACAAAGCAGATAAATTTGAGATGAGCAAAAACTGGAAAAACAAATCAAGCAACATCTAATTGAATCATTTTTGTGTGTTATGCACAATCAACTCAAATATGTATTTCTGCTATCAATAATTTGATAGAAGTTTCTTTTCCAGATATATTTCCAAATGCAGAATCGATGCCTGAGATGTTTTTAGGCAGAAGAGAAGATGTTGCTGAAATCAGATCAGTCAAAGAATGAGCCAAACATCGGTTGGATTAGTTGTAATATTGTTATTAATTTATAGCCTAGTAGTGAACAGTAGTGAACATTGTCGGCACAACGCTCTCTCTCTCTCTCTCTCTCTCTCTCTCTCTCTCTACTGCTCCATAACGTCAGTTTTCTTCTTCACAGCCGACAGAACATACAAGGCGAAGGGTTTCTAAAAAAATAGTAAAGGATCCATTCTGAATTCCTCCCTGGTGTCGAATTTTACCGAACTAATTGAGCCGCGTATCTCCACGAGCACCACGCACAGAAATAACCCTTTAGTTCTAACATGGTATTTAACATGTGACTCTCGCGGAGCTCTGAATTCCACATTGCTTCATACCCTCCGGATGTGGACGTATAAAAAGCATCTATTGTTTTGAGGATGAAAGCAAAACTCTTCCTCCCCCTCCTCTCCCCTCTTCCTCTTCAACGGTCAGATAAAATGGGGTTTTAATTCCAGTGTGCTTCCTCCTAGAAAAACAACCAGTAATCACAAATCGAGTTAGACTGAATCCAGTTACACCACAGCAGTTATTTTTAACCCCCCGATTATGAAGGCAGACAGTCTCGCAGTCATTGAGAACTATTAGAGCTTCTTGTTATTCAGGAAAAAAAAAAAAATTGGATGTCTGCTTTGTTTTTTTAGTAACAGATTATGTTTGAATCTCCGGAGTGTCGAAGCCGTTCAGTGGGTGAAAGAGGAAGATGAGAAACTGACGCTAGTGCAGATTTGATCCACTTTAATGTGACTCGTCGGAGAGGTCACGTCTTAATGTCATTCAAAATACAACTGTCGCCATTGTCTCTTCGCTTGAAGTCGAGGATCATTTCGCTGCTGCTCACACACACACACACACACACACACACACACACACACACACAAACAATGCAGCTACTTTAACTCAAATGAAATCAACGTTGGTGGTCCCTCTTCCTGTTCTTCTCCTCTGTGTAATCGTGCTGCAGTTTACCAGCACACATACTGTACGCGTGCACGCCCGTCCCCCTGCAGATTCAAACGTCCACAGGTTGCAGCCGTACCGCGCTCGGGTGAGGTGTTTTGTCTCGCTTCCCCTTTTTTTTTTCTTTTTTGTCCATGTCGCTCTGCACAGCGTTGCCTCACTTTCTCCCTCGCAGTGAATTTAATTTAAAGGCAACAAACAGAACCGAGTGGTGGACATGGTGCTGTGCTGCTGCTCGCCTCCTCTCGATATGTGAAACACCCCCCCCCCCCCCCCCCCCCCCATACACACACACACACACAAACACCAAAAGTAATTATTCCAAGATGTCCGAGGATGTCGATGAATTCCCAAACCTTGATTGTAAAGCTGTCTCCATGCGCCGGACAAGAAATATCTTTGTGCTAAATAGAGTGCGGCAATATGTATAAGAGATATAACACACACACACACCCATGCACAGACACACACACGCAGAGACACACACCCATGTCCTGTCATGTATTTCCCGCCCAATTCCGACGAGACGCATTCTGAATTGCACAAACAAGTAGCCTCATGTAGTCCGATGAGTCCTGCAGACATTCTCTCCTTCCCGCTGCTCTTTTCATTCAGCTGTTGAATGCTGACTTTAGACACACACACACACACACACACACACACACACACAGTCATGTATAGTCTTGGCCCATATGTGGTGTTCTGCTCTGTCCATTCACGCAGAGTCCCGCGTCCCTGTTGTCCTTTGCCGCATGTCGTGACAGTGTCATTTACATCTTCTGTATGCTGCAGCGTCGGCGTCGCATCCGTATCCCTCTGCACGTTCAGTGCCGATGACTTGACATCAGTCCAGTGCAGACGTTGGGTGACGTACAGCATGAGGATCTCACCTGCAGTGCAAAAAGAAGAAGAAGAAGAAGAAGGCTCACGACGTAGAATAGACAAGAGGACTCCACAAACCACTCCACCCCCCAGTGTCGGGTGGAGGATTAGACTGGAAGGCCAGCAGCGAGACTCGCTGACTGTAATCTGGAGAACAGTAGGCAGCCAAGGTTCCTTAATTTAAATTCTGCCAGCGCGAGTTGGGAAACACCTTAGACGAGCAGAGAGACACTGACACCGCTGAGGTTAGTTTGATTCTCGCCAGGGCCCCGCATTCTAAAAAAAAAAAAAAGAAGAGCCATAACATTTAATATTTTACCTCTCTGTGCTAATGTAGCTGCAAGTCAAAATCCAAAATTCATTTTTGTTTCCCCACGAAACACACTTGAGGTGGGGAACGTACTAGGACCTCACATCATGTGGTGGAGATTGACAGCACGTCACATGTGCATTAGAGTAGCCGGCCGTGTTTCCTCTCCCCGCTGCCTCGCACCGATTCAGCCGGAGCCGTGTCTTTGTAGTGCAGCGGCGCGGGGAAACACCGCGAGTGAAAAGCAGCGAGATGTGCTGCCGGAGAGCGGGCGGGCTGCAGCAGGCAGTACGAGAAAGAGAGAGAGAGCGAGAGAGAGAGAGAAAGCGAGAGAGAGCAGCAGACTTGAAAGCGAAGATGGTGGCCTGGCTTTAATCGAGCCGGAGGAAGACGGGAATGTGCAAGCAATTAGCAGGAATCCCCACAGCATTGACTGGTCCCCCCCCCCCCCCCCCCCACCACCCCACATGAAAATCAAGACAGGCAATTTCTGCAGCCATCGTGTGTGTGTGTGTGTGTGTGTGTGTGTGTGTGTGTGTGTGTGTGTGTGTGTGTGTGTGTGTGTGTGTGTGTGTGTGTGTGTGTGTGTGTGTGTGTGTGTGTGTGTGTGTGTGTGTGTGTGTGTGTGTGTGTGTGTGTGTGTGTGTGTGTGTGTGTGTGTGTGTGTGTGGACTGTTGGGCGTCCCTGCTGCAGCACCTGAGTATAATCCCGTACCTGCGTATGTGAGGACAGGGAAGCCGCAGAGAGGAACAAAAAGGAAAGATGGAGGGAAAAACAAAACAGAAAAGAAAAGAAGAATGATGAGAGTGGAGGGGGGGAAGGTTTAAATGGGTGCACGTTCCTGCGCTAACCTCAGTCACGACGCCTCGTCTCGTCTCGCCGGACTCGTCTGTGAACTGTGTAACTGTAAATCCCTCTCAGGTGAAAGGAGCAGGAGGAGAAGACGCCTCTTTAATTCATGGAGAGGAGAAGCAAACAACACAGAAGAGTTGCAGGCCTGAATATATATTCCTTGCACAAATATACATTTTTAATTGGAAGATTATTCAAAGTGAACAACATCAGTTTTTGGTTTCCCACATTCCGCAAATTAACAAAATAAGTTTTCAGTCTGGTTGAACTGGTTTCGCTCCGGGTCGCCTGTGGCTCTTTCCCTTCCTCCGCTCTCCCCTCCCGACTCTGCCGTGGACTTTGACTTCATATTTGCGTGTGCATGAGAACAGATTTAAACACGTTGCCAGCATCCGTCCGTCTTGTTGCCAGGCGGCGGCGTGGTCAAAGCCTCTGCCGTGACATCGCCAGCGTCCGACCCGAGGCCCGAGGACGCGGCCGTCTGCCACAGAGCATCTTCATTTGGAAAAAACTGTGTGGATTTAAATACACCGAGTAAACATCAGCGCTAAAATAAAAAAAGTCGCGTCACGGATGAAAGACAACGTGATGGAACTCGTGCAGCCCTCAAGAGGGATTCTTCCAATTTAAATGTGATAGTTTGACATTTTAAGTTTTAATTATTCTTTATTTTTCTTCCTCTCCAGACGCTTCTGTCCATCATCTCTACGTTTCCCTGTTAACCGTGCCGGCGTCCCCTCGCTGACAAAGCCGACCGTGGCGGGATCGCGCGGTTCATTGTACCCCCGAGTTTGAATATAGATTTCTGCCAATCGAGTTTCAAGGACACAGAACAGGGGAAAGTACAAAAGAAGTTTTCTTTTCTTTTCTCCTTCTTCTCCCCTGCTGAAGTGAGTCATACTTCCAAGGTTCTTTGGATAAAAGCCGCCTTTTATCCAAAGAACCTAACTGAGACACTGTACCTGCGGCCGGAGGACGGTACAGTGTCTCAGTTAGTGGAGTGTTTCTCCCTCTTGGAAAATCGATGAATCGAACGTCAGCTGCTGATTTTCCGTCAATCTACTTAACAATTGAATAGACTTCATGGGGCCTCTTTTGTTGGCTGCATGTACAAAAGGATTAGTTCCTCACTCTGAGAATATGAGCACGTTTGAACATGTGTCGCTGTAGCCAATGAAAACCTCTTTCAATATTGAAACCTCAGGCTCATAATTTACGGGTAAAGGTGAGACTTTATTGACCTGCTGGTTCCTGACGTTGAACTCACACGGCTACGTCTCACTTCAGTTTGAATCCACGTCCAGAAATATGAAGGTATGAAAACTGCGGGGAAGGCTTCTTCGTCGCCAGCCGATCATCGCGCGTTTCACGGCGAGCTGAATCGCGCCGAGTCGCGTTTCCTGACACGTTACGTCACCCGAAGCCAGACCTGTCTTCAGCCCGCGGGTTGACACGCTGTGGGTGCAGCGCGGTGCTAATGCTCCCCCACCTTCCCCTCGTCTGTCTGGGGCGAGATTACAACGGTAGAGAAGCCTCTTCGCAAGCAGCTCTTCCTGGTGGATTCCTGAGACTTTTGCCGGGTCAGCATGAGGTGGATTTGCCGTCAGCTGGTGATAAGGGGGAAGGATAAGATCCCAGCATGAATCCAGTTTGCAGTTTGGGTTTCTTGGAGCTCCCTGGGAGACGGGACGATGACCGGGATGTCGGGAGCATCGCAGCAGCAGCTTCGGGCTCCGTCACACGTGAAGTTACGGCGGAGGTTTAATACCTGCTGACGTCTGTTCTCCATCATTATTCATCTCATTTGTTTCCTGAGGGGAAACTACAAATAATTACTTGATACTTGGATCTTGGGTCTATACAAACATCAGACATTACAAAAAAAATTCCGATGTGATGTCCTCAGATGTCGTGTTTTGATGGACACGTTCCATAACATTCAGTTCACAGTAATTTGGAATCATCAAATCACCTTATTCATTATCAAAACAGTTGTAGACTAATGTTCTACTGATTGATTATTATAGACTTATCGTTGAAATCGGGCGGTAATAATTTGTTGTTGATTTATTTTTTTGGACTGGTCGGGGCTCGAACCCACAGTCTCTGGTACGGGAGACCGACGCGTCAACCGCGAGGCCAAAACCCCTGAGTCGCAGCAAGTTTTGCAAAGAAGTGAATTCGATTAAAATCGCTCACTGCCCCTTTAAGCACCACTTTACCACTCGCTCTTTTTTTGGGGGTAGCAAAAATATTGAGCATTGCAGAGACATGATCCATCGCGATATTTCAGGGAATGCCGCCTGTTATGCCTGTTGGGGAATTCGCATAACAACGCATACAACCTAGATCCACAACATGTGTGTAATTGGCGCGCTCACAAGTCGGGTACAGGCCAAACGTGCGCCTGCTGTTCGAGGAGAGCGGATTCGAGCGGAGCCGAGCATCGGGAGGAATTCCCTCTCCGCCTGGGACCTCTCAGCGGCCGCAGCTCCAGAGAGGACGGCTGCCAACGGAGCCCGCGGGCACAATTAGCCAACAAAGGGCCCGGCCTCCTCCCCGGTGCCGGCCCGGCCCCTCGTAGATTCCCCCCTAACAAACGCAGCAGGGGCCCATTTTTAATCTCTCCGCGCCGTGACTGCAGACTCTCAGCCTCACCTCTCCTCGGTCCCTCGCGGGCTCCTGGCGTCCGTTTTGCATGCACCTGCAGTGCACTGCCAGACAGAGCAGCCAGCGTGGAGAGGGAGGGTTTAGACACACACACACACACACACACACACCGAGGGTCGTATCAGTTGACCTCCTGTTGTCTTGGAGTATTCAAATAACATCAGAAACACATTTTTTGGGTGGGACGCTATTAAGTCTTTACTGGGTTCGAGTAACGAGTGATTTTTTTACCTATAAAACCGCTCGTAGAATGTGGAAAGTCCTTCGCGCTCGCTTGATTAAATTCCTGCAGCCGTCCGACGGCAGCAGGAATGTTGAAGTGCGTCACATCTGCGGCCTCTCAGTAAACAACGATTTATCTTGATACTATTTCTCAATTTAGTGAATCTGATTTGTCAGCAGGGCAGTTTTTTTCTCCTTGCTGATGGATACGTCTGGTGATATTTTGAATTTTTTTTTATTCCTTGGCTGAAAATTATTCCTTTTTGCACCAGTTTGAATAACATTTTGTAAAAGTGTAAAAAAAATATTCAGCCTATTTACAAAAATTAATGAAGTGAAAGTCAGACAGTATATTTGTTGGAGATGCTCCGATGGCATTTTTTTCTTCCTGATACCGATTCCTTAACCTGGACTTTGTGTGCTGATCCGATAGCTGTGCATTTAAAAGAATAAGAACTTATATATATGTATATATATTTTGACAGCTGTTTACTACTAACCCTCTATGGACGTGATGATTGATGTCATCGTTGTTTAGCCAGGCTCAGGTCGAAACCCCTTTGACAATAGATACATACAGAGAACCAATGTCATAGAACTTGTTCTAGTGTCTATTTTGACAGTCACAACTGAAAAAGCACAGAAATAAATAAATCTAGGAATAAACAATTACTTCCTTTAAATAGCTGATAAATTGCAGGCACAGCTTATCAAAATAATAAGTAATAATACGTTTTCAGCAGTACAGTAACTGTACAAACCAGTGCAACGGCAACTTCAGAACTAAATAGATCTAGGAAAAGATATGAACGGTACTTTCCAACTGCTTTTTTTGGAGCGGCAAAAAAGAAGTGAATTCCGGGAAAATATAACTGTTTTATGTGGGTGAAATAATATAAAGGAAGTTGGAGCGTATGAAGAGACGGACCACCACGTTGATGACAACAACAAAAATCAAATCTCTCCGGCCGCACTCTTCTCTGCGAATACTTGTTGTCGCGTTGTGCTCAATGAGTGAATGTGTCCAGACATGAACCGAGGACATTCTTAATCTGCACACAACAAAAGAGGCTACAAACGGTAATTTTAGGTGTTGTGGGGCAAAAAACCCACACAGACGTCTCTGTTTTGTAAAGTTGAAGACGAGGGCTAAAGCCTCTGTTTGTAATTCCCCCCCCCCCCCCCCCCCCCCCCATTGTCTTCTCTAGTGGAGAATCATCAGTTAGGGAAACAAGCTGCCAGTAAGCAGTTGTCTTCTTTCCTCGTGCCAGGGAGGGGAAGGCTTGGCGTCCTGGGGCAGTAATGGTGCGGTGGTGGTAAATCATGTTAAATGTGCGTATGTGTTAACACCTACTGGTCTTTGGCGCAGTGTTTGGCCCGGAGCATCTAAATCACCAACACTGCGCCTGGCAGGGATACTGTGGGAAATCACGCTCCCTTCACATTTGATCCCCCCCCCCCCTTTGAGAACACAGGGATCAAAAAGGTGAAGAATTCAGAGCAGGGGCTCGAGTCACCAGTCTGCCTTTGTCAAACAGCTGTTGCCCCGCTGCGTCACGAGTCCTCCAAGCTGCTGCAAGACCCGCCACCGCTGCAGCAGCAGCAGCAACAACCTGCCGTCGTCTCTGCAGACAGCTCGTATCAGACGGAGCCTCTGGTTGGTCACGGACAAAGAGTTTTTTGCTTTGTACTGACGCCGTATCAAGCGGCGAAACGGAGCGGTCGCCTTGCTTGTGGGTTTGTGACACTTAAAATACTCTGACTGACTTCCTCCCTCACGTACATGATGAAAGGCCTGACACACACACACACACACACACACACACACACACACACACACACACACACACACACACACACAGCAGATCAGTCGAAGCGATGACACGCGGGCGAGATACTATTCTAACCAGCTTTGACTTCCTTCCTTAAAAAGTAGACGTCCTTCCTGTTCTCTGCACGGAGTTATCACGCAGCACACCTTTGGCTGCATGAGCTGTTTTCACGCTCGTCTTCGTTGAAGAGCCCCACTTGTATCCAACCACTGCTTGTGTTTGTTCGCTTTGCGAAAGCAGCAAGTGTTAGTCTGTGAAGAAATTTGAAGCCTCGCAAAGGCTTTAAAAACTTGTCCTTTTGTGGAGAGTTTTGAGGAGTCGAATCTCCTTTTCCCTGCACAACACAATCAAACCCTTCATGACTGCTAATGAGCCGCGTCTCTGGAAGAGCATCGGAGCATGAAGAACGTGAAGGCTCCTTAATCAGCTCTGTCCAACAAGGATCTGCACGTGTGTGTCACTCTTCATGTTGGAATTACTGACCGACAAAGGTGTTAAAAGGACGTTAAGTGACTTTCACCGAAAGTGTCACTTGATAAGATTCTTCAATTTCAGAACAAAGCTCTTTATTTGCTTTGGCCGTGTCATGGATGAAGGTGCTTTCCCCCTCCGATCCTTCCAAATCTCGTTTCCGCGTCTGTCGGTGCCGAGCGCCTCGCGATGCTGCTGCCGCCGCTCCTCGTCGTCCCACGACGTTCAGAGTGAGATGCAGCTCAGAGCGCCGCGTTCGCAGGAAGCTGCCACCGCATGAATTAATGAGCGGCCTAGATAGAAGACGAGCCCCTACAGGATGTTCTAATGAAAAAAAAAGAAAAGATTTGGCTTTGCTCACTGGTTTTCAAACATCTCATTTCTAGACAAAGTCAATTTTTATCTGGCAACTTTTATCTGGCAACTAAACCTTTGCCCACATTTCAATTTTATGATGAATTGTAGATTTTTTATTTTATTGATCCCAGTTTAGTTTCCACATGAAGTCTTCAAAGCCCCTGTGTGTAACTTTTCTGGGGCCATCTGGTGGTAAAGTTGCAAACCGAAACCAACTGAGCACCCGACAGGTGACACATCCGGAACGCGACGTATTCTGGACCGTTTAGTTTGAACAACCGTATTCAACACGACGTAGAAACATGGAGACTCACACGGAGGTCGGGTCCCCCTCATGGAACTTTATTTAACTCATATATGAACACATGGTTATGGACGATATGTTCAATTTCTGTGAATAAGTTCTTCTGAATATTACACACTGTAGCTTTAACAGTTTTATTCAGATGTTTTGGAAAAAGCCACCACGTGCAATATTCGAGACGGGGATGTCACGGCTGGACAGTTATTAAAATAAAAAATAATGCAATCGAGGAAGAGGAGCGTCGTCACTTCTCACATCATTTCGTGATTTTAAAAACATTAGGACTCAAAAGCTTTAAGTAATGAGGATCACGAGCGAGGACGGGCTCGAGCAAACGGCCCGCCTTGCCCCCTTTGGCTGAGGCGTCCGTCTGGATCGCAATCCAATCACCCAAAAGATGCCTCGACAGCCGAGGCCGGAGGCTTTGTGTGATGTTATTTCTGTCCGTCCCACTCTCGTGAACGTGATGTAGCGGTGAGCGCCGTCAGGGAATCCTTTCCCTCTCTCGGCAGAAACAACAACCGCTTCATGGTTAAAGGAAACAAGTCAAGGTCACTGCGACCTCGCAAAACATGCTTTATGTTGCTATAACTCCAGAATTCACACGGTAGTTATGACAAATGAATGTAAAACTTTTTATTAAAGTCTTTACAACAGACATTTTATGATATATTTATATAAACTAACTTGGCAGAGGCGGTAATTCTAGTTATAGACGATCACCTCAACATCTTATTATGAAATTGGCTCACTCGGTACTTTGTGGTTTATTAAACTGATGCATAACAGATGACAGCTGAGTGATACATTCATTACAGCGACTCTTAATAAGGTGGAACATGACATGCATTTAATCACTGGGTTTATTTAACCCTGCGCTGCCGCTGCAGCCTCCCGTTAGTGTGACAGCGTTCAGTTCAGACGCCACGCTGGAAGTTATATGGAAATATACGACATGGGGCGGCACGGTGGTGCAGTGTTCTGTACCGTCGCCTCACAGCAAGAAGGTTCTGGATTTCGAACCGACGTGTCTGCGGGGGGTTTTTTTCCAGGTTCCTCCCGCCGTCCAAACCATTGACTGTATATAAAAATGGGTGAAGGTCGCAGGTGTACAGGTGGACGTGCAGTCAGTGTCCTCGAGCTTTCAGTTGGACTGATATGTGGTTACTTCTGGTTTCAAAAAACCCAAGATGGCCAAAACGTTCAGCTCACAAACCAGTGGTCGCAGTCGGTCGCCACTCGGTCCCAAGACATGCAGCCGAGGTCAGAGACTTCAAATTGCCCGTAGGTGTGAATGGTTGTTTGTCCAAATTCCCATCGCCTTTGTGTAAAAGGTTGCACGTGTGGTTATAACAACCATAATGACGGCAATGATAATAATCATAACCGAGAGATGTGTGCCTTTGTCTCCACAAGGAGCAAATGGAAAAATAAAAAAATTGTGTTGGACCACAACACATTTGATGAGGCAAAAAAAAAAAGTCTGGCTGCGCCTCGGGCATCTGAGCTGTGAGCACGACTCTGTTTATTGAGTTTATTCAGCTGCACATTGGAAGAGAAAAAAACAGTGAAATATTTCGTAGGTGAGGTCAAATAAACATCATATATATGTGTGTGTGTGTATATGTATCCATTATGCTCCTAGGCGAGGCGAGTATATTTCTGCTGAGAGAGAAACTGTATGTTTAATGCAGCGGCTGCAGGTGAGCAGACGGCACAACAGGGACGTGATCGACCTGCGAGTGCTGTGTAGGAGGGTGAAGGGAAAAGATGTATGTTAATGTGACTGACATCACAATCAAACGCACCCAGTCACACACACACACACACACACACACACACACACACACACACACACACACACAAAGAGGTTTGTGTTAGAAGGCAGCTCAGATGAGGGAACTGATATGAGGAAGTTCGGTGGGGAGAAACATACCTACTGCCCCCGGTTGTCATTGTTAACGAGACTCGCTATCAACTCGCCTGGTCACATTCCCCCCCCCCATTCCTCTCCACCTTAAAAAAATTTAAGGTGGAGAAGGAAACTGTGATGACACAAGCTTACAATTTCATACTTACGAAACCAAGGTGGAAGAAAGCGAGCGGGGGAAGGTCACGTGACGGACCGTCGGAGGCGAAAGCAACACTCCCCAAAAAGATCTGTGCCAAGAAATTGTAAGAAAGAAATTTGACCCCGTTCAAACCACCACCTGATTTATTTTTCCGAACCTCCGCCAAGGGCGTTATGTGGTTGACCTGTTTGGTTTGTTTGTTTGTTTTTTTTTGCAGGATTTCTCCAAAAAGTTATATTCAGTTTTGCTTGAAAATTTTATCAAAGACCTTTTTTAAATTAATTTTTTGGGGAGTTATCCAGATCCAGCAATTTCATTTTACAACTTTCTTCTTTCTCAATGCAGGATGAAGCCAAAACATTTGACATTTTAAGTCAGTTCATGTGCAGGTTAAACAAATAATATTTAAAATGTTTATTAATGAGTCCGAACCCTTAACTAACTAGTATCTTCATGGTCTAGCAATAAAGAAAATATCAAAATTTCCCATCGTTTGTCAAACGATACTGGGATTTTATTAGCAAGAAAGCATTTTTTTTAAATGATATACGATAAGAAATGGACTTATAAAATATGCCAAAGTGCGAGTATCTAGGACAGAACCAAGCAGCGACACTACATCACTACCTGTGTAGATTAAGCAGTTGCAAGTTGTCGTGTGAATAAATTAATCACAAGTTTGTTGTTGTACTCCGTGAGTCCAACTCCCAGAGAGTGAAGGAATATTTTGTATAATTTAGTGTGTGTGTGTGTGTGTGTGTGTGTGTGTGTGTGTGTGTGTGTGTGTGTGTGTGTGTGTGTGTGTGTGTGTGTGTGTGTGTGTGTGTGTGTGTGTGTGTGTGTGTGTGTGTGTGTGTGTGTGTGTGTGTGTGTGTGTGTGTGTGTGTGTGTGTGTGTGTGTGTGTGTGTTATCCAAGGCTTCCTCACGAATCCTCTCAAGAGCAGAGATCTGTACATATTGATGCTCCCTCCTCTACATCAGAGTTTCACACACAGTCAGTTTAAAATTTGACACGTTGGAAAAGAAACGGATTTCAATCCTGACATTTACCAGAGAGCGGTTCGTGTCCGTGCTTGCTCAGGTGTGTGTGTGTGTGTGTGTGTGTGTGTGTGTGTCCTCGTGTCCCCATCTCTGGTGATTTTAGCAGTCAAGTCAGGGAAAATACCCGCAAGTCATGTTGTGGATCTTTGGTTATAGGATGAATATGCAAACGTGTTGGATTAATGCTCAGGAAAAAGCCTCTCTGAGGTCTGGTAGTGTGACAACCACCTCCCTCCCTCCCTCCCTCCCTCCCTCCAGCACAATGTCTCAATAACCTTCAAAGTATCGCCGCTCCGTATCTGCCTCGCCTTTCTGTGTCATCCCAATGCTGCACACATCCACGGCGCCGCGCGACAAAACACTCTGGAACGTCGCACTCTCCACCAGATTAAGTTTAATTCCAAAATGAGACATCCACCATTATATATATATAAATATAAGACGCCACACCTCGCCTGCTCGTCGAGGATTATCACCCAACGTATTAGCACAGTCGAGACCTTTGCTGATGAAAAGTGTATCGCATGTAGTCATCATCGCCTGGCTAACGTTTCTTCCTCCTAATGAGCATGTTGTTTTTTTCCCGATAACGCCGTTCATCATCGCTCCGAAGGGAATTCTTTTCTCTTTGCTCCCCCTGGTCCAACTACAGGTTTGAACCGTTTTGTTCCTTGGTGGGGGGGGGGTGTATCCTCGACAACTTTGGCCCAATTAGAAGAGAAAGTTTCTCTTCACATTACACAGTCTGAACAGCCCCTGTCAAGATATGAAGCCTCTGTGTCTTTATGGTATGTCTCATCCACCAGGGCTTCCAGAATGTCAGTTGCTGCTCGAGGTCAACTGGAATGCCAGGTTTCTCCTTGGCCGACCATTGCAGCTTCATCCCAGGATCATTTTCTGTCCTCCCTTTTTCAGTTTCTCCAGTTATTTGTCCCTTCTCATCCTGCTGTCGCCATCTCTCGTTGTCTGTACTCGAACTCAGGCTTTGTCCTAACTTGTTAGCCAATCCCACTTGTTAACCAATCCCAGCTGACGTTGGGCGAGAGGCGGGGTTCACCCTGGATAGGTCGCCAGCCTATCACAGGGCCACGTACAGAGACGGACAACCACTCACTCTCACATTCACACCTACGGTCAAGTTAGTGTCTCCAATGACCCTGACCCCATTCTGCATGTCTCTGGACTGTGGGAGGAAGCCGGAGAACCCGGAGAGAACCCACGCATACACGGGGAGAAACATGCAAACTCCACACAGAAAAGCCCTGGTTGGTTTGAACTGGGACTCGAACCAAGACCCTTCTGTGAGGCGACAGCACCGACCACTACGCCACCGTGCAGCCCTCTCTGAGCGGACGGAGGCGGATGGAGGCGCACCCCATCGCGTTGGGGTTTTGTGCGGGGCACCACCACCATCCCTCCGGGGGAGGTTGGGGGACGCGAGGCAGAATTTCGTTATTTAAAAATGCCGGTCTCGTTCGTCACCAGAGTCCCGCCCCCCGGCTCCTGACGTAAGCGGTTCGTTGGTGCCATTCTGGAACCAGTTTTATTTTTATTTCCTTGGCTGTCGAAATACAAACATCTGATCCGATCCGCCGCTTGAACTGCCTTAGGTGGAAAAAAGGGCTACTTGAGGTCGTTGGCTTCACATTATTTAAAATGTTCAAAATCAATCACAGCAAACAATTTCGAAAAACGTGGATAAAAGTGTCTTCAGGTCAACTGGAAAACAGAAGGACCTGCAGACATCAGCGACGGTTATTCAGCGCTGCACAGATTGATTAGCAACAGTTTGGAATGAGAGAGAATTCCCCGGTTTTCGGGCTCTGAGGTGTGAGGACGTGCCGTTCTTCTCGGTCCCATATCGAGCGTCTGGTCCAGGCCGCTGGTCAGGTCTGAAGACATCACCTTGGTTTTTCGGAGAAAAGCATTTTTTCACTATGATTAGACTACATTTTGTTCAGACAAAAAAAAAAAAAGCAGTCTAAATGAGTGATGGAAAAAGAATCCGTGTGTCTGTGTCAACACTGCATCTCAGACGACAGAGATATTTTCTTCTCCTTTTCTGATATTTGTAGAAACCACATGGGAAAATAAAAACACACGGGGGAGTTTTGTTTGACTCACTTTCAGCAGAAAGATCTACAGACAGAATGTGGTCAACGTTTGCATTCTTCCGCAGAAGGCAGCATCCATCTCCACGGCAAACTGATAGCACTTCCTCTCCGTGCTCATAATAATCGCACTGTAAAACATTCCTCAGCAAATTGACGCCGTCAATTATTTTCATTTAGTTTTTGTCTAGAAATTAATTTGGGTTATTTTATTATTTATGGTTAAAAAGTATGAAAGTCTCAGCCGGGAACATATATATCTGTTGGCCTCTAGTCAGTACTTTATTGGGTAATGCTGCCCACATACTTTTACTTTTTGATGTTGTCAGCAAATACCAAACAAACTTTCCCTTTTGTAATACAACCGCTCACTGCAGTTTTCAAGAGAATATATAAAATATAAAGTCAGTCAGCTGCGGATTGATACACTTGTGTATGACGGCATGACCGGGCACATGTACTGACTCATCATAAATGACTCGGTGTGGGTTAGTTGTAATAAAGGGACATGTCTCCCAGTGCAACTGTGTGACTCACTGTGAGTTTCTGATCGTGTCTGTGGCTCAGAGGAAAAAGCAAATCATCTCAGGCTTCAGATACACAGACAGTACTTGGTTATACTTGGTAATTATTGACAAGAAGGAAACTATAGTATATATAATATGAGACCAGACATGAAACACTGTTGAGCAGGGGCTGTGTTCAGTGTCATCAGTTTGTCATTGCAGTGTCTCCTTATGGCCTTTAGGGCGCGGATTGTTTCGTGAGTTACTGAATTAAT
Organism: Scophthalmus maximus; assembly: GCF_022379125.1. Taxonomy (NCBI): domain Eukaryota; kingdom Metazoa; phylum Chordata; class Actinopteri; order Pleuronectiformes; family Scophthalmidae; genus Scophthalmus; species Scophthalmus maximus. Next base: position 2,777,127 of record NC_061529.1, read on the forward strand.
GGTTCATTCTGGATCCACGAGGCCCTAATATATATTTATATATTTCAATGCACAGGTTTTTTTCCACATTAACACCAGCACTTTATTAATAACAGAGTTCTGCTGATGGCTCGTGTTTCTATTTATAAGCAAATCTCTTCAATTTAATTATTTAAAAAAATGGATTCATAATAACGGGTACATCTTGAAAATGGCCTGTTGCTGTTTCCCCTGTTCACCTGGGTGATGACTGTCCTCCTCTGCTCTCTCTCCTGCAGAGGTGCCTCCCTCTGGGATGTCCAAGAATGGATACTTCTTTCAAGAAATGGGTGAGTCTGAGTCACCAGTAAAATAAATGCACCAAATGTTCAACGTTGGCCGGTTTTTCCTCCATGCAAAAAAAAGAGAAAAGCAACCGAGAACTAGAAGACGCAGCGTGAACCCAAAAAGTGATCTCTCTCATCATGGTGGGAAAAGATTTTTTTGCCAGTTAATGTGCGTTGTACATACTATCCACAGTGAAAGATTTGACTTTAACGATTAGAGCTGCAGCACAGAAACCGAAAAGAAAGTCTGCCCGCACTCGCACTCGGCTGCATCTGGATATAAATAATGAACTTTGCTCAGGCTGTTATGATAACAGCAGCTTCGTTACCTTCAAGCCAAGGAGAGGCGCCCAATTAGTATGAGCAGCACAAGCAGCCGGGACGGAATACGCTCGCATCGGATCTCCCGGTCTCACCAATTATTATCCTCCTGTAACTCACCAATTCACCCAGCGGATCCACACAAGCCCCCCCCCCCCCCCCCGCTGCACCTGAACACAACCGTCTTCATTAGGCAACCTTCCATCAGGACGTAAAATGTAATTACATTGTCGTCGGCAAGTGAACGTTATCCACCAATGTCGTCTCAGAGGTTCGTTAGTGGGCGTCGGTCTTGTCGGTGTCCTGAGGTTCTGGGCAGGATGATAATGTCAATAAATAATGCAGAGTTATCCGTTTATGTAATCTATTCAGTTCAATGAATGATTTCAGAAGCAGCATCGTGTTTATTGCCAAGAAGGTTTTCACCTACAAGGAGTTTGATTTGGTAATTGGCGCATAACAAGCATAGTAATAAGCTTGTAGTAAGCTTTGGCTTCCTCCTGCTCCTTTTCAGACATATATGATTTATGACACTTTATATGTTTTGGTTTTTCTATGCAGTGAAACACTTGTTTTTATTTTAATTTGATCGAAAATAAAGAAAAATTATATTAAATGAAATATTAAATTGAAAAATAAGAAAAAATAATAATATGAGGGGAGGATAAGGCAATTAACTTAAAGCAAATTCACATAAAAAGCAAGAAACTGTAAGTATAAGTGAAGGGCAACTTTACATTAAAAAATGTAATATTTAAAAAGTAAAACTATACTGAATGTGCAATATGAAAAAGTGTGCAATGTGTTGCTGAGATTTACAGCTGATGAGGAACTACAGAAGAAGAAATTAGTGAAAAGATGATTTCAATTGTAACTATATAAACTAACTCATATTTTGTAATCTGTAAACATAGCTCCATTACATGTATTAAACTGTTTATGAAAACTTTTGTTTGTTGCGGCCCTGGATGACATTAGATCAGAAAGTCAATGTGGCTTGCTTTGTTCTTACAGCTCGGCTTCCCTCATCTGAATAACAACATTTATCGTATAAATTACACTGTGAAAAGAATCCAGATTATGATTTTTTAATACAATCAGCCCTAATTCTGGTGAATTGCATAACTGGGGCTTTAATTTCAAGTATATATACAAGATAAAAGATTGCTTGATATTTCAAAAGATAAAAAATAGAACAGAATAATTACAGCACAACAAACAAGTAATAAACATTACATGGCTATATTTTGGAGTAAAACCGTGGATTTGTTTCTCCTGCTCGGCCGCCGCCGCCGTCGTCGTTCTCTCCCAAGGTGATTTGAAAGTCGGAGCCCAGTCGGTGAGTCTGAGGTACAGAGAGCGAGAGAGAGAGAGAGAGAGAGAGAGAGCGAGACGCAGGCGAAGGTGGCGACACAGAAAGGTTCAAATAATGTCAAGTGCTGAAGGATGATGATCCTGTCGCAAGGCAAACTGAATAAGCTGAAATTGGGGTGGGGTGGGGGGGGTTGGGGGGGCTCCTCGCGAATAAGGTCAGCAGATAAAGAGCACGAGCACCAGACACCGTCCTCCGTCGCAGCAGGTCGATCGCTTGATGGTATTTGGGAGCTTCACTCCACCGGTGACTGCAGGATTGGATTTAAGGTGCTGCTGTGTCAGGGCGACGGGACGGGATGAGTCATACTAACAGGCTCCAGGCTGAGTCCTGACACACAGACACACACACACACACACACACACACACACACAGACACACACACACACACACACACACACACACACACTTGCTTCGACCCTGATTCATGAAAGACTTCACTCCAAAACATCCACTGACCAACACTTAGCTTTTTTTACATTTACATCTATGTCATATATCATTTATGCTTTAAAGTCATTCATATTTATCTCCCAGGTAAATCAAAGAGAATCGCTATTGGAGAACACATGTTTGTGTTGCTCTCAGTGACAAATTAAGATGTTTTTTCTTATATCTTTTGACACGAACAGTGCTCATTGATCAGAGAAATTGAATTCATTGTACTATGCCAGATGATACAAAGGCATGTTGATGATGGAGTTAAACATTACATTTCTAAAGAATACATACACAAGACTGAACAACATGCATGGTTAAAATGAATAGCAACAAAAGCAAAGAGATGACTGATCAAAGTATCTTTTTAATTTTCATGTTTGGTTATTGTTTGACCAACTCCTACTCTTCTACTCTGTTCAGCAGAAAGAATGAAAACCAAATCTTTAACCGACACATTTACATCTGTAAACCTTCTGACAAAGATTCAGCAGTAACAATTGATTTATCATTCAAGTCATTTTTTAAATAATGCATTTTGGACTGCTGATTTACAATGTCACCAATATAGACCGTAGACGAAATGTCTGACTAATAATCTGAGGAAAATAATTGGTGAAGGAAAATAGTCATTATTTGCAAACCTACGATGCTCTGAAGTTAAATACTTTCTCTAAAATCCTCAGTAGACTGCCGCGTGTCATCATTAACCAGACGTTGTTTGCGAGATGACATGAAACGGAAGACGGGGGTGAAACCTCACCCGACAAGTTCACTTCTGTGGAACAAACTCAGGTGGCACTCAAACAATATTTGCTCATAATTCTCCAGGTTTTATGTTTGTTTGTTTATCACGGTGTCAGGATGGTTCAGTGGCGGTCGGATGAGCTGTCACAGAAAAGCATAAATTCTTGTAATAATTCTTTTGCGTCCTGTATTCATAGTTTCTCCTTGTGATGTTTTTACATATTTAGTGAAAAAGTCTCTCGTGTCCAAATGGGACGACTTCCTTTTGTGGACCACAAAGTCGAGCGTAATTCCCCCTGGTGTTTTAACTTTTTTGAAATTCGGGACTTCCCGGGCCACGTTGGACGCCGAGGATGATAATTGTGAAGGTGAGTTTTGCCCGCCGACGTCCAGGAGGTGACCCTGTGCTGTTGTGTCCCCAGAGCAGCGGGAGGCGGAGCAGGAGGAGGGCAGCGAGGGCCGAGAGGAGGGACAGGACTCGCCGATCGCCTGCGGAGATGACATCCACCTCTACGACAACCAGATCAGCCCTGGACCGGGTCAGTACGCAAAGAAGGAGTGAGACAGACAGAGAGAGAGATGGTGTGTGTGTGGTAGGGGATAAGGAGGCAGGAGAAAAGAATTCGGGTCGGAAGGAAATGGACGAGGCGCAGACGGGAGGGAGAGACAAGGGGCTAGAAGGTGAAAGTTAAAGTGAGAAAGGAGAAATTAAAGGTGAGGACATTTTATAAAAAAAGGTTTTTCTGTCTTTCTATCTCCATCTCTGCTTCAGAACGGTTGAAATCTGGTTGGTGAAAGGAAATATTGGTGACAAAATGAGCATCAACCAAAAGTTAAAGATGAACTTATCACTCAAATATTTGAAGTTTTGTGTTGTCTGTCTTAGTTAGCTTTTTTTTAAAGCTGCTTTAAATCATACATTTAGTGTATATCAGCAGTGGATATCACATGACGACTTATGTGTAATTGTGGTTGCTCGTAGTTATGAACCTACAGATAATAATAATAATCCCCTGACTCTGCAGTTCCCCTCAGCTCGACAGAACCTTTTCACATGTTGCTGAAATGACTCGCATTCATCCCTGGACCTTAAATTTCCTCTACGGCCGCTTCCTTGAAAATAAAATAAAGCGTATCTTTATCACATTATCAGCTGTAAAAACCGAGGATTTATTTCCCCCAGCCAATGCAAAGGCACTAAAACATCACACATCTCAGGCTCCCGTGTTGAAAAAGAGTGGAGCCAGAATAACAAGAAGCTGCACCACTAACGAGGGCATCATCATCATCATTATCCATATTTTTAAAAAAAGGAAGAATAAATGCTCTCTCGTTGCGCCGGGTGCACCGGGGGTGTCAGAAGACGATGCCTCAACCAAGTTCACAGATTCCCTTTAACGATCACTCCGAGCCGAGGCAGGACAGGAAACTGAAAGTCTGCTCACTGATGCATCTGCTCTGTTTGTGTTGACGAGACCTCAGCCGGATATCTGCAGACAGCTGGTGTCAAACAAGGATGAAGCAGAACTCCACTTGCACACCTTCACATCTCATAATATCCCTTCTGTTCACAAAAAAACAAACAAAACAAGAGCTCAGATCAGTTTGCAGAATCATTTTTTAAAGGCCAGAGTCGTCAACGGTCATCACTTTCAGATTTGAAATAAACAATTTCTACAAACAGACCACACGGCCGTAATTAAACAACGGACAATGAATCACTTTGCTGACACATGTTATTCAGATGGACATGTTTTTGCATGTTTACTGAGGAAATGTGCAAAGACCGAAATTGTGGAATTTTAACTGCGTTATTGAGTTTGACCACATGAGCGTTTGTGTTCACTCGCATGATTAACGTGATTCAACTTTTTGGCGCGACGCCAGTGACTGCCGGACAATATCAATGCTAATTGGCTTTCGCGACATTGCGTCACGTCAAATATTTCAACTCCAGCGAAGTGAAGCGATGTCAAAGTCTTTGCATTGACTTTGTATCCAATCTGTGATGTGATTGATGGGATCAACATTAGCTCCGTTCTCGCTCACTATTATTACAGATGTGTTTTAACTGACCGCTGCTCCTTCGTTCGCCTGAACTCTTTTGGACCCATCAAAGATCTAAAGATTACGGGAAATAGTGGCTCTTGAAGGGAGATTAGTTAAATAACACTATAGTTTTTAAATGAAATCTCTTTCCATACAAGTGTACGGTGAGAGTTCTTTTTCCCAGCAGTCTGTTTTATTTGTAAATGTCTTTTTGAATGAAGTTTCCTTAAGTCTGGTTACAGCGGCAGTTTCATTCTCTTTGACGGATCGTATTGTGTCAGGGACGAAATGCATTTGTAGCGGTACAGGTGAAGTTGTGCAGTGCATGTTGAATATCGGCCTCCCTCTTACCAACCTCCTTCTCATCAATAGGAATGTGTGTGACAATTGGCTGCTCAGACGTCTTTTTCTGAATATGCCTGTTCCCGTCAATAATGGCCTCCGCTGTGTGATCAATACCATCACCGGTTCAGTTTGGGATAATCATAACATGAGGCTTCTTCAAAGGGAGCGCGTGTCTGCAGTCGTGTCGGAACCCGGCAGCGTCATTCCAGAGCGAGAGCAAAAATGTGTCCTCAAACGACTTTAAACTCATTTCTGTGGCGGGACCGCGCGAGTCCACCCGGAGCCCGACGGCAGGTGTGGACTTGACAGACAGCTCCTCGGCTGCAGGTGCAGGCGATTTTGACCCCATCCCCAGAAACCCCCCCCCCCCCCCCCCCCCCCCCCCCCCCCCCCCCCCCGCGGGTCAACAGGTTACCATTGCCATGGCAACTGTCACAGGTGCACCACGAGAGAGAGAGAGCGAGAGAGAGAGAGAGATGCCCGTTCCCTGTGAATGTGACAGGTGACCATGTCACTCGGGCTGATTGTCCATACATAGTAACACTTAAGGCCTCTGACAGGAGAGCCGGAGCGGTGCAAGCAGAGAAACAAGTCAGAGACAAGAAAACAACGGCAGAAACTCCCCTGCAGTTTGGACAGTTGCCACAGAACGAAGGGTGTAAAATACTGAGAGCGGCGCCGTGTAAGCTGTCACAGCGGAACAGATTTCGTCCAGGGCTCCATTACCATAAACGTAAGATCTCTGTGGCACCGATAAGGGCATTTCTTCCCTTTCTCCTCGTGGTTGCTTCGTGTCACAGATGAGTAATGTTCAGACCAGGATGTGGAACCATTTTATCAGGAGGTTTACAAACTCGCAACGCGAAATGAAATCAGTGGTTCCATCAGCATCTTTATTCATGAGACAGTTGAGGTTTGTGCAGGGACTCGTACCAGTGTCCTACTACAGCGCCCGAAGGATGCACCATACATGCATCATACGTCCATAGAGCAACAATCGGGGCTCTGGCAGAGTTCTCCTAGAGAACAGCTTAGCTAGTTCACGAAAATAAGAATACATATGCAGAGTTTTACTGAAAAGCAAAGCCAAAAGAATCCTCATCTTGTTTTCTCTGTCAATAAAAAGCCGAGCAATCGTCTTCCTGTGGCGTCTTTGTGGCCGAGTGAGGCACCTCAGGTGAAGCCATGAGGCCTTTACACGTTTGTTTAAAAATGTTAATACAATACATCACTTTTCAAATAAAAAACACATGAAATCACTCGGGCAGCGTCGGCAGGAATCAATGCGAAACACCTTGAATCACAACCATAGAACTTGAATTGAAACAAAGCTCAAGCTCATCCCGCGTCACAACTACAAATTTACGTCATACGCTTCCTCGCTCCAGTTGAAGTGTTTGACCCCGAGCGAACCATTAGCGTGATGCGATGTTGGAAAAGCCAAGTAGCGTTGAGATTCTCCTCAAGCCGCTGACGTCCGCATCCGAAAGAGAACGTGCAAGTAACACTATTATTATTACTGAACAAATTTTTGTCTGCGGCCAAACTGTGTGAACGCACAGTTGGTATTTCAACATTTTCACAGTAAGCGGGGTTTACTTTAAAATGTCCTTTCATGTTTGAAATTGAATCTGTTTAAAAGTCTTGAGTCTTTAATGTATCATATCATCCTATTCAGGGACATAATGTTGATATGAAAAATGCTATTTTTCATCATGTAGGAGCCAGTACGGTCAAGATAGTTTCACATTATTATCTTTACTGAATTATACAGTTTCTAATTAGCAAATCAAATCACAGACTTTATGACTTCAGAGGTAGTATGGATGAAATCAGGGAGTTTATAATTATATATTTTCCTTATACAACCCAACATATTAAGGGCGATACCTCGGTATTGTCATTTTGGCAAAATGTCTGGCAGCAGCTACATTAGGATCATTTCACTGTACATAATCTTCATCAAAACGTCCATCAACAGCCAATCAGAAGTGCTCGATGCACACCGTTGACTTCCCCAGATTTTCAGAGCATCATTCATTTTCAGCGCAGCCCAAAGTCGAGTTGTCACACACGTGTGATCCCGGCGCCGTTTGCTGTTTGTCCTGCCTGTTTCTGCTCTTTTGATTCATGTCACAAATTATCATGTTGTTTCTGTTATTCCAGCACCAGCAGCCTGCTGCTGCTGGAATAACGTCCACCATATCAAATCAACGCAAGACTCTGAACAGGACTTTTAATCACATCCCGTCTGGCTAAATCAGCAGCGGTTTGGAAAAACAAATAGCTTCGTGATTACATCAGACCCCGGGACAGCGGCTTCTACCTAAATGTAATTTCAAAAACATCTGTCAGTTATAATTAATTTGTTTCTTTGACTCCTTCCATGTGAAAAATACAGCCACTGCTGTGGATGCCTTGTAATTCTGGTCTCTTTCCAGCCTAGTTTCTGGAAGGGAATTCAATCTTGACCTTTATGATGTTGTGCCTGTTGGATATTTAACGGCACCACACTGAAGATGTGTTTTCGTAATGGCTTCCAACATCCGAGTTATTTAAATAGCATTTTTTGATTCAGTGTCCCAAACACAATCTCAGTCAAGCGCGAGTCTTCTCTCTTTTCTTTTTTTTTTTACCACATTGCCATTATCACCCAGAGAAAAATGAGGATTCATCTGCAAAACACGGAAAATGTTCTTCCTTGTGTTCATACAGAAATTGCAGCCTCTGAAATCACTGTACAGTTGAATCAACACGTCCTCGACACAGTTTCAACAGCAGGGCTGTGCAAAAGATTGATAAAGCTGACGATCGCAATCATTTTTCGATCAAAATATAGCTGGTGTTATTGTTTGTAGTTTATTTGCATAATACAGACTATTTTAGTTTTGTGAATTTTGCGTATGCAGTTTAGTTCAGTGACACTATTGTTTTTTAATAAAGTAAAATGTGGTGCAATTTGTCCACTAAGTTATTAATATAATGTGACTCTTCAAATGCAAAGCGGATTTTCATGTGGTGTTACTCGCAAGTAAATTCGTAATTCACATCTTTGTAATTAGTTTGTATGTAATCTCATCGCATGAAATTCATGCTTGGCGTCAGGTGCAACTATCAAAGACTATCAAGGTTCAGCTCTATTTTTTACATTTTCAGTAAATAAAATTATGCAAAAGTATCGCAATGTGCGCTATACGTGTCATATCGTATCGCATCGCATCACGATACGTATCGTGATATGTATCGTATCCCGAGGTCCTTACCAATACAATACAACCCTATTCAACAGTGAGCATTACACCCTTCATGTAGGTGGGAGTTGATGCAGGACTGTTGTATTAGACCACATTAGTTTCAGCTTGGTGTTCCTGATTGACCAACAACTGAGCGCCAACAGACACTGTATCTGCAGGAATTACACCATCCTCCCGTACTGCTGCAGGTGTGTAAGTGGCATCAGGCAGAGATCAGCCAAAGTGATCGATTGGCGGTTCAATTCAAGCAGAGTGTTGAAGATGAGAAATTGCAAGAGCTCACTCAAACGGTTTGTTGTCTCTCCCTCTGTTTTCGTATCGCTTTGACACGATCGTATCCATTTCTCTCTCTTCAGACAACTTTGTCATGAAACTGTCAAACGCTCTCCATAAATAGAATTGATTTCATGATTATATTTCCGCCAGCGCTGGGCTCACTTCCACTTCAGTCCAATCAATTTGGCGGAATACTAAAGTGGAAGAGTCACGAGGAAGGACAGACGACTCCTAACTGGACACTTGAGGATTAAGGCTTTGACCAAGGTCGTCGCTTGACCTTGATAACACCGAGTAGGGTTTGCTTTAGTAATACAATTGAACTGTGTGTAAAGAAAGGACTGATATATATTTCCTTTTTGATTTTAATATTTCATCATATACCATGGAGTGATAAATTGAGATGTCACAATTCTTTGTTTCTGAACTCGTCAAGCAGGCAGTGTTCTGTTGAGCAGACCTGTTATTTAACATTTCATGGATATTAAAATCTATTTACATAGAAAATACTTTCTTGGGTCCATAAACAGCCTGAAAGTAAGAGCTGCCGCAGAAGGACATTTGTTTGTTGAGGTGAAGGTTTTTCACCAGCTAACATATTGCAGGGAATAATTCAAATGGCAGGTTATCTTAAACAGTATTGCTCCCGCTGTTTAACGATTATGATCCTAGGTTTGTCTTGGCGGCTGTAAAGCGTCTACTGTAAACAGCAGATTAAATGAATACATTACTTCAACAATTATTTAGATGAGACAACAGCCGACATAACCAGAAAGAGCGTTTGGGAGAAGACTGGAATCTTGTGGGCTGTTCTGAAAGTGGAAAAACATGATTCTGTGCTATCGAAATACCACTGGTTCATTTTTTGAATAAATATATATTTATATATTTCCACACCACCAAACTAATTACTTTTCACACGTATTTGAAAACCCCGGTCCAAGGGCACTTGAGCCCGTTCGCATACATCCCATAGTAATTGAGCACATCCACAGTCGCCACCCTAGCAAACCCTAATGAGTAGAATAATACCACACTCCACTCTGAGATTACATAACACTGGTGGCCGACTGAACATAATCAACATAGTGTCATAGTGCCACATTGATCAGATGAGGAACCAAGTAGGAGGAAGAAAAAAACATGCCAGTGTCACATTGTGACACGTCCTCTCCCCCCTAATCCTAAAACCCCGGAAATTCTCCCGGATTATTCTAAGACGCAGTATATTGAGACGTACAGAGGCCATTAGAAAGAGGTGATCACTGGGGGGGACGGGGACGAGACGAGGTAATCTTAAATGAATATATGAATATCTCCTCGCGGCTGCAGCCTGGCAGCTATTAGAGCCGCAGCTCCCGTTCCCCCCGGTGGGAGCGGATCAGCCCAGCCGTGTGCTTTTTGATTGTGAGGCTTTGATGAAGCAAATCCACTGCACACGACACGTAGTCTTCATCACAGCCAGGCAGGGGTCGGGACTCTCCTGCTCCTTCCACCGCCTGCAGGGTTTTATGATGGCAAGGTGTTTGGTGTAGCGATCAAAGCCCCCCCCCCCTCTCTTCCCACTATTTTTTTTCCTGCAAACTCACACATGTTCACTAGTGGCTGCATTATTGATATTACGATATCCCGGCGCTTTCCTCAGGCTTACCGGCTTGTTAAAATGGGGGGGGGGGTTCTTTGCTTTTTCCATATCTGGAGGGTGGAGTTAAAGCGCTGATTGATTTCCAGACGGAGCCGACACCGTGCATCACGCGGAGCAGAGGAGGAAAGCCCGTGGTAACCTAATAACGTCGTCCCCACAGTAAACCGGGGAGAGCTGCGTTATGTAACGGTGGCGGCGGATTGTTTTATGAGAGTCAGCAGGGTACTGACAGCCTGCTAGTTATGGGACTGAAGTGTGTTCCCTAGGTTTGTCCCCGTATTGTTTTCCCAACATAAAAGGTTTTTTCCCTTTTTTTTTTTTCCTCACACGGGGAAAATCCAGACCTTTGTACTTTATCTGAGCCTTTCGCCTCAGCTCCGCAGACGAGTGTGTTAAAGCCTTATCAGCAGAGAACTTCCAATCCCTGTTCAACGAGAGCGTTTAGAGACTCGCCTCTTGACATTTTCATCACTATCAGAAGAAGAAAAAAGGGGTCTGGGGCTTCTTTCCTTCACAGACTTGTGATCTCTGTGTCAGAATTTTCACCAATGGTGATGATGATGAATGCTCTGTCGCTTAGAAAAATGCTCGTAAATGCAAATGAAGAATGTTCTAATTTCTGCAGATTAGCATAAAATATTAAGCATTTGCGATATTGTAATTTTTTACTAATTAATGCTGTTGCATTGTTTTAAAACAGAAGTCATGTGGAGGCCTGGTGGCCCGACCTGGTTTGAGTTTGCTTTCAAGTTGCATAGGTTTGGAAAATGAAGCCTATGTGAAAGTGGCTGAAGCCTGTATTCTCTGTAATGACCAGCAGAGGGCGACTCACAGGTTACAAAAAGAAGTCAGTTTCTATAGAAGTCTATGGGTTCAATCGCTAGTTTCAAGTCTTCTTCAATACAGCATGATGTTCATTTTGTAAATTGTGGTTTAATTTAGAGTCAAATAGACGATAAAGCACGGAACGAGGATGCAGCATGATTGACAGCTAGTCCCGTCCAATTGGTGCATGGTTACAGGTGTAGGTGGACGATCTCTCAGTAAGACCCACCCCAGGCTCCTACGTCTGGTTTATTAAAACAAACAAGATGGTGCTGGTCAAAATGCTAATGGATTCAAAATGGCAGCTCACAAACTGGGTGACGTCACAGCGGGTTGACACATGGTCATTCCACATCTTTCACTTCCTTGTTTCCTGTCATCTCTCTACTGTTGGCTCAATTATAAAGGAATTACAGTAGATGTACAACAGTCAAATTGTTTGTTAATGTTCAGACATTTTTATGAATGGCTACCAGACGGACAGCTAGGTATTATCTTTTGGTTTCCAGAGCAAAATGGTTTGGCCAATTTTGGTCTTTTAGCACAGGTGTACAAGAAATGGATTTAATTCAAAACAAGTGGACACAATTAAATGAAAATAAAGTTAACTAGCCTATGCTCTTAACTTTTGTTCATATTTAATATATCTAATTGTTCGTCTTCTGTTGTGTCCCTCAGATACTGATGATTCTGGCTGCGTGTTACTGAACACATCAAGGAGGGTAAGTATCAGTATTCACTGAAGTCTGTTTAATACATTATTACTCAAAAAGAAAGTGTTTTTCATTCTTGGTCTCGAGCGCAGCGACTCAATTAAGCTCAATTCAGCTCGTAATCGCTCTGTAAAGGAAAATCGGATTCAGTGACAAGATTCAAATTATACACCTGAACCCATTAAAAAACAACTGCAGTGCACCAAACGTTTTAATGGCAGCGGAAAAAACTAAATGTTGTGTAAAACTTTGGCACTGACTTTATTTGAAACTTCGGAGGGAAAGTTATCTTCAGAGTGGAGCCAGCTGGCCAATCAGAGCAGACTGGGCTGCGAACGGCGGGAGGGGCCTTAAAGAGACAGGAGCTAAAACCCAGTGTTTCAGACAGAGGCTGAAAAGAGGAGCTGCAGGAGCAGACAGTCTGAGGAAACTGATGTGTTCACTGAACATTAGAGCACGTGAACCTTCTCAAGTGATGGCCCAAGACAAAATGATGAACCAGAATATGAGATGAATATGTCTCCTTTAAGACTCCTACGTTCCCCTACTCTACATGAAAGTAAAGACTTTATTTTGGATGGTTTAAAAATTATCATGTGGGAGCAGTGATTAAAAGACCAGTGGGGATGATTTATGTAAAGCTTTATTATACGTAGGGACGTCCTTATCAAGATTTTAAATATTGACAGACATCCAATCCAATGTAACAACCAATCCACTTTATGTAAGATATGCTCAACAGCCGAACGGCCCTGCTGTCGTCGTGTATATCTTGTGTGAAAACTGCTGTCTGCTGCTGCTTTATGTTTTCGTGCCACTCCGCTGTCGGCTGGCTCATATTTTTGGTTTAAGTGTTTTCGCCGTCGCAATGGCACATTTATGATATGCATATAGACAACAGCTGGCTTATCCACATTCGCCGCAGGTCAAAGCAATGGTTTCTGAATGACGAGGGGGCGTATGAGTCTGACAATTTTAAAATAAACCGGGAAACTAGGAAATCCCTGTTACCTCATGATATTCAGCTGGTACCATTCTTGGCATGTAAGGCCATAAAGACGCGCTCTGCGGCTACAGCTCCGCGCGAGTCTCCATAAAACATCTGCCCATTTGAGGGTGCCGCGGATTTTGATGGCGTCCCTGAGGTATTGTGTGTTTTCCACTTCTGCACCGCTGCGACATTCTTTTGCCATCTTAATCAACTTTATGAATGAACAGAAGTCTCGGCTCAGAGAGACGCGATGTTCGCGCCGAACAAAAACGCACGACAGCAGCTGATTGTTCCATGTTCTGCCGAGGGAGGAGGGGCTCCGCAAAAATCACATCAACCTTTATTTCCCAGCCCTGAAAGAAATGTCAGACAACATATGAAATAAACCACAATCATACTGCGATGTGATTGATTTACTGAGTAACTTCTTAGTTGCTCCCTCGGGTCCTTTTGTCACTTGTGCGTCAGTCGCAGAACTGACCTAGAAACCAGATTACCATCAAAGCAATAAAGTGTGTTGGCACGAGACACAGCAGACACACTTTGAATCAGCACGTTGCCTGATTTCAGAGGCAAGCCTGAAAGAGAAAGAGAATATTAAAGAAAATGATAAAAGATACATTTTTGTTGTGTGTGTGTGTGTGTGTGTGGATTAAAAATTTTAATCCACCAAATTTTGCAAAGAATTTGCACAACTTTTTCTCGATCATTTGTGAGTAAACACGACCCGTGACGTGTTTTTTGTCGGACACGGACGTCAGTGACGTCGGGTGGATCTCAACGCTAGTCGGCTTTTCGCGACACAACATCACGCAAGTTAAGCGCATGTCGTGAGGTTCGCGTCTTCACGTTATATCCCCGTTGCCCACCGCGAGCGAAATTCACGTCTGCTCGCGCCTCTTATTGGCTTCGTATGTGATCTCATCATGCCGAAAATTTGCCTTGCATTTGCTGTGACGCGGATTTATTATTATTAGAGATACGATCATGTTTTTCAAAGGGAAATCGCTGAAATTCAATCAAAAATCCCAAACATATTCAACAGAAAAGTATATTTTAACAACCATTTTACAGGGTAAGTTCTTAATATGAACAGATTCTCAGTGCACTGCAGGCTATGTGGAAGTTTCTCCACCTCCACAGTTGAAGCAGTTTCAAGCAGCGGCCAGAGGACGGTGGTTTGAACCGACGTACTTCCTCAGTACGAGCCCGTCACACACGTTGGGCCTTGTTCCTGTCAACAGCTTGGCTGGTTCCTCTCGCTAATCTGCCCGTTCTGTATTGCATTTCTGTTTGTTTGCGCTCTCCTTCTGTTTCTTGTTTTATTTTTCTATCAATTTTCACATGCTCCTCCGCCAAGAGTTTTGTTATGGATCCGTTTATTTGCAGTGCTCTATTTCTGGAGATAACCTCAAAGTGGGTACGTGCCTGCAACAGCTGCGTACTGTTCGTATTGTGTATGATTTGGAACTCAAGAAAAGTGGAACTGCAACTGAGAATTCCACACGTTTCACACCAGACTGGACGTGAATCTGAATCCCTGCGCGATGAGTGCGGTTCATTCTGAAGCTTTTGAATCACATGATTAGGTTTTTAAATAATACCAGCTTTTAAAAAAAGACTCTCAGACCTAAGGCCAGACAGATTCATACAAACATTTATTTATAGACTCCCAAGATTTCAGACCTTCCGCCTGGTGTGTTTTGTCTTAAAAAGAGCAGCAGGGAATCCACTCATCTTTAGAATTTCTCTCGGACACACAATCGATTCGATGGAGGACTGGGTGGGCGTCTCGGCCTCGCGATCGAGCTGCGTCTCTGTCCCTTCTGTCAGTCCGTCTCCGGGGTGACTCTTAGACACCAAGTGGTCCGAACGGGCAAAGAATGTTCTACTAGTCTGCTCAGTGGGGGTGACGTGGAAGGAGACTTAAAGGTAAAAGCTCTAGGGCACTTTCATAAGTGTGGTAAATCTGTGAAGTTCTTCTGTGCACCCGTGGGTCTTAAGGTGGAGTTGTACTGGACATGCTGTGCTACACGAAGAATCCTCAAATCTTAGGCTCGCGTTGAGGAGTTTGGCAGCCGCGTTCCGAACCGCCGAGTCTGAACCCACATCTCCAATTTTGTTGCCCATTGACAGCTGTTTCCTAGGTTTCCAGGCTCCTTCATAGATTGTCAGCCATAAAGCTTCATCAGCAAATGGCAACATTTGGCAAATAATCAGGCATTGAGAGGAAACAGCAACATTTAGGCCCGTTGTATGGAATTATATTCTCTTTGAATGTCCCATGAATAACCATGAAGTCAACCGCTTCTAAAATTACAGTGGCCAACAATAAGCTACAGTTAGTTAGCAGGCGAAACTCTGATACATATACAACCTTTGGAAAGGGTATAATGCCTTGGGTCAATAGGTCAGAAACCAAGGTGGAGGCCTTTTGACGGTGTTTTTCCCATTGTCATGATCAGCACTGACATCTCAAGTCAATCGAGTTCCAGTCTTTTAAAAAAAGAAATGATTCACTCTTTCTTCACAGTATGTGAAGCTGATGAACTTCGAGGAGGAGATCCGGGCCCACCGGGACCTGGACGGCTTCTTGGCCCGGGCCACCATCCTGCTGGACGAGACGGCCGCCTCCCTGGACGACGTCCTGAAGAGGATGTTGCACCACGTGAGTCAGGACAGCAACGCGTCCGAGCCCAGCTGCAACTTCGAGGAGGTGATGAGCATGCTCTTCACCGACGCGGGCGCTCAGGAGGTCAACGGTAGGACGTTTATCCTTTCATAGACATATCGGTACCAGTAATCAATCCTTAATTACATTTCTTTGTCATAAGCATTTGATAACGACATCTCACGAATCATTGCAAACTTTTTTGTGATATATTTAAATTGGCCAATGTATGGAATACGGAATTATTTCACTCCCCATTGTTGGCTTTGCCGTCAGCCGTACAAAATCCATATCGGTCGAACCCCGTAACGTCTGACAGCTGAAAACATTTGACGTCTTCACACGTGAGCACCTGCCTGGGGAAGAAAAAAGAACAGCCTCTGCCTTTCTCAGGAGCAGAATTTGTCAGAAAGATGTGAGAATCAAAAAAAAAAAAGCTTTTAAGACCCGAAGACAAGTTTCAGACGTGTGAATGGAGGTTGTCCATTCGCTCCGCTGCCTTTTTTTAAAGTGGAAACACACAAAAAAGGAACTCGATGTGCTGAATCGTGTTGGCAACCGCTTACATGTGGAGACGTAGAACGTTTCCCAGGGAAACTGTCGTGGGTTTTGATACACTCATATATATATATTTATATTTATATATATGTTTATAAAAATATATATGTCACAAACACAAATGTAAAGAAACAATGCAGCTGAGGATCCAAACTAACAAAATCCTTGTTTCCATTCGTAGCTTCATATTTTCAAGTTGAATGAAAATGTGTTTTGAGATGTTATGTCTTGTTTCAGCCACTGTTCTTGTTTATACATTTTTATTGAATTTTCCGGAAGGGGGGGGGGGACAAAGGCTTTTATGTCAGAATGAAAAAAATGAATTGATTCTAGAAGACTGTCACATATTGTAATATTATTGAAGATGTTTTGTTTGTACACGTGATTCAGCGTCGTTGTGGCTGAGCAGCGAAGCCTCGCCAGAAGAAGAATCTTCCTTCTCGCGTGACGGCGTGGATCGATTGTCGACGCCTCGCTGAACACTGTTCTTACAAAAGAAACTCTTTGGCAAATCATTTTCTTTTCCTCTAGTTGATGTCACAAAGAATTGAACTTTTTTCTTCCCCCAGGACAATAATGATCATATTTTTTTCCTGGCTACAAACAGTTTTGCTGATGGTTCTATAGGTCGCTGTGCAGATGCAGGGAATGATAAGGGGGGGGGGGGGGGGGGGGGGGGGGGGGTCTAACCACAGTGAGACCATGTGAAGTAGCAGCAGTCTGAGGGCTTCCTGTCACGTACATGTGTGTGTGGCCAGTGTTTTCCTGTCTGGCCGGGCTGGCGTCCACAGTTGTTGATGGTTAGTCAAGAGATCTGGGCCGCGTGCGATACCCCCCCCCCCCCCCCCCCCCCCCCCCCCCCCCCGCCACAGCCGCCTCTGACAGATCGGGCGAGGTGATAATTGACTTCTGTCATCGATCACTCACTTAGCTTTTCAAATGGCTCCCTGAGACTCTCGAGCTGCGGCTGGACTGAAGCTCCTCGACTGGTTTCTATAACCCCACGAAGACAGGATTCTTTTCTCTTTTTTTTTCTTCGTGGCTGGCGTGTTAACAGAAAGGCTTCCTGCACAGCTCCGGGCTGTCATAAGTTGCACAAAGCAACAAAGAGAAACACGGGGAAATATTTTTCAGTCATACTTAGTTTTACAAAAGGAAACCACAGCTATAAGTTGATGGTTATAGTTGGTGTAGCACTAAACATTACTGTGTTGCTTTGATAATATCAAAAAATGTCCCAAATATGAGAAATATACATATACAAATATCTTTAGACCAACAAGATGCAATCAGGATTCTTATTTTTTCTTTTCATTGTTTTTCTTTTGGATAAGTTAAAACTCCAGTTATCACTCTTGGGAAATTAATTAGTTGCAGCAGAAAGAAGAGGATATTCGTAGATGAGAATTGGGCGATGATTAATTGTGCCGAGGATGAAGTGATGTAACAGTTGTAAAATTATGCAACAGAATTATTACGGCTGAGATTTACAGTTTGAAACATGCAAAACGAGCAGCACCATAAAAGAAGTGAAAGGTGTGATTCTTGTTTGAAAGAAGACTCTCCTCCATGTGTTGTCGTGGTTCGAACCCGGAGAGGGAAGACGACAGGTTCCCTGGATTAAAACCTCGGAACATCCGCACTTAAAACACTCGCGTCAGTGCTGAGACGGGAGGAAGGAGACAAATGTCTCCGGGGGCGAAACAAAGGCTCTTCCTGGGGGAATACATTCATATTCCACACTAAGTGCGTTATCAGCGGGACACATCTCTTCAGGTATTAATTCCTGCCGTATCTGCGCTGGCTCCGGTGCCACAGCGGGAGCGATACGTCTGGCGAGCGGACCGGCTCATTTGGAGTGCAGCGCTGTACGGCTGCGAGATAAAGAGGACGGGGCCAGATTATAACGGGCACAGAGAGACCAGAGAATTACAGAAATGAATAAAAAAGATGAAAGCCCACAGAGATAATTAGTCTTGCTCCGACTTGTATGGAGGAGTGGGTTGGGTTTTTTTTTGTTTTTTTTCTGGGGGACGCCAACTTGTGCCGGGGTTTTTTCTTTTTTTATTCACTTTGGTCTTGGGATTCGCCGACGGATACGCACATTGTGCCGAGCAATAATGAACAAGCGTTGCTGATGATGCAACTCATTGATAGTGATGCCGCAGTGCACACTGAACCTACTTCTGATGAGTGAAGTCATTACCTTACATTATCCTTTAACATACTTGGATTAGACGATGACGGTGCTCACGGAGTGACGAGCAGCTGCCGCACGACGACTAATCCTCAATATTTTGAGTAATGATGTTGCGTTTAATTGTATTTCCTCCTCCTCCACCTCCTCTGCGACGCCGCCGGCAGCCGCGGCGCTCGCTGCTGATTGTTGGTCCCTGTTGGTGATGACTCTTCCCAAATTGCTGTCACCTTTGATCGATCTCGACGGCTCGCCACTTTGCCGCCATTTGCATAATTCTCCTGTGTTGTTGTTGCCGTTGGGTTGTTGGTTTTTTTTCAAACTCGAATCAAAAACAGTCACCTACAGTTTGTATTCTTGTAAAGTAGCAGAGGGGCGAGACTCCGGGTGGAGTCGCATCGTCCTTCCTGTCGTCTTTTCCTCTCTACTGTTCCTTGACCTCAGTGGTCAAGGAAAGGTGTCAAGGAGGATTCATAGGACTTAAGAAAAGAGAATCCGACTCCACTTCCACCAAACTACGTCTTCATGCGACGGCGGATGTTGTTGACGTGCAAAGGGTTCATATGCAACAGTAACTTACATGATGACGTGCGTCTCTTCTGGGTCATATTCATACTCTTCTACTTCTTCTACTTCTACTTCGGACTGAATCCTCTACGTTCGTGCACGGCGCGTCACGTATATAAATATCGCCGCCGCAATGAATTGTGGGTCGTCTTAGTTCTCCTTTCCTTTCGCTTAGGAAGGTCCAGTGTACCCTCTGCTAAAGGAGGTAGGAAAGGAAGCATTGAGGCACCTCTACGAAGCATGTAGAGGAACCCGAACAGCTCTTATCATGGCTGCCGATCGAATACTTCCGAGATTTAGGAAACTTCTGAAGCAAATTTGACAATTGAACCGCAACAAAGAGTTTTGTTTCCCTCGGGCCCTTGAGAGATCTCGTACAACCTGCTGAATGATCTCATAAAAAAGCAGCATGCGCATCTTCTTTAACTGCTCCTCATCTGTATTTTCTTACTTCTATATTAAGAACCTACTTTCTTGAGACAGATTTGCCCGACAACAGGTACTGTAAATATTCTGCAAACGAAGTAGCTCTGTCTCAACCGGAACACGTGCTGTGTATTTTCTGGAATCGGCCGACTCTGCCTCTCCATTATAATAATATATCTTTTTCCAGGCCGGCGGCGGCGGCGGCGGCATGAGTCGTCTTCGCTGTGGAAATCTCTGTGTAACATTCTGCGGGGTCTGATCAGAATACCAAATGGGAACCATTAATTCAGGCTCTTTACCACAGGAAGAAAAAAAAAACGTTCGGCATACAAGTAATTTCTCCTCATCCTGACGTCTTCATCGACATCGCCGGGGTTTCTCTGCACGGACGCATGACTTACTATCGGTGATAAAATCCAATCTCTGGTAATGGCCCATAGATGGTAATCAAGATAAGAAACTCTCCGCAGCCAACAAAGACGAGACATTGAGGGATTTTCTCTGGAAAATGATATTTAATATGCATGAGGTGAAGGCAGGCAGGAAATGAAGCTTCTGCAAAGCAGAGATATGTATGTGCGTGCCCGACGAGCACAAAGTGTGTCTCTATGAGAGTGTGTGTGTGTGTGTGATTATGGGAAGAGTGTGTCTCTCTTTGTGTGTGTGAAGTCTTAAAGAAAACTGTTTGGCCTGTTGATCAGAGACTGAACTGACTGTGCTCTGGTTCTCTCCCTCGTGGTGTTTCTTTCTTTCTCTCTCTCTCTCTCTCTCTCTCTCCCCATGCAGACAAGTCTCAAAGTTTCGTTTTCTTTGACGACGGTAAGCTTCCTGCTAATTGGATGAGAATGTCAGCATCAGCCGCCGTGAGGCTGCAATCAGTGTCTCGCTTCTGTACCAATCACCATCAGTATGCCGCTCGTGTTCCTCTCCCGCACTCTGGGACTGGGTCGATGCATTGAGTCATCAGATGATTACAGACAGCGGCGATTCCTCCTCTGTCACAGATATCAATGCCTCTTCAGCCGTCCCTCCAATCAACGCCCCGCTCCTCCCTCCTCCTCCTGCTCCGTCCAGCCGGACTCTCTGTCCCATAATGTTATCAGTTCTTTCTGTAAAGTGCCGTGGATGAAAAAAGAACGGCCCGATTTTGTGTGAAAGTGGCAAAATCTATTTTAATAAGATCGAAGTGATACAATTCTAATAATTTAATGGGAGCGTTTGACTTTGGAGCGATGTCTTTGGTAGAAGAAAAAAATGGATTCCATCCATCCATGTTTTAAACATTCTGGTAATGTAGGTTGCTTTTGTTTAGGATTCTTTTCATTATCGATTAATCTGTCCGTTATTTTCTCGATTAATCGACGAGTTGTTTGGTCCATAAAATGACATCGTGTTCCCCAAACTTCAAGATGATGTTTTATTTTGTGCACACTCAAAACGTATTCAGTTTACTGTCGTAGAGGAGCAAAGAAACCAGAAAATATTCACATTTAAGAAGCTGAAATCAGAGAATTACTCGAACCAATTATACGATTATCAAAATAGTTGGCGATTAATTTAGCAGTCGATTACTAATCTATTATTGATCCATTAATCGTTGCAGCTCTAGTTTTTTTGGAATACATCTTGAACTTGACTTTATATAACACAGTTTACGCACGTTAGGGTCGATGGTTTAATTTCTGCCTCAATCTCGTTTCGGGGAGGTGGAAGATTTTAAAAATTGACGACCTCTCCAGATATAACGAGGTTCCACCGTTGACCCAGTCCTAGTGGCCCCCCCCCCCCCCCCCCCCCCCCATCATCGTCATCACGTGACAACATCACATCTCTGTGTGATTGGCTCCGACGGATTCCCCCCCCCCCCCCCATATACAGTAAGTGTGTCATCTGCCGCCGCTGTACGGAAGCCCCATCACATGTGTTTTTTAATCACCTCCTTCAAAGCTCCCCTCCGCAGCCCCTCGCTTTGAAGGTAGCCGCTCATTTCCCTGTGTGTGTGTGTGTGTGTGTGTGTGTGTGTGTGTGTGTGTGTGTGTGTGTGTGTGTGTGTGTGTGTGTGTGTGTGTGTGTGTGTGTGTGTGTGTGTGTGTGTGTGTGTGTGTGTGTGTGTGTGTGTGTGTGTGTGTGTGTGTGTGTGTGTGTGTGTGTGTGTGTGTGTGTGTGTGTGTGTGTGTGTGTGTGTGCGTGCGTGTGCGTGCGTGTGCGTGGATTGGCTGTGGCAGGTACAATATACTGTACCACTGGTTGAGACCACAGTTAATCTCTCAGGCAGCGTAAGATCAGGAGGTTTTATCGAGGTCACCTCTGAGCGTGATATAAGGAGTCTCCTCGCTAAAAGGGCTCGCGGCCCCTTCGTCATGAATCTCTGTGTTCCTGTAACCGCCGGGTCTCGGCGGATTGGCCGCCGTCGGCTACACTCGGCACATCAACCAGATAAAAAAATACCAGCGTTTTGACCAGGCTTAGCATATTTATTGATTTCTTATTTGTGCGACAGGCTGCATTATCCTCATGTGATTTACAGAAATTGCAAATCTGTTTCCTCCCCCCCAACCGAACCGCGAGCATAATGCAGTTAAAGAAATTCAACCAACAATCCCCGAAGAAGATCAAAGGGGCCGATGCAGCCATCCAGTCTGGCCCCCGTCACACTTTCCTCATCAGTTTCCATTGAAGTTTGTCACATTTGATATGCTACGTGTGAGCGTCTGTGATTCTCCGTTTCTTTTTTTCATTGGAATTCTGTGTGTGTGTGTGTGTGTGTGTGTGTGTGTGTGTGTGTGTGTGTGTGAGAATCAGTCGTGTTTGCATAAAAAAGCTGACGAAACTTTGGGGAAATCTTCACGTAACTGACAAGAATCTAATGTGTTTAGTCTCAACTGGTGTCCCGCTTTAATCACGTTGATCTCACACCAGCGGCGTCGTAACGGGGTTTGTTCACCTTCGCTGCTGATGTGATATATCTCATATGTGATCATTGTCATTCATAGTTAGTAAGTAGATTAGTACATTAAAAAAAAAAAAAAAAAAAAAAGAGGCTACGAGCAACCTCAAGGCTCCTTCAAACCAGGTTTTGTTTTCCCATAAATAGTTTATGTAGAATGAGGCTTTTCAGAAATTCAATCTGATTTATTCTTTGAGGTGCAGAACTACAAGGCTCTGCCATGTCCTGTCAGTCTGGGCGAAGGAGCGGGATTGATCTCTCATTCAGGGAATATTGATATTCATGTTTTTATATATCTGCATAGTGAAATACACTCAGTTAAGAGTCAGTTTTGCAGAAACACTCAGCTAGAACGAATGATAATCTGGAAGAACTGGCATCTAAGTGTAATACAGGCAGCAGGAAGTCAAGTTCACACCTTTACAGCGGGAGGGGTTATGTGTCCACCTGCATGAATACGATTGGACGCCGTTGGTCAGCTGGTGAACGGACCAGTGAGGGCGAAGATGCTTCAGCATGTAAAATAAATACATGATATTTCTACCGTTCCGTCAATAAATAAAATATGTAGAGAAGAAAATCCCTTAAAATAAAGACGTTAACAGTAAGGGATTTTCTGCTTCTGTCCTGATGTTTAACACTGAACTCATCGTGGACGACCACAGGAACCTTCGTGTAACCTCCGTCTCCTTTGTTTTCAACCTCGTCCCCTCCTCTCTCTCTCTCTCTTTATCTTTCCATCTTTGTCCGTCTGTTTGCATCTCTCTCTCTCTCCCTCTCTCCGTCTCTCCCTCCTCTTCTCCCTGACATCAATGAGAAACTGGATGGTTTTTGATTATTACATGGCTGTCAGGCTTACTGCTATTAATTGAATTGAATCCCAGTCCATCTCCTTCACTCCTCTCTCTCCTCCCTCGGTCTCTCCCCCTCTCTCGCTCTTCTTTTCCTCTGGCCTCACTCGCATTTTCTGTCTTGTTTGTCATGTTTTTTTTCGTCTTCCTCTTCATTCCTCATGTCCTTCTTTAGCGCCTCTCTCTCTCTCTCTCTCTCTCTTTCTGTCTCTCTCTCTCTCTCACTCTATCTCATTTCTCTGTCCCTCTCGTCCGCCCCCCCCCCCCCCCCCCCCCCCCGCCCTCCCTCGCTCATCCTCCCCTCCTTGAGCACTGTGATACTGTTGTCATGGTGACGCCCATCATTTTCTGGCATGAATGGAGGATACTATATTGATGAGACGGCATGGCAGAGGTAGAAAGGGAGAGTGATGGAGGGAAAGACAAAGACAGACAGACAGAGAGGGAGAGGGAGAGAGAGAGAGAGAGAGGAAACCGCTGGCAGGGGAAAAAAATGGGAATGATACGGGAACGATCGTCCCCGCTGCTTTAGGTACAAAACATTTCCAGCCCGTAATTTGTCGAGCACTAATGAGTCAGAGAGGACACCGCGAGCCCTCTCTGGGGGTTTGGGACAGTCGTCGCCGTCCTCGCTCCCTCCGAAGAGTATCCCCCTAAAAACACTGTTATTCGTCTCCCCTCAGCGCGAGAAGTCAGAGGGGAAATTCCTTCTTATTAGGAAGCAACAAGCCGTCTTCAGCCTGCGCGGCTGCTTCCCCGTGTTTAATGATTTGTGCTGACAGCCCTGATGAAATGTGGCCGATTTTCTTTAAACGAGCGTTGGTGTTTTCCGGGGGCTCGGATGGACATTTGTTATCGGCGCGTGGCGTCGCGGTGTTTGCACACAGGGCGTCCGAAGCAGAAGGCGAGCTCGTTACACACTTCAGATGTGGACGTCACGTCGAGCGGCTCGGCAGAGCAGATGAATGCACGACATTCTGACCGACACCATTGGACTAAGATAAAGAAATCACTGCCAGATTTTATTGTCAAATACAAAAAGAAGATCTTAGAATAGAGACTCTAATACTCGTGGACATGTCACAGTACATTTCAGCAGAGTAACGTCACCGGCGACTTTGTTTCCTGGTGCAGAAGAAAGGGGCATTTCAACAGCGTGCCGCGGAAAATAAAAGAGTGTGTGTGTGTGTGTGTGTGTGTGTGTGTGTGTGTGTGTGAGGATCCAACCGGACGTGAGGTCGATCTGTCGGCCGACACGTGTTTGATCTCTGACCTTTTGCTCCACAGTTCACTTGCTGTCGGAGACGATCCAGGGGGTGACGGCCACGGCCACCGGGATCCAGTACCAACAGTCCTGGCTCTGCATCCTGTAAGATGAAGGACATGTAGTGTGTAACGTGTCAGATTTAGAGCCGAGGTCATTAATCTGTTAATAGATCAGCTGATTGACAATGTGGGGAATTTGTCTTTCTTGTAAATATGCAGTGGTGAGAATTTTCAGCCTTTATTTTGATTTAATGAACTCAATATCAGTAGTAACATATTTATTTAAGGATATGTAGGTATTAATAAGAGTGTTATTGCTGAAACATGTACAACTAAAACAATATTTTTTTTAAGTTCAGTGAAAATTATTGGTCTTCAAAACAATTTCCAGATTGTTCAGTGGGTTTTAAAATGGTTCATATTTTTTAAGAAGGTGAAATAATCTAAGTCCATAAACGAGCATTTAACTATGAAAAAAAATACAAAAATACAATTAGGAGATTTATGTGAGGCACGTTTTTCATGATGTGATATTTTAATCTTTCTGCAGGAATTTGTTTTTGAGTGTCTCCTCCCTGTAACCGTGTGTGTGCAAATGCTTTCACATTTGTGTGTGTTTGTGTGTGTGTGTGTTATTAAACACAGGCTCACCCATTATATTTGAATACCGTCTAACTGTTGCTGGAGACAAAGAGGTTAATCTATGGAAATGAAGGGCGGTGATACTGAGGTGAGGTGTTGACATTTATAAAACCTCTTCCTCCTCCTCCTCTCCTCCTCCTCTTTTTCCTCCTCCTCCTCCTCCTCCTCTTCCTCCCTCTCTCTCCGCTCCAGCTGCAACGTGAAGCATCTCCAGAGGCGTCACGTGTGCATCTCCCGCCTGGAGAGGCCGCAGAACTGGGGAGAGAACTGCTGCGAGGTCCGCTATGTCATCTTGATACTGGCCCCACTCAAAATGGTAACTGCCGCCCCCGGAGGGAGTGAACGATACATGGGATTTATCTGTTTGTACATCCACCTGGTCGTTGCAACATTTCATTCATCTTGCTTTTTAACTTTACAAACCTTCTACATACGAAATTACACTCTAGAGGAAAGAGGAAGAAGAAGAAAAAATGCCCTCATATGTCTCCTTTAATTTACCGAGTGGTCTAAAATGCCACTGACAAATCCTCAGAGCTGCCAAATGTCTGCTGAGCAGAAGTCAGTCCAAGAGCTGCAGGGCTCTGGCGTGGGCGCAAGTGTCCCGTTGGCTGAACCTTCGGGGTCACCGTCGTGTGCAGGATTGCTGTTCTCTTCGTTTCTGAAGAGCTCGCTGAGAGGGTTCACACGTCCTGTCAACATCCTCCCATCCCCTCGAATCACAAACTCTTTCTTTACTTGCCGTCAAACCACTCAACCCTCCCGTCTTCATCCTGAGCTGTCTGACACACACACTCACCTACACACACACACACACACACACAGATACACACACACACACACACACACACTCACCTACACACACACACACACACACACACACACACACACACACTCACCTACACACACACACTCACCTACACAAACACACACACACACACACACAGATACACACACACACACACAGATACACACACACACACAGATACACACACACACACACACACACACCGATACACGTCGCTCTTCCCGTGTTCAGATGTGAGCAAACAGAGTGAAAACCCCGCCAATCCCGAGCCCCGTGGTATTTTCTTCATCACGTTTCGCAGAACCACCACCACATCGCGTGTGTGTGTGTGTGGTGACCTGGCACATTTTATTTTTGTCTGTTGGGTTGGTGTCTATCATTTTTTCCATGAACGCATCTTCTCGTCCCCCCTTGATGTTCCCAGCGCTCCTCCTCGCCAGTCTCACAGGCAGCAAATCACAACCGCTAATGTCCTTCTCCGAGACTCGAAACACAAATCACTATCATGTCTCAATTATTCCACGATGGCCGACTGCATCTGCGGAGGGGAAAGTTCTTTGAAGGGGGGCGGGGGCGCGACGATAACGATAATAGGAATTCCTTTGGTTGGCGAAATGCATGTAATCTAGCGCGTCAGTAAGGGCGGACCAGTTTTCCATCACCCACCATTTAGCAAGGCCCCGTCTCTCTCTTTCCTCACCCGGAGTGAATGTGACACGGACAGTCAACCTCGCTTCACTAAGGCTCTGGTTCAAACAACCAACAAACTGCTCCCTGAAAGCGCCCATCCACACGTTCCCGCGCCGCGTTGTCCTCAGAGAAACTCCCCGTGGCTCTTTCTCCAGTCGGCCCGCGGCGTTTGATGCCGACAGCAGAGGGGTCACTCATTTTCTACGCCCCCGTCATTTTGCTTCCCCCAGTCGGCCCCTTTAATCAGAACGCTCCGGCAAAAAAAAAAAACATCCTCTGGGTTTTAAATACTCAGACCTTGTGCAAACCGACGTGCCGCACACCAGTCTGTTTGCAGAGGGAAATCAAGAGATGGATGTCTTATTCCCAGAAGGCTGGGAAAGACAGAAAGACAAAGCTCCAGATTCATTTGAGATTCCTTCTCCCATGCTCTTTTGCGCTCTAGTTGAAATTCAGTTACAACTTTGAACAAGCTTAAAGGCTTCAGTTCCTGTGTTTGCTGCAGCTGCCTCTGGACGTGCAGAGCCCGGCCATGTTGGTATCATCACCACCGGCTGACGAGGCTTTCGCTGGCACCGCGCGCGCCCGCCGGCTGCCAGGACGACGTTACCGTCACTCTGTCGCACTTTGCGTCTTGGGACGGCGTTTATTCGTAACAGATGTGGGATCGTTGACTGAAGCGCCTTACTTATTTACATTTGAAGTGATAATGTTAAAGATGTACCACAGTACTTTATATCAAATATCAGGTTCATATCTCTAACTATATCTTAGGTTGTTTTGTTTTTTTTGCCATTGGGAGACGTCAAATAAAACAGATTCAATATAAAACAAAACATGATACATTGTTGTGAATAGACGAGCAATTTATTTATTTGTGACCTGCCAGCGGACTACAGATGTAAATCAGCCCTCGGCTAACACTGGTACAATGCATCAAATGTTTACATTAAAGTTTGAAATTGTACACGGTCCCCTCTTAAATAAAAATAATGGATAATAATAATAAAATAATAATAATTTATCGATAAAATGAAAATGTCAGCGAGGTAAAAACAACAACAACTACAAAAACTTACTGCATATCTAGTTCTTGTCTGTTCTCTCGTGGTTTACAGTGAAGTATGGCGTGACAACCCACCTTAAAACATTATCATTAAACATAATCCCGTCATAGAGGAGATATTTGGAAAACATTTTTGGTCCAATTGTTTCAGGATAAATTGTAGAGACAGAAACGTAATTATCACCTGAATCGTTTAGCTCTGATGCTTTTGTGTCCTTCAGCTCCTTGTTTTTGTTTCATCGCAATTTACTCTTGTTTTCACTCTCGTTGTTCTCCGCATCATTTACAGCTGCACAAGGTCACAAAGATAATTGTGTCTACTTGATATATGAATGGAAACTGTTTGTGTTGTGTCAACAACAACAACAACAACAACAAAATCAATTAGTACATGAAGAACAAAATCAGCCATTGGCTCCGTGATTGTGATTTTGATGTTCATCATTGTGCTCGTTCACAGAAAAGCACCAAGACGGCGATGGAGCTGGGCCGGACGTTCGCCACCCTCTTCTCTGACATTTCCTTCAGGCAGAAGCTGCTTGAGACCAAGACGCAGGAGGAGTTCAAGGAGTCGCTGGTGTTCCAGAGGCACCAGCTGACAGCGGTCAACCAGCAGCCCACCGCTCTGGGCAAGGAGGAGACCGACCCCCGCAGTCACAAACCCCTCAAGGTGGGCGACGACGTTCCCCCGTGTGCACGACCTTTCAGGGAGTCACCGCCGGCTCCCTGAGATGAGGCGGATGATTCTTTTTACCAGTGTGTCTCATCCTCATCTTCCTCACCTTTCACTTCCTTTTCATCATCCCGTTTCTTTAAGGCGTTTACGGCCACTGCGATTTCAGCGATCTTGCAATTTTATTGCCAGCCTCATTGTGCGACACGGAATCGAATAAACTCGGGTACGACGTCAAGTGCGACGTACGATGATGGAACCTACTGAATGCTCGAGAATATAACATCATGTCTGGTTGACCGGTGTCTTTTCATTCTGCATGCTGGTTGTGTAGTAGACGCAGGTCACAGCGGTAATACTACATTACAGACACTGTCAGAATTTTGTCCCGGATTATCCGCGGCCACAGGACCGTGACAACGGCCATAAGACCGTGACAACGGCCATCTTTGAAACTGTTTTCACAGTGAGATGTAGGAGAACCACGACCAAAGAAATCCCCCCCCCCCCCCTCAAATTTGCATTATGTATTCTCGCCTTTCCAGCGCTCTGCAGAGAAATGAGACTATGCACATACATTTACACATTTAAACTTTTTAAAATCCTCTTCCGTCTCGTTCCCCGCTCATAACTACCCTCCTCCTCCTCCTCCTCCTCCGCCTCCTCCTCGTCCTCGTCCTCGCTCGGCTGGCTTGACTCTTCCATCTCTTCTCTCCCCCTAATCAATCAGCATCAACTCCTGCCAGGCCTCCTCAGTGGGTAAATGACCTTACATCTCTCACAGTCCTGTCAGAACTCGCCAGCCCTTAGCTACACGTGCACACACACACACACACACACAAACACTTTAACACACACCCCTCCAGAGGAGGCTCAATGCCATGGACCAACATCTCCTCCTAATGTTGTCGCGGACAGGCCGGAGCTCCCAGACATTTCCCCTTGTGTTTTTTATTTTATTTTATTTTTTTATTTCTTGTTAGGTGTTCATCCCAGGGCTTGAAAGGCTCAGTGCCACTCAGCGAAAGAGAGATATATAGAAAAAGACAGATGGAGGAGGAGGGGAAGAAGGCTGTAGAGAGAGAGCAGGTGAAATCCAAAGGAAACAGAAAATGATAGAATACGGGAGAGGCACAGAAAATAGAGAGAACGACCGCACACCTTCTCCGAAATTGTCGTCAGACCGCCCGCAAAGCGCAGCACTCAAAGGAACAAGGGCTGTTGTGTTTTCATGTTCTTGCCTCAACTCTGTGGACCGTTCAGAGAGAGGCGGAGAGTAACTCCTCTCCGAGACTTTGGTTCATCGAACCTGAGCTGGTGATCAGGCCGCACGTACACACACACGCACACACACACACGCACACGCACACACGCACACACGCACACACACGCACACACGCACACACAGACACACACACGCACACACACGCACACACACACACACACAAGCTCTCGTGTAATAATGTCTAGGGATTTAATGGATGAACAGTGCTTGTTGAAACAAGAAGTTCGTGGCTACATAAAACTATCCAGCCTCCTCGAAGAGAAAAACAAAACGCTGATGCCGTTGTTTGTTTTCATGTCGTTTGTGTTGAGATAAATTACTTTGTTCTGGCGAAATACTGTCCAAGCTTTTGAAACTGACAAATGAGGCAGAAATGATTTTCTCAAGAGCTATACGTATCCATAATCCCCCCTCGCCAACCCGATCCATTTCATTGTATAATGCTATGTTCAACAAGAAAACGGAACATTGGGTTAATCGGAGAAATGACTTAATGAGCTCAGGCAGGACTTCACATTTGTTCCCAATCGTCTGTAACCTGGAAGCTCATCGTTTTCAAGACGCCCCTTTTGAATCACGTGTCACTTTTTCCCCAACCTGTCCTCCTGACTTCTCCGGAAAAATACACTACATCTCCTCCGCCGCGCCGTCATCTCTTTGTCTTTCTTGATCATTCCGGGGACGCGGGGTCATTTAACAAATGCACAATTTTGAATCCCGCTCCGCTCGCGTTGTTTTGTATTATGCAATTAAAGGTTTTTCCAGGACTGCCTGGTTAAATTTGATTTATTCAAATCACGTCAGAGAGAGAGAGAGAGAGAGAGAGAGGACGTACTGGGTTGGGTTGGGTACGGCCTCAGGATTTTTCCTGCTGTTGCGTTGTTGCTCGACATTTTTAATACAATCGAAATTAGCAAGATGCCTGAGAGCAAAATGGAAAGTTTGCAAAAAAAGATTTATATGTAAGTAAGGAAATAATTAAAGTGACATCCGTGTAAGTTTAGCAATCCGTGACTTGTAATTCCTCCACAAACATATTTGTTTTGGCTGGTTGGCGCGCACACACTCGCACATCAGCCTTCTGCTGCTGCTGTCACCCTCCTCGCCTCCAGGCAGCGTCGGGTCAGATGACTTTGAAACGTTGTCAGTTACTGAATACAAATGACGTGGCATTTTCTACACAAATAAAATGCAATTAGCATATTTACATGGCATTTACGAAACAAACAAAAATAATCTTGGAACTCTACAAGACTTGTGCAAGAGGAGCGCTTACTCAAAAATCTTTCTTCCATTTTATATGTAAATAAATAGGAATGAATACTCTTATTATCATTATCTCTAAATCATTAAACAAAACATTAACCACCTGAGAGTCATGTACACAGTGATATATTGTTGCTATACTGTACAGTAGAACATTTAGAATTGATTTACAAACAGATGGTGTTAACACCCACAGGAAAATGAGTAGTGACCTCTAGTGGTCAAACAGATATTGCGGCTCGGATTCCCTCCACATGTGAGTCGATGGCATTTGTTCTAACAGGTGATGAGATTTCTTTTAGCAATGAAAAGTGCTCTATAAATGAAATCTAATATTATTATTATTATAATCTGGTCTGATTATAGTTGCATTTAAATCATGTAATCCAGTTTGCATGTAATTCCGTTACTACCCAACCCTGCCTGTAGGTGACACGGTGGTCGGGCCGAAACTGATCCTGTGCGTCCGTGTTGAAACTCCTAACCTCCTCCCTTCTGTCCACAGTGTACAGACTTCTTCAAAGTCGGCCGGGGGATTTACGAGGACTTTCGCCGCCGCCTGCCGCACTACCCCTCCGACTTCACAGACGGTAGGCTGGACTTGGACTAATGGTGAAAGTGAATCATCCTCCTTATTACGCCACAACAGGGGGCACAACCCTCTGGCGGCTCCTCATTTATCCGTCACCCCCCAATTTTTTATTTTTTTTTTGCCTCGCATGCATCTGTGCTGCTTCTGTGTCACACCGAGGATCTTCCCCCCGCTAAAGTGACGGACGCCTCAGACGCCTCACTCCTGCCATATGTTCCACGTGTGTCCAATATTATTGTCTGGTGTCCCGAGACATCAGACAAGGACATTGCCCCCCCCCCCGCATATTGCCGTTGCAATCTCGGCAGGCTGGCGTTTTATTCATTTATTTATTTATTTATTTATTTATTTTCAAATCAAATCAGCAAATGTGTGAAATTGTCTCCCAGTCACACACAAGTACACATGTGACCTACTGTTAAAAGAAAAACTCCTGGATGTTATTTTAGTTGCTTGTTATGTCTAGAAATGCGTGAAGCGTTTTTCATAATGTGATTATAACTGATGGATGAAACCCGGTCAGTTGACCCGGTTGACCTTGACTGTTTTCTCTGGATCTGGATTCTCCTTCCTCTGCTGCTCCGCGCTCAGTTTCATGGTCTCATTTATTAATATCCAAAACGCTTTTGTCGGGCTGTAACAGAATCAAGATATTTCTCGTCTTGTGAGTGTCATCAGATATCGATCAGCTGATGAAGGTCACAGGACCAGAATCACTGTGATCACATTAGAGCCCAATTAGAGTGTTTTATTTAAAAAAAAAAGGGGCTTATCCATCATTTGGATGGAAGATAACTGCACTTACAACATGATGGATAGCACAAAACTGAAAGAAATTACTCGTATTAGTATTATTTCTTTTTTCTTGGGCAGTGAAAAGCCCTTGTAAAACAGTTTAACCGTAACTAACTACATGTTCCATATTGGCGCTGAATGAGGAAGCGTGTTCATCACCCTCCGCTCTGTTGCGAGGCGAACATGACTCATGTGTTTGTGTTCATCTCCCCCCAGGTATAGTTGGCAGTAATAAAACCCTGCTGAAGTACATGACCACGGCCATCTTCCTCTACATCGCCATCCTCCTCCCCGCCATCGCTTTCGGCTCCCTCAATGATGAGAGCACACGCGGCGAGATCGGTGAGAGCACGCACTCGCAGGGAAAAACACCTTCCCCCAGAGTCTCGGTCTGTTTCCTGTTTATCTTCTCCACAGAAAAAAATCTACACGGAGAGGAAATGACACGCTCTCGTTCTTGAGCTGCTGTTTGAAGCTTTGCTCTGATTTTGGTACCTTACAAGAGATGATTTTTACTTTTCAACTCTGACCTTGATCTCAGAAGGCACTTAAGTTAAATGTGTCATAAAGATAAATCCATAATCCGTAACCCTCCATGAAGTGTTAAAAATGGCTGATCAGATTTATGAGGGTTTAGCACAGTGAGTAACTACTTTCACGTGACAAGTGGTCATTGCGTTTGATGTTTTAACGTTATATATAAATAAAAAATGCTGGGCTTTAAAATGGTTATTAAATAAGCGCTTGACACATGGTAACATTTGCTCTCTGAAAAATGTATATAATATTTATATATAATATATATTAATGGATTGGTCGATTTAAATCAGCCCATATGAGCCTTTTTAACATGTCGGTATCTGAGTTTATCTTTGGTGATATGCGCCATAAAATATATTTAAATATATTTGGTTTTATTTGTGTTTTCATTTCATTCTTCAGTTTTATAACAGAGTTTATGCTGAAACTGTAAAATATCAAGCCACGATTACATTTCTTTGTCATAAGGTTTGTTAACGCCATCTTTGGAATCACTTTTAAATATATATATATATACAGTATATATATATATATATATATGGATATACATCCATATCAGAATTCGGCCTTCAAAAATCCACGTCAGTTGGCCTCTAAAATGTGTGCAGACATTCATGCACATTAATCAGTGCTAACATTAATTTCCTCCTGTGTCTTCTCCGTGTGTGTGTGTCCTCCCGGGACAGATGTTCGTAAGACCATCATCGGCCAGAGCATCGGCGGGGTCATCTACTCGCTGTTCGCCGGCTCTCCCCTCGTCATCCCTCTAACCACGGCTCCCCTCGCCATCTTCATCAGCGGTAGGCCTTCCTCTCTTTCTTTGGTCCTCTCTTTCAGCTCAGCTCCGCCAAAATGAAGTTAGATTTGAAAGAGGAGGCGGCGGGCGGGCGGAGCGCTGAGAGCATTAGGTCAAATAATCAGGAGAAGGATTCACTCAGCTTTGTACAACAACAACAACAACAACAACATTGCATATCTCAAAACAAATGTACGTGTATGATATTACGTAACGGCTGGTTTCAGGCGCGTACGGATCAGGAAACTCGCTCATCGCATGTAGGAACATGTAAACCTTATATTAAGTCCAGAGAGACAACAGCACGTAAACTACGATGCGGGTTTTTCCCAGGAAAAGGAGCAACTGTCGATGCCAGCGTGTAGTTTTAATACCCAAGCTGTTTGTTTGTGTGTTGGGTTTTGCTGTGAGATGATCTCTGAAATAATTGGGTTCGAATTGTGCTTAGTGGATCCTCATGGGGATAATTATAGTTCATTTCCAGGAGCCGGTGTTGAGCGGAACAATGGCTCGTTTGTGAAGCTGTAACTCATCTTACACACAAATATGCTCCAGATTACGGATAGAATTTTTATGGC
The DNA here is from genome assembly GCF_022379125.1 of Scophthalmus maximus. Lineage (NCBI taxonomy): Eukaryota > Metazoa > Chordata > Actinopteri > Pleuronectiformes > Scophthalmidae > Scophthalmus > Scophthalmus maximus. Next base: position 2,811,622 of record NC_061529.1, read on the forward strand.
TTTAATAAATACATTGCAATTCTTTTGCCTCGTTTGTTTGAATGAAATTAGTTTTTTCCCTCACATGTCTGTCTGTCTGTGTGTGTGTTGTGTGTGTGTGTGTGTGTGTGTGTGTGTGTGTGTGTGTGTGTGTGTGTGTGTGTGTGTGTGTGTGTGTGTGTGTGTGTGTTTCTGAGTTCTTCTTTATTAGCTGTAGCAACAAAGATGATCAGTACTCTTCCTCGTTAACCTAGTTTCCGTTGTTGTTGTTTTTGATCTGTCTTCTTCTGTTGGTTCCTTCTGGGTCAGTTTGTTTGTCACATACATTACTTCAGATGCAGCTAATTGAATTTTGACGGAGGACATCCTCACCTCGTCTCTGTTATCTTAAATAACACAGATTAGTCAGCAACCGTCTTGCGAGGGGACCACATGTTTACCGCTGCCTCGTTCTAAAGGAGCCGTCGATCAACAAGAGTTTAAACACAGTCCTGGGGTTGTGGGAGAATATTGGTGATCAGGATTAAAAATGATCAGAAGTTTCCCGATGTGTGTTAATATTTCTGTCTCTCTGTGCGTGTTTGTGTTCTCGTGCGCCCTCGCAGTGATCCGAGGAATCTGTGACGACTACAACCTGGACTTCCCGGCGTTCTACGCCTGCATCGGTCTGTGGAACTGCCTCTTCCTCATCCTCGGAGGGGTTTTTAACGTCAGCCTGCTCATGAAGCTCTTCAAAAGGTTCATGTCACACATTGGACCCACTTTTTTATTGTTTTCACTTCGGCGCTAGTCCAATTTATCGAATCAATTCCTACATTTTCTTCCCTCTGTTGGCACGCCTCCTCCGCTGTGAAACGGAGAGATGCTTTAAATTGGGTTGTCATGACAGCGTCTGCTGCGAAATCACTGGCACTCAGCAGGAGAGACTCCCTGTTTTTGTCTAAGGAACAGCTTTGAAAGGAAAGCCGTCTATTGTGTGTGACAGCCACCGGAGTTTCAGATCCAGCCTTCAGGTTCCCCTTAACCAACGTTCACAGGTTCACTGCCTGCTGAGCTACTGAGGGAAATGGGTAACACACGCTCGCTGCTGAGGAGAAAGCACATACCAGAAAACTAGCACAAACCCTCCCCCCCTCCCCTCTGCCCCCAAGAACTCTGGACTCTGAGTTATTCTATTTATTAGTTTCCTGTATATTACACATACTGTACAGTATTTCCTTTCTATTGCACATTTTCAATCTATTCTATTGAATAGTTTCCTGTATATTACACATACTGTACAGTATTTCCTTTCTATTGCACATTTTCAATCTATTCTATTGATAAGTTTCCTGTATATTACACATACTGTACAGTATTTCCTTTCTATTGCACATTTTCAATCTATTCTATTGATAAGTTTCCTGTTTATTACACATACTGTACAGTATTTCCTTTCTATTGCACATTTTCAATTTCTTTAGCTTTAACTTACTATTTAGAATTTATTTATTGTCCATATTACTTATGTTATTTTTGTTTTGTCTTTAATTTTGTACTATGGCACCGTGGGTCCGAGATAAATGTTTTTTCAATTCCTCTATATGTCTTGAACCACAAACTCCGAGGAAATCACCAGCAGAGATTCCAGAGAATAAAGGGATCAGGCACTTCCAAATTAGCTCCATTTTCCGGATCGATGACCAGGTCCATTTTTTATATATACAGTCTATGGAACTGTCACCTGCTTTAAAGTACACAGACACAGTTAACACACCTGTCACCTGAACACCACAGTGATGCAGCAGCCCTGAAATAAGTTTTTAAAAACACATTTACCGACCGATCCGACCCGTGAAGGAGATAAGACAAATCCATTTTATCTGTCTGCGTGGCTAGATATAATTTTTTTCCCCCATAAAGATTATTTTTTTCTAAAATTGCAGTTCACGTTGGAGTTTCTTTACACTTTTTTTTTTGTAATTTCAGTGTACAGTGATACACTGCCACATCCCTGCGTGTGGCTTCTGTAATGTTCCTGTGGTTTTCCCAGGTCGACGGAGGAGGTCATCGCTCTGTTCATCTCCATCGCGTTTGTGGTGGACGCAGTGAAGGGCACAGTGAAAAGTGAGTTCCCCCGACACGTCACTGTTCTCACTCACTCACCGAACCCTCCACACGAGCAAAGACAACAACATGCGTGACTTCCTCTCTGTTGGTTCAGCAGAGTGTGCGAGATGTACGGTACTAAGCAGTAAAAAAAAATTCATCAATCCAGGTTTCAAAACCCAGCCTGCAGCCATGTTACATCACCGCCCTGCCTTTACTGCACCTCATCTGAGCACATCATAAATATTTTACCCAATTTAATTTCCCGCAAGACGAGGTGACGATAGCAGGATGTCATTTATTTTGAATGCGACGTCCCGTTTTCGTAGAACGCGCTTCCGAGTTCGTGCGCACGCCATCACCGTAACATCGACCTGTGACGTTCTGTTGACACCTTCCAGCCCAAGTATGTCGTGGTAACACGAATCAAACAGGTTCAGGCTCCGCGACGACTTTGTCTGCTGCGAAACTTTCTGCTGGTCTGTGGAGAGAGATGCATTCAGGACGTGTCACACAGGCCGTGTTGAAAGGGATGAAAGCGATTATGTCTTCCTGTGTGGGACAAAGTTGTGTCCTTCTTATCGGACAACAGTTGCAGCGTTGCTCGACGGGGCCTGGTAGTCGTCACACGGGCGTCGGTCCTCCTCGTTTGACCTCTGGTCCAGTCGCCGACTGTTCTCATTCGTGTTTGATATTTATAACTGTTAGTGGGATCACAGGCATAATGAAGCAAAACAAGGCTTTGCGACTGGAGTGAAGTTGATCGGGGTGATCCGGTCAACACGCTTATCTCATGTCCTGGAACTTCTCTCCCTGCCACTTTACACTCCTCGTCACCGGAGTCTCGTCAACCGCTCTGACTGTCGAGACTAGACTAGACTCCACCGCCACACTCGTGGCTCTGTGAGGCCGTACTCAAGATGATGTTCACGTTCACATTCTCACTTTATCATGCCAACATTTGCTACCGTGCTCTTTACGCCTTGGGAAGTAGTTTTGCCAATATTTGGAATTTGGAAAAGTGGACGAATCACTGACGTTATTACAAAAGCCAACGTCAATAACCAAATGTCATCTCATCCAATACTTAACTGTGAATATGTTTCACTTGAGAACCGTCCACCTCATAATCATGTTAGACAGACACTCAGGGCATCACAAGTCATTACGACTCATCGCCAAGGGACCTGTGATATTGTCATAAAATATCTCGGCTCTGCATCCAGCGGTATTGAAGATATGTCGGCGTAACAGCTCACCTACATTTCTATCGCGACCAAAAATCCGTACAGCAACAGTTGTTACGCGTCGGTCAGTGTTTGCCGCTGCGTGACTGAACCTCGTGCTTGTGATCTCAGTCTTTCACAGATATTACCACTCCCCGACGCTGGCCAACGCGAGCGTGGAGGTCTTCCCAGTGGGCGGAGACCTGCTGGGAGGAAACAGGAGCCAGGTGGCGGTGGGCTCAGCGCTCAACGCCCTGCCCGAATCCCTCATCCAGTGCACTCGAGAGAGGCCCGTCCTCTGCCTGCTGCTGATGCTCGGCACCCTGTGGATGGGTTACACCCTGTACCAGTTCAAGAGGAGGTACGTGCGGCCTCCGACTCCTCAAGTTAGATCACTGCAGGGGTTCGAGTCGCCCTGCCGACTCCGAGATGTCGTCAGTAGTGACGGAGCTCATGGGAACTTTCCAGACAGCCTCTTACGAAGCTCCCGTTTTCCTGTCAGTGATTTGATAAGCATTAATATTCCACTTCTGATTGCTCCCAGTAATCCAATCAGCCTCGAAGCCCGATTCAATTGTGTAAGCAAGGGGCAGATCGAGGTACTTAAACAGTGTCAGGATTGCAGCCATTGTCCTTGTCTTTGTCCAGTGTAATTGTATTCCTTCTTTATTTGTGTCCCTGTCTCTCCCTCTCTCAGTCCGTTCCTGCACGCCAAAGTGAGGGAGGTGCTGTCAGACTGCGCGCTGCCGATCTCCGTGCTCCTGTTCTCCTTCATCGGCTCCTACCTGTTCAGCGACATCGAGCGTCAGTTTCATTTGTTGCTCCACTGAACACCAAACCCAGCGATAGAGTCTGTCATTAGCACGCAACAAACATGCTGTCGTCACATCCTGCAGACAAATTTATTTACTTTTTCATAAACTGTGAGGTTAAAATGAAGACAGTAAATTGACATAGTTATTCATTCTAGCATCACAACAGTAGACACACTTGTCATGTCTGCATTTTAGGATAAAAGCGTCAGGATCAACTCACACACAGTAGTGAGATTATTGGTAAACCTGTAAATGCATTATACTGCATTATAAAAAAAAAATGTAAATAAAGTTATTATAATGTCATTGAAGAGTTACAGTCATGGAGTTATAATGTAAATGACCCACAACACACATCCTGACCCACAGCTGTTATAAACATTCAGAAGAGACTTAAACTATATATTTATACTATACTATTATTAATATTATTATTATTGGCCTTAGGAAAACATCGTCTTTCATTTCAGCTCACTCTTCTGAACTTAAAGCTTGATGATTGGATGTTTTTTAATTAAAATGGAAGTTGTATTTTTCTTCTCCCTGTGGAGATATTGAACAGAACTTTTACTCCCAAAACACAGAATGTCCAAAGCACACAGCTTTTTAATGAAGGTCTAGTGTGATTTGTGTATTGTTAATTTAAACTCTTATAATGTGAGTTTGTTGCCCGTAATTTTGTTTCTTTTGGTAACGGTGCAAATCAGTTTGGTCTGTTTGTCCTAAAATTTGTGTATTTTGAATTTAGCAGTTTGGTTGAAGGTGACAGTTTTAAAACATTACATTATATATACAATATATATATATATATATATATATATATATATATATATATATATATATATATATAAGGAAATTCAGTAAGTGGTTGTTATCTGTCTTTATGGGACAGGGCCGTTTGGGATATAATTAACATTCGAGGCTTTTGGGCTCAAACCTGCGACCTCTTTACCGTGAAGCCTCCGTTATTTCATTCCTTTATTATCTGTTTATGTTCCTTAATCAAGCCACAGGCCGAAACACACTGGAGATTTCCAGTTTCCCCTCCTCTTATTGTTTCGCATCATTTTGAGTCTCCATTCATTGTTGCCAAGGCGCTCGCTGTTCTCCAGCGGTCGACGCAGAAACACAGAGACGAGCGCCAGAACCCTCAAGCGAATTTTAAAATTCAAGCGCCTTGCCAATTTTCTGTTCCTTTTACCTCCTGAGACAATAAGTCATAAAATAATAGACCCATTACTGTATCGTCACTTCATCCTGAATCTAAACAACTGCACTCGATTCAGCTGCACTGGTTCTAAATAAGATATAAGGCCAAATATAAAAAATGTCACCACATATGAAAACATGAGTCATCAGAACATTGTCAGACACAGTTATGTTTGTGAATATTAAATATGATCAGTTTTACAAGTTGCTGTAGTGAATTTAGAAGAATTGTGTCTAGTTGATTTAATTTTCTCAAATATTTTTTCTTATTAAGATTTAGTTATCAAACAAATAATACATTTTTAAGAATATGGAGGCAACATATTTTTTTAAATTTCAAAAACAAATTAAAATCACTGCTGTTTTTTTTCATCCTTTTTTCAAACAGTTCCAGTCTTTAAAGTTCACAACCGGCCCGTCTTCAACGTGGCCCCGTTCGAGCGGCTGTCGGCCATGAACGTGGTCAGCGCCATGGGCCTGGGCTTCCTCCTGGCCCTCCTCATCTTCATCGACCAGAACATCGTGGTCTCGCTGACCAACGCACCGGAGAACAGGTACGGGCCATAGTTTCCCCAAAAGAGCGTCACACATCAGAGGAGACTGGACAGTGACGCGGGTAAAACCCGGAGTACTGGTTCTCATTTTCTAGTATCTGTTATTCGTTCTTCTTCGTCTCTGTGGCCCTTTAAGCAGCCACCAGGGACGTCTACCCACTGACCCCACTGTGGGGCCTGCTGTCTGCTAAGGTAGAGCAGGTGAACTGAGCCAGAAACTTGAGATCTGAGTCCAGTCGTCCGAGTCGCCGAAAACACAATGTGGAGCTCGTAGCCTGCTCCTCTGGATTTCCACCAGACAGACCAATTTAGACTTTTATCCGTGGCCCCGCAGATGTAACGTCAACCCGCCCTGCAGGGAAAAACTTCGAAGGATGGAATTTTTAAAACATATCTTGTACATTTGTTGGGTAGAAATGAGGAACGAGGAAGAATTCAACTGTAGGCAAAACAAAAAACCTAAAAAGTGCTTTCTAAGAGCGTTGATCTGTTCATCTCTATTTTATTATTGCTTTATAAATTGTATATCAAAAATTGGGAATAAAAAAAGGTTAATAAACACACTTCATTACATTCCTCATGTATAACTAACGACAGGACAGGAGCTCGAAAAAAACAAACATGTTCCAATTTCTCTCTTTTGATTCTTTCATCTAGTACATTCCTTTATTTTTGTTTTTATTGTTTTCCCTATTATGGAAATATAATATATTAAACCTTTTGGAAGTTTTTCTACCTGCACAGGTCATTCTTATATTTCTCACATCACATTCTCTTTCTTCTTTGTTTTCAATTTAATTTTGATTTATTATATATAGAGACTATGCAAACCTCTAACCTAAAAGAAAAATGACTTGCACACATTCAGGTTCAAGGGAAATAATGGAGAAAAAAAAAAGTGTATTTACCAAAAGAACCAATAGAATCTGCTCACAGCTTTCGGTTGGTGGCAATGTCCTGCTCAAGGGCACGTCAGCAGGATCCAGGAATATTGATCTGTAGGACTTTACACACACACACACACACACACACACACACACACAAACACACACACACTGGAGAAGCAGGGAAGACGCAGAGCAGTGATCCTGAACTAACATGAGCAGAATTCTGTGGCATCATAAAGGTCACGGCCCTTTCTCTTTTTCACTTTTATGTAAAGTTACTGTAATTATGATGTCATCATCAGTGGGATCTTGTTTTAAACTCGTCTGCGTATGAAAACATGGGAGGCTTCACGGCATGCATGTGAACTTTCATGTATTCTGAGTGAGGTTGTGTTGAAGGGTACTGATGACCTTGGGAGAATGATGCCATTTGTGTGTGTGTGTGTGTGTGTGTGTGTGTGTGTGTGTGTGTGTGTGTGTGTGTGTGTGTGTGTGTGTGTGTGTGTGTCACGTCTGCTCACTTTTAAATATTGCTGTGTGCACATTTCTTCTTCTTCTGTCTGTGTAAATGAACTTGTGTGCATGTTTTGTCGGTGAGTTGTCCTGTTGCGTTGCCGTACGACGTTGCCGTACGACTTTGTCGACGGCGCTGCGGTGTGTAACGGTTGCGTTGCTCCCCAGGTTGCTGAAGGGCACGGCGTACCACTGGGACCTGATGCTCTCCGGGCTCATCAACATACTGATGTCGGTGCTGGGGTTGCCCTGGATGCACGCCGCCTTCCCCCACTCCACCCTGCATGTGCGCCAGCTGGCCTTCGTGGAGCAGCGCGTGGAGGGGGGGCACCTCTACGAGACGTGAGTTACCCGCCGCCGCCGCTAATCAGCCGCTCAATTAAAGGTCTTCTCCGGAGCGCGTGGTGACTTGTAATTTTGTGTCGCGGTGCTACTGTATCCTGCTCCTCTCTGATTGCATGATTACTATGTAACCAGCCGTCTTCTCCGCGGGTGGAAGAGGTGAAGGAGTTTCTAAAGAGAATCGAGTCCACGCAGAAATGTGCAACACCATATTTAGCACGTATTCAGAATCCCTCAGGTCACAGAAATTCATAGTCTAGATTTCCATATCTGATTGTCTACGAAACATTTGCAAGAGTGATTATTTAACGAGTCCCAAACTGTTCAGTGTGTCACAACTTAATTGAATAAGTACATAAAGCATCTTTCAGGAACATAACATCACATTATTTATTTACTTCACATTAAAAGGCATGAAATGTAGTAGCAGACAATACAGATCATTATCTGTATTAAGTATTATTATTGTTGTTATCACGTCTTAAAAGATTTAAAAAATATATTTAATTATTTTGGAAGCCTGAAGACATCAAACTTTTCAAAAAAAGTTAGAGAAAGAACAGTCAGAAAGATCGACATTCTCTCTTTCATCAAAAAACAATTATATATATTTTGTAATTTTTATTTTTTTCCACCAACCTTATTTTGACCTCTCAAATTCATCACGTGACCTTTATGTGGGTCTGAACCACATGTTGGGAACCTCTTATGTAATGAAGGATTCGACATTCACTAGCTTCACCTTCGTGGAGATGGATGGATGTTTCAGTTTGTTAGCATGTTTCTGTCCAACACAAACACTCTCACACACACACATTAAATACAATGACACAGGGGTATGAAGTAACAATAACATGACTTAGATACTCAATTCTGCAAAAAAATCTGTATATGACCTTAGATAGTTTACAAGGGAGGAATGAAGTGCAACATGACTCTTCTTCTTCTATCTTCCTTCTATTTCATTTCTTCAGTTCTCTACATTATTTAATATCCAGCATAGACATCTGGAATCTTGTTTTTAATTTTTATAACCTTCATTTGTTTATGAAAGTAAAGGTCCCTTAAAATTTGCCTGGAATCTTTTTTTTTTCCTAAATCGAAAATGTGCTCAAACACTGATAAGACAAATGTTGTCTGTTGCATTGTATGCACAAAAAAAGAATTGTGTGCTTTCCAGCAACCATTCGTGTGTGTGTGTGTGTGTGTGTGTGTGTGTGTGTGTGTGTGTGTGTGTGTGTGTGTGTGTGTGTGTGTGTGTGTGTGTGTGTGTGTGTGTGTGTGTGTGTGTGTGTGTGTGTGTGTGTGTGTGTGTGTGTGTGTGTGTGTGTGTGTGTGTGTGTGTGTGTGTGTGTGTGTGAGATCAGGATTGTCCAGGTGAAGGAGACGCGTCTGACATCTCTGGCTGCCAACATCTTCATCGGCGTGTCTGTGCTGCTGCTGCCCGTCCCCCTGCAGTGGATCCCCAAGCCCGTCCTGTACGGCCTCTTCCTCTACATCGCCCTCACCTCCATCGACGGCAACCAGATGTGCGATCGCATGGCTCTCCTCCTCAAGGAGCAGGTGTGTGTGTGTGTGTGTGTGTGTGTGTGTGTGTGTGTGTGTGTTGGTGTGTGTTGGTGTGTGTGTGTTTGACCATATGTCGATCGCAGGGCTCCGTAGATCAAACGGATGACTGGGTGCCCGTCGCTGGACCACACACTTGGGTCCAATGATATTTGCAAATATCATTTTTGGTGTTGGTTTTAATCTGCTCAGAACGCCGGGTGGGTGGGGTTTGGTAAAAATTAAGACAGATCAGCTTGTACATCAGCGTTATTATTATTCTCCTGCGGGGTATCCGCCTCCTATTGATGCTTCCTGACACTTTCCCTCAGTTATTTTCAGTCGGATTAAAACATAAATTCAAATATTTGGAAACTATCAGAATCTCTTTTCCTCACTTTGTGTCTGATGTAACCTCCCCCTCCCCCCTACTGTCTCACTGGAGACAGCACTGTCCTCCTCCTCTTCACTGTGCTTCACACACTAGCGCCTCCAAATGGCAGCGAGACGTAACAACATGAAGGTCACGGCCAAGGAAAGTCTAAAACAAATGGGAGTCGTTTTGTGTTTTATTTCGCAAAAATCCTATTTTTCTTCATTAAAATTCATTTGAAAATGGACAGTTCAAACATACATGTCACCGTTTGATGAAACAGATTCCAGCTTCACATCCACAGGTCAGAGCAGCTCGATGACAACTCATCCTCTACTGCATTGTATGTGTCTGGTTGTCAATCAAAATCATATTTTAGACATGAGGACCATCGAGAGGACGTCAGAATCAGACTTTTCAAGTTGTTTTTAAAGGTTCTGATTGAGCTGCAGCTCGTCACCTCGTTGTCGTCGGCCAGGATGCTCCATTGATTTGTGGCCGACTGCCCAAATGCATGTTACAATCTGGAAAAGAGGATAATGGACCAAATATGGAGGAGGGGCCAAACCATTTCAATTTTTAATCGCCACATTAAACATGTTTTCTCTTGTAGCTCCGTTACATCTCAGTTTCGCCGCACATGAAGTTTATGACGTTTGATTTTCAGCCCCTCAAATGTGGAGAGTTGAGTTTTGTCCCGTCTTGTTTTTTTCTTTATTAGTCTCGTTTACAAAATGGTCTCAGGTTGTTGAGCAGATTGTGAAAATTGTGTTTTTGTTGGGCGGAAGTTACCAGAAGAGAAGCTGCTGGTTCACAGGTTGATGTCAGCCAGAAGAGATGACGTTGTTTTACTGGAAGATGGAAAGAATTTCTATATGATAATCTCACTGAATGCATTGTGCATTTAAGAAAGCGTCCACTGAAGGCTAAAAGATAGGTAAGCAGGTCTTAGAGGTGTGTGTGTGTGTGTGTGTGTGTGTGTGTGTGTGTGTGGGACGTCTACTGCAGCAGACCTGAGGACAGCGAGGAGAAGACCCTCAGGGGAGAGATTATGTTTTTTAATCTGTCCTGATCCCCTCTCCCCTCTCCCCTCCTGCAGACGTCTTACCCGCCGACCCACTACATCCGCAAAGTGCCCCAGAGGAAGATCCACTACTTCACCTTCCTGCAGATGATGCAGCTGCTGGTGCTGTGCACGTTTGGCATGTACCCCATACCGTACATGAAGATGATCTTCCCTCTCATCATGATCATGCTGATCCCCATCAGGTACAGTAACACCCGGCGGCCATTTTGTCCACCCTAGAATGAGTGCGTTACACCAGGACGACAATTCGTGGATGTGGACAATGTTTTAGCCACGTGGACGTTTTCTATTGTTTTCCAAACTACAAAACGCTGTGAAAAGAGGGAACCGAGCAGACTTTTCAAATTCTGCAACTGGAAACATCTGTGGAGTGTTTCTGTGCTGCTCGGTCTTCACTCGGCACAGTGTGAAAACAGTGGCAGCAGCTGGGCCGAGTGCATTATATATGATATTTGTATAAAAAAAAAATCACAGAATAATTCACTACAATTCTCTTCTTTTCTTTCTAGTCAAAACTTGCGGGAATGTCTGCAATGAATAATATAAACGGTTATTACTTATGTAGGCCAACGCTTTTCAAAGTTTCTTCAGTATGGTGTTCCTCTTTTCTTCTGATGATTTGGTTTCATTTCTTCACGTCTCCGCTGCAAAACTTAACGGAAAGTAGACGAGTTTTATCAAAGTTTGTTTATGAAACTCTACTTACTTTACATACAAGCTTTCATGAAGGTCGAGTTTACAACAGGCTGTTTGTTGTGTCAGGCCACATCTATACGACTACGTTTTCATTTTAAAACTATAACGATCTCCGTCCAGACGAGCGTATCGGCACACTGAGCATGTGCTCACCGGTGGAAACAGGAAGCACATTAGTTACGTTATTCAACATTTGAATGCTGCGTTTCACTCCAGTGAACCGCCACATTAAAATATCTGCCATAGTATTATTTCTGTTTCCTCCAGTGTCGGAGGAAACAGAAATAAGAATCTACCGTACGACCAATCACGTTGCGGTCTCTCATCGCGTTGTGGCTCTACTGAACATCACGGCCGTGAACACAGCTCAAGCAGATTGTCTCCTCTGCAGCTGGTTGCCTGGTTACAGAAACTACTACGACTGAGAAACAGCAATAGTGAAAAGTCAGAGCAGGGATTTATTTTCTTGGACTGATGCTGAGGTGGAACTTGCGCCGACAGTGAGTGTTCACAGCGTTTCACCTGCGCCGCTGGTCGTCGAGTCGTGACCGATAAGAACCAATCAGGGAGTGAGTGCTGGTGACTGCGTCATCATTTCCGAACGTTTGCCCGTCCTGACTACAACGCAGACTACAACGGGCCGAGCTGCGTTTCCAAACGTCACAGTTTTAGACGCTGGAGAACTCCGGAGAAGTGAGGACGTCGGGCGTAAACGAAGCAGCAGTGATGCGTTTTAAAACGCAGCCTTGGCTGCAGGTTAATTATGTCAACTTCACTTGAACAGTCAGAGTCTGTTGCTGATTCTCTCTCCCGTTCACCAATGAGACGGAAGTGACGCATCTTGAATGATAAGATCTGACATTTTCATAATTTAGTGGGGTTTTTTTCCTTCTCATATTATGTTTCTCATTTCTGGACCAACTGGTAACGACTGACCCAACTTCTTTCCTCTTCTTCTCTGTGTTTAGGAACAACGTGCTCCCTCGTATCATTGAGGCCAAATACCTGGACATCATGGATGCCCAACACATGTAGCTACAGACGGAAAAAACAAGCTCTCAAACCACAAAAAGACAAAAAAAAAGAAAAATGAAAAAAAAGAGAAATGAGGATTTAAAAAAAAAAAAAAAATTTAAAAAGCATATTTTTCAATGCAAAACTGTACGGAAGCAAAAAGGAGAAATACCGACTGTTTAGATTTTTGTATCTGATAAGAACATTCTTACAGGTGAAGCACTGGAAACGCGGGAAGTCGTGTGAGGACGAGAGACGAGAGACGAGGGGAATATTTTCCAAATGTGGACAGAAAGACGACAGACAGACGACAGACAGACGACAGACAGCTGCATCTCTCTGCTGTGCAAACCCGGACTGTCCAGAACTCCCTGTTTCACACATACTGTATCTCCGTGTTCTTCTCCTCACTCCTTCACTTTCTACAGTAACTCTCTTTACATGCTCCTCTCTGCAGTGTGTGTGCGTGTGTGTGTGTGTGTGTGTGTGTGTGTGTGTGTGTGTGTGTGTGTGTGTGTGTGTGTGTGTCTGTGTGTGTGTCTGTGTGTGTGTGTGTGTGTGTGTGTGTGTGTGTGTGTGTGTGTGTGTGTGTGTGTGTGTGTGTGTACCTGTGTTTCAACCGGTGGGTACGTGCTTCAAGTACTTACTGATACTGTGTAAGTAATAAAACATCGTACAGTACGTAGAAACAACATTTTACCTACTTACACTGTGTTGTTAAGTATTTAAACACTTTTCCATTTGGTGAAATAACTGGTACTGTAGGAACACTGCGTTTAGGCGACTGTAAAGCAAATCTTCACCTTTTGTATCTCTTGTATCATCGTGTGCTGTTAAAAAACCTTCACATTCCTGCAACGTTCTTTGCTTTCCACGTCTTTCCAATCAAATGCCAGTGTTCATTAAGGAGAGGGAGAAGGTGTGTGTGAGTGTGTGTGAGTGTGTGTCATGGTCACTTCTGTCTTTAATCTTGCTTCCTGTCAGCTCTTTTAGAAACCCTTTTATTTTTAAGTGCTCTACTGACTAGAAAATACATTCCACAGATATATAGATCTATATATATAGATATATAGATATATATATATATATATATATATATATATATTATATTATATATATATATTAATGTAATTATATAGAACGACAGCACAAGCCAAGACATTTAGTGAAATCTTTATCTAATTAGAATATATTAAGGCAGTATATATATAAATATATAAAAAAAATATTTTAGGTGAAATTGAAATAGAATATTTATTTATCGTATTGACAAAGTAAATTTTTTTTATTTTTTTTGTGTTTTACCCCCCGAAACCAGGAAGTGTAACTGTCCTTACGTGTTTCCGTCACATTCCACTGAACTCGTATTTCCAGTGTCGCGTCTTACTGTGCGTCGGACTTCAGTGTTTCCATGTCAGAGTCTAACACAGTTCTGGTGCATCGCTGGTAAAGAGGAGAGTCAGGTTCAAAGGTTCAATAAACTAATAATAAAGAAATTTGCAGGCTTTGAATTCAAGTAAATGCCCACCCCCCTTTTTGGTTTTGTTGTAATTTTTCTTTTTGTACACAAGTGTTCAAGGATGAGTTCTAGAATAATCCGGTCTTGTTTTCTTTGTTTAGATGTTCTGATTAGATCGATGCTTGCAAACATTGTCATGTAATAAATCCAGACGTCTGGAAAAAAGGTTTATCTTGTTATCTACAGTACAAAAAGAAAAGAAAAAAATATATATATATATTAAAATAAAAAAGATAATTTCTAAGTAGCGGTTTGCTTACAGCATGTCTTATCTGGGGTTTTCTTTTTATACAATGTGATGCCGATGGACATGTATCCTACAGTAGAATAAAAAAAAAGTCAAACCGTAACTTCTCGATAAACCGAATGAATGCAAAGCTCAATATTCAGCAATACTGTGTAGAAACCAGAGCTTCACTGGGGAGATGTGACATTTCCCCAGTGAACAGACCAGCTGTATTTCTGAAGCAGCAACTTTTCACCTCACGTCCTCATGGTACAGAAGAACCTGCTCTGCGCTGATTCAATTATTGCTCATAAGGGAAAAGAAAAAAGTAGCTCGTCGACCCGGCGTTCGCAGGCGCCCGATGTTGTTGCGGTTTAGTTGCTTCCCCTGATCTCCACATGGCAGCTCTGTTCAACTTTGTCTTACAGATGTGAGGAAGATGTTCCGATTTAAGCAGATGCCTCGTTGCCGAGAGATAGCGAAGGCGTGATGATGGGGGGGAGCTCGGAAGGCATTTGCATAATCTTTGGACTTAAGACAGCAGCGGTGAGAAGGAGAGAGAGCGAGAGATTGCGAGTTATGAAGTAATATGTACAGTTTGCAATGCAAAAGTTTAGTTTTTACTGGACTGTCCATTATAATCCGAGACAAGGTATTAGTTTCTAACTTTGGGCTGCAGAGATGAAGCCACATCCCTTCGTACGTGACAGTATTGTTGTTGTTCCTCGATATCTTCTCTGTACTGATGATTTTTTTGGAATAGCAGAGAAATTTTCTCTCCGAGCTCGTAAACTTCGGATTCCGAGCGAAAGACTCTCAGCCCCGCTTGTGAAACCTTGACTCCTCCCTCCTTGACTCCTCCCACCTCCTCCTGATTGGATTTGTTTTTGAAAATTGCGTACTGTGGTGTTTTGTGTTTTTGTTTTTCTCTCCTTCTTTCCTGATTTCATATAGCCTACTTTTTCTAATCATGAATGTAAGATGTGTGGATTTTTATATAGCATACTAATTTAGGTGTCGAACAGAATCTGTAATTTTTGTCAAAAAGATCAGCTATATTTGTATAAGCTGTCGTATGTAAAAAGGAGAAAAAAATGCTTATCAAACAAAAAATGTGTTGGTTTATTATTATAGTATATATATATACTGTACACTGAAAAAGAGAGACTATCTCAAGCTGTTTGCCAAATAAAAAAGTAGTAGTGATGTAAATGTTCTGGTTTGCTTGTGTTTATTGTGGATGACAGAGACTGCAATAATAATAAAAAGATGGACGTGTCATGACGGCTCATATAAAAAAGTGAGGCCAAATCCTCTGGATCGCCCCCTGGTGGCTGGCTGCGGTACAGGTCCTAAACCCCGCCTCCTCCATGTTAGTCTGTACTTTTATGATCTTTAATCCTCGTAATATGATGACTTAATCTGATGATATTGTGACTTCATCCTAATAATATGACTTTATTCTTGTAATATTGTGACTTTTTAAAGTAAAATTACAGTTTTAATCTTCTAATATTACGATTTCATCTTATGTTATGACTTTATCTTATAACATTGAGTCTTGTAATTCTCTGAGGTTTTTTCTCCTAAATTAATTACTTTACTCTCAAAATATTCATTCATATTTTCTTGTAAAATTGAAACTTTAATTCATAAAATTCTGACCTTATTCTTGATAAGGGCACATTCATGCTCCTTAGAGGATGAACCATATAGATTTTTTCTAATTACCCCATAGCTCTTCCTCTGGTGCCCCCTTCAGGACAAACTTGATTTTCAAAGTTTGGGATCAGTAAAGTACATCTATCTATAAATAATGCACATCTATCTTTATCAAAATATTTATAAATAATGCTTATCTATATCTATATATCTATAAATAATGCTGATCTATCTATCTATATATCTATAACTAATGCTGAGCTATATATCTATAAATAATTCTGATCTATCTATCTATATATCTATAAATACTGATGATGTATCTTTATCTATATATCTATAAATAATGCTGATCTATCTATCTATCTTTATATCTATAAAATAATGCTGATCTCTCTATATATTTCTATAAATAATGCTGATCTATCTATATCTATATATCTATAATAATGCTGATCTATATATCTATAAATAATGCTGATCTATATATATATATAAATAATGCTGATCTATCTATATATATGTGTAAATAATTCTGATCTATATATTTGTATATCTATAAATAATTCTGATCTATATATTTGTATATCTATAAATAATTCTGATCTATATATCTATATATCTATAAATAATGCTGATCTATCTATCTGTATATCTGTAAATAATGCTGATCTATCTATCTATATCTATATTTCTATATATAATCCCGATCTATCTATCTATATCTATATCTATAAATACTGCTGATCTATCTATCTTTATCTATATATCTATAAATACTGCTGATCTATCTATCTTTATCTATATATCTATAAATACTGCTGATCTATCTATCTTTATCTATATATCTATAAATAAAGGCGATGTGTAGATGTACAGGTGAGCTTCTCTTGATGCAGTTTGTCCACTGACCGCGTGGTGTCGCTGTTGAGCTGCACCTGCGCAGACGAGACAACCGCAGAGAAGTCATGTGACAGCGGACAGTGACCGCGCAGGTGATCAACTTCTAAAAAAAAAAAAAAGGCAAAAGAAAAGAAGTAAACTAAAGAGTTTTACCAGCTCCTGGTCCCGGGGGGTCGGTCCAGTGTTCAGTGGGGGCCTGTCTCCGCGTGCTGTGGGCCGGGCCATGACGCTCCGGGGGCGGGTCTCCCTCTGGAACCACGCAGCTGGATTTCTCTCTTCAGCATCCCGGAGGAAGCAGGCAGCGTCTCCCCGCAGCCACAGACACGTGTGTCCGCTCCGTCACTCCTCTGCTTCAGCCACCACCACCAGCCCCATCAACACCATCACCATCACCCCCATCACCATCACCCCCACCATCATGGCCGAGGAGGCGAAGAAACTGGCCGCTTACGCCGCCGTGGACAACCACGTCCAGGTACCGTTAGCTTCACGTGCTAACAGGCTGCTAGCTCGTAGCTTCCACCGAGTTAAGCAAATAGTTCTCTTTAGCTTCATGCTAGCAACGTTAGCTCACGGACGTTAGCCTAGCTTGTTACTTATGACCGTTACTTAACGTTTACAGTCCGGGGGGGGGGGGGGGGGGGGGATTAGCTCCGTGCCATGTGAGCTCGTCCCGGGGCAGCGGGTTAACTTTGGTCGGTGTGTAACTAAATATACACAGCCGAGCGTCACAGCATGTGTTAGCTGTTAGCTCCAGGCTAATCCAGATGTTTACATCATAGATGAAAAACTTAAAACATCCTGGAAACTCATTGACATCAAACTTTCCATTTGATTTCCTGTTAAGTATTAAGTATTGTAAAGGGAAGGTTCAATCAAAACTATATATGGACAATAGATATAACCATAAAGGGACAGATCAAAACTATATCCACAAGAGGAATCATGCTACCATCTTCAAAAGATTCTATCCTAAAAGTTGTCTGATGAAATGTCAGAAAAGAAGAAGACGTGGACGTGACGACATCATGAGGCGACTGATGAGTGATGTCACGAGACCGTCGCTTGTGAAGTGTGTCAGAAGACGTTTGTTGTCTTCATAAATTGCGGCAAAAGATATCCACACTGTTAAAGATAATTTTTCATGCGCGATTTCCCCCAGACTGAATGATACTTTTCTGTTGCTGTTGTGTCACCTACCGTGAATCAAACAGGTTGTGGCTCTCAGACACGTGAGGAGCTGATGTGAAGTTGTTTTTCAAAGCTCTTTCCTCGTGTCCTGCAGAACAACCAGGTGGTCGGAGTCGGCAGCGGGTCGACCATCGTCTACGCTGTGGACAGACTGGGTGAGTAGGACCCACCATGAATCTTCTCAGAAATTAAACGTTGTTAGCTTTGTTTTGGAGACAGTTCATTTTTAAATATATCAAGCAGGAGTGAAGTGTTTGTTTCTTTTAACAGAACTGAGAGATACACATATGATGCTTCTGTTCTCACGCTGTGTTTGTCGTTGGCTGCAGCGGAGAGAGTGCGTCAGGAGAAACTCAACATCGTGTGTGTGCCCACGTCCTTCCAGGTCCGTTTGAGACTCTCTGGTCACACTGTGGTTTAAAAAACATGTAACTGACACGTTCACGAAAACACTACAAGTGAGTTGCAGGAGAGGGATTAGTAAACCCTACAGTTCTGACGGATAAACAGGAATTTTTAGAGAAAAGTATCGAGGTCAACAGAAAGTCGCATCACTGCTTTTCTTCCTCACCCCTGATGTTTCTGCGTTAGTCACATTTTTCCCCCCATCGTCTCGTCCCTCCACAGGCCCGTCAGCTGATTCTGCAGCACGGCCTCACGCTGTCGGACCTGGACAGACACCCAGAGGTACGGCGAGCTCGTCGCGGATGGATCTGTGAAGGCTGTGGAAACGACAAATCCCCTTTGTTTTCCTGCCTGTTTACGGAGTCGTGTGTCTTTACAGCTCGATGTGGCGATTGACGGAGCAGACGAAGTGGACGCCGACCTCACGTTGATCAAAGGCGGAGGGTGAGTTCAGTTCAGTTCAGACGACAGACGTTCGGTCGTCGTCCGAACTCGTGTCTCACGGCTTCTCTCTCCGTCTCACAGCGGCTGCCTGACTCAGGAGAAGATCGTCGCCGGCTGCGCCAAACATTTCGTTGTCATCGCCGACTACAGGTTGGTGTTTCCTCGTTTACCTCCGGAGGAGAAGCGCAAACCACCGGAGAGTGTGTGACAACATGTTGGTCATAAATACAATAAATATATTATTTTTTTGTGGTTTATAACCGAAGATTTGTGTCTCTCTCTCACAGTTTTTTTATTTTTTTTTTTAAGTTACCAAGAACTACAGGAAATGATGTGCACATTTTCTGTGACTTTTTTGTGGAACTTTCATATTTTGGTGACATTTGAAATAATCATTTTTTTCATTCCCACAATATTTAATAATTCTGTGCCGAGTCACAATCAGAACAAATTGGAATTAGAGCGCTTATAAAATATAAGAGTCTGTAGTTGAGTCTGCATCTCGATGAGGAGTTGTAACAAGTTGATCGTGTCCAGCTTCAGTTTCTCGTCTCGTCGTCTCCTCTCAGGAAAGACTCCTCGGCTCTGGGTCAGCAGTGGAGGAAGGGAGTTCCTGTAGAAGTCATCCCCATGGCGTACGTCCCCGTCTCCAGGGCGATCGCCAGGCTCTTCGGAGGGGAGGCCAACCTGCGGATGGCCGTCAGTAAAGCAGTAAGTGGAGAGTTGTCGTCCTCAATCCTTCTCACTCAAAACTTTGCTTTGTGTTGCTCCTCGGTTTATTTATGAATCTTTAAATTGAATTCCGTTCAGGACTGTTGAGATCCGTCAGGTCTCACTCCAGGTCCAGGTTGAGAATAATGGGCGATGATACATTTTTCATGGTGACACTAAAACTTTACAATCTCCATATCTGGAAAAGGTCAGAGCAGCTGAACAAGCGATTTTTTAAATAAGGATCATCCTCGACACACTTTGTATTTTTACACTACGTTTTTACGTTATTTCCATTTTTGACTTGTAGTTGTGTTGAGGATCCTGTTTTTCGTGCTGAGTTATTTGTGATGATTATCGTTCCTTTGATAATTTGATCCTTTGATTTCTGTCTGATGAACTCTTTCAGCGGCCATCTTGGTGATAGATTAGCGTTTACAGGAACTTGTGAATGACTCTTGGTGTGTGTGTGTGTGTGTGTGTGTGTGTGTGTGTGTGTGTGTGTGTGTGTGTGTGTGTGTGTGTGTGTGTGTGTGTGTGTGTGTGTGTGTGTGTGTGTGTGTGTGTGTGTGTGTGTGTGTGTGTGTGTGTGTGTGTGTGTGTGTGTCCGTGTCCGTGTGTCCGTGTCCGTGTCCGTCCGGCTCTCAGGGTCCTGTGGTCACCGACAACAGTAACTTCATCCTGGACTGGAAGTTTGAGCGCGCTCAGAACTGGAAGGAAGTCAACACTGCGATCAAGATGATTCCAGGTGAGACTCAATGACGACAGCTCTGTGTTTTTAACGGGTTTCAGAATCTGCTGACATCATTCGGAGTGTGTCGGTGTTGTCCTGCCGAACACTCAGCGTCTCTTTCCCGTGTCGTGCTCAGGTGTGGTGGAGACAGGACTTTTTGTCGGCATGGCTGAACGGGCCTACTTTGGGATGGAGGATGGGAGCGTGCAGGTCCGGGATCCTCCGGTCAAATGAGGAGGTTCCGTGTTGCCCTCGTCGTCGTCGTCCCTCTTCTCGACTGACCTCACTTCTCCCGCAAGTGCCATGTCTATGATTTTTTTTTTTTTTTTTACACCTGGTCGCAATCCGGACGTGAAACTCACCTAAAAACCGGATTACAAAATTCGTCACTTGATCTTTCTCATCTTGCAGGTGGTGCTTCTGGTTCTGTGGGTGTTTAAAGTGCCTGATGAGTCAAATCAAGTTTATCTGATATCGATTTAAAGTTGTTGTTTTTTTTGGCTGCTTGGTTGACTGCTTCCTGTCATTAGCAGGTTTGACTTGTTGCCTGACAGTGCTGTGGTGAATCACTGCACTGCTGCAGAGGGAAATTAAAATGTGCCTTAATTGTTTTTCAAGTCCTGTCAAAAGAAACATGCCATTGAAGTTGCATTCAATAGCTCACACATTAAAAACCATCATCTCACTGTGAGCAGAACAAACTGGAAATGTGTTAGTTTCAACAGAGCAGTGTCTGGTCATGATGTTGCAGTTCAAATGTAATTCTCCTTGTTTATTTTGATCTTTAATGTATAATAACCAGTGTTGCTATGAACCAGTGGTGTGTTTTCCTGCTCTTGAGTAAGAACAGACGCTGTGAAATCTGTGGTTTCCTCTCAGTTTCAACAGTTACACGTCAAGTCCACAGTCTCACTGTGGAACAGAAAACAAAACCCTGAATGTGTGTTACTTTAATGCATGTACCACTTTCCACTGTGATCATTCTTTGCATGATGGAATCTCTCTCCTCACACAAACTGTCCAGTCACAAGACTTTGTCTCGTGTCAGAAACTTAAACCTGAATGAAGGTTTGAGGGAAAAGATGAAAGACAGTTATGCTATAAAAGTTGCATGTGTAATGACGAACTGTGAAGCTAGGATATGAACCATAACGACCACATGTACATTTTATGTGCCTTGGTAGACTGAAGCAATAATACAGCCTCTTGGTTTCAAATGTAGTTTTTTTGAAGGGCCAAAAGCTGCACTATTCAGTTTTATGGAAAGAAACTTCAGTAGTTCAGGACAAAAGATGATTCTCTGAAAGTTGCTTCAAATTGTATTTGGCTCCTCCTTCTGATTATTTCTGGGTCTTGTAATGATAAATCTTTAATACTGTATTGTGCAGCTTCGAAGAGGGAGAGTTGCAAAATGTTACGTTCACTGTGCAGCGAGTCTACTCTGTACTTTCACTGTCCACAGCAATTGTTAAGTTTTCTTATTTTAAAATCAAGGTCTCACAAAGCCTTAAACTCAGTTACCCTTATGTTTATGTTTATATGAGCAACTGCAGGATTGAATGCAGTCGTGTGGCACATTAGTCCACAGGTACGAACAATCTGATTCTATATTGTAGTCTTATGATTCTGTCATAAATCAGAAGGAAGTGGCTGGATGTGAGGAGGTTAAAATGCTGAGTGGACCGTGAAGTGAGAATGTGTGACCCAGTTTGGGTCAAATACAGAATGTGAACCATCGGTGGATATTATTTAATTTTTTTTGCACCAGCATGTCTTTTCTTACTTTCTTTACAAATTCACTGTGATAAATTTTTTACTTAATTTTTTGCTGTGAATATACAATTTCCTTTGCCAAACAATACAGGACCAAAATCATACCAATATGCCTCTGTGCTTTTATTTCTGATGATTCTCTTCCCTTGTAAAAAACCTGACGTGATGCCTGTTTTCGTTGTCTTCTATGATACCATAATAGTACGAATATCCTCAAGTTTTGGACTGTAGAAATGATTTATTTGTCATAAACATAGTTAAAGAAAGTGGGGGGAAAAGAAACCTGGATCTGCCCCTTAATCCACATCTGCACCAATATTAAAGGGGGTCCTCCCAAGCCCAGTCCCCATCCTTCCAGCAAGTTTTGTTGTAATCAGTTGAGGAGTTTTTGCGTAATCCTGCTAAAACTTCAACCAGACAAATCAACTGAAAAACTTGATTGTGTAATTCTCCATTATGGCCGCTTGGGGGCTCCAGAAACACAAGCAGCCTCATTGTGCTGCAAGGTGCTTCCTGCCACCTGGGCTCCCACTCGGTGACCTCATGGATAAATAAATAAATGTAAAATAATATCTTCTACATGCATTAAAGCAACTGTCTGTAACGTTTACAGTAAATGTCGCGTGTCACATATTCCATAATAACATAACTTCCTGACCTTCCTTGAAAGCGTTGTTCCAAGCTTTATATAAAACTAACTTTTAAAAAATACGATAAGATAAGATAAACCTTTATTCGTCCCACAATGGTGAAATTTGGGCATTACAGCAGCAAAGTGGACTGAAGAATATAGATTTTTTTTTTACAAAAAGCACTAGTATGTACAAAATATAACAAAATAATAACAATAAATAAATAAAAATATATAAATAGTATATACAGAGCAGTAGCAATAGTTGCACATGGAGACTAGATATAAATTTTGCACAGTTGGTTATTGCACTTTAAGTGTATCAGTGAATTGTTTTTACTGTGGTTGAGTTCTGTGTATTTGTGTGTGTTCTACTGAGAGCAAAATAAAATAAAAAATCACGCATGGTTAAAGTGACATTATGTCATGGCACTTCCTGACTGTTGATCTAGAAGTAAGAAAAAAACCTCGTGATCAGGAAGAGGAACTGTCTCTATCATCAGCAGCAACTCGGCCACGTTGGTGTTTTTTTTGTCGACTGTCTTGACAACTACCTTGATTGACAGCTGAACGAGCGAATCCCGTGTTTACAGTAAATCCGCGAGGGCACAATTCGACCAATAGCGTCGGAGCTTATTGCCGTCGTCTCTCCTATTGGACGGACGACGACATCTCCCACCAATCGCATCGTCCGCCGCGGGAATCGCCATCGGGAACTTGTTTGCGTCACCTTCCGCTGCGTGCTGTGTGGCAGCCGCCAGTGCGCCTGCGCCGTCTCGAAAGACAGAGGGCGAACCAATGAGGTGGGCCTGTTTGAGGGGCGGACACGCTCCGAGCCCGCCACTTTGAGTGACAGACGCCCGACGCAATCGCATTCTGCTTAGTATGCGAGTGTGCGCGATTTGACAGGCGGAGCGAGCCAATGAGAAACGGTTACATGCGTTTTTAACACTTGCGGGGATTTCGCTGTCCAATCGTCGTGTGGAAACAAGGCGGGACTTAGCGTTACCAAGGCAAGGCGAGCGAAGTATAAAGGGAATATCATGGAGTCCCAGTGGCTGTTTATGTTTACTTAAAGAACAGACCTGAATGGGCGTTTTTACCCCTCAACATTACGGACTTTACTTTGTAGTTAGACAGTTATATATAGATATAGATATATATTTACACCTCTTCAGTAGTTTTAAATGTGAAGATTTACGCGGCCCCTGGCATGTGAAGCTCATATTTCACTAATGTGCCAGTCTTACAAATGGAAAGGGGGCTTCGCTTTGGACACGTGAGCATTTCCCTGGTGCTCCTGCTGCTGCTCAACGCGCTCATCGGACCCGGGACTCCGCAGGCTCAGGGCTTCGCCACCCTGCGGGAGCCGCCGCAGCAGCCCGCCGCCGCCGCCGCCGCCGCCGCCGCCCGGACCGCGCGCTCGAGCCCGGCGGAAGATGGTGCGAGAGTCATGGAGCGCGGCTTGGGCAACGCAGGCGCCCCGGTCATCGGCGCGGACGTGATCGTGGAGGACGACGACAACGGGTCGGCGGGGGAAGCCGACGAGGCGTACGGAGAGAACAACGGAAACGTCCGACCCACAAGGTAACTTCACTCACTCCCCCCCCATCCTCTGTAAAACAAGCTAGCAGATAGACATCCATTATCGGACAACGCAAAGCACGCGCGAAATGTGCACAACGTCAACAACGACGACGACGACTCGACAGAGAAGGAAAACAAACTTTATCCCGTCGACGTCAACGAGCTAAACGTTTGTTTGCAGTTCGACCAGTCACCTCCCTCAGGCTCGTCAAACATCTGTGTCAACGACCCGATTCGCAACATCCTCTCCCAAAAGTGTCCTGTGATGAATATGAACGGGTTTACTGAACTGTCAAGAGCTAAAAAACACGGGGAGAGAGAAAAAAAACAAAAAAAAAACGATGGAGACGAGCGATTTAGACTTCGCGTCCGATAATGGACGCAGTGTTCAGATCAAAGTTAGGCGGTGCGACTCGAGCTAACTCGCTGCACAAGTTCTTATTCGTGCTTATTCAGAAGCGTTAAATCCACCGTGTGTCCAGTAAAGTTCATTTCCCCTGCGTGGCACGTCACAGGCAACACCAGCGCCATTTCTTTCGTGGAGCCAGAAAGTTTTTCGAGAGTGCAAATGTCCCCCCCCCCCCCCCAGTGAAACGTCCTGAACGGACTGTGGCTCGTAATCCGATTCTGCAGCTCAGCACGTAGTCCGTTACCTTCCTGTGTAGTTCAAAGCTGGTGTGATGTCATAGGGAAGTGACTATTGGCTTTTGTTTCCACCACTTGAAAATCCAAATCAAGAAAGGGGGGGTGATGATATGGCATCAGCTGACAACATCCTGTCATGACCCACAGCTCGCCTCCTCATCATCCTCCTCATCCTCCTCATCCTCATCATCCTCCTCACCATCTTCCTCCTCATCCTCCTCATCATCCTCCTCCTCATCCCCCTCATCCTCCTCTTCCTCCTCCTCCTCATCATCCTCCTCATCCTCCTCATCATCCTCCTCCTCATCCTCCTCCTCCTCCTCATCCCCCTCCTCCTCCTCATCCTCTCCTCCTCCTCATCCTCTCCTCCTCCTCGTCCTCACCCCCCCTTCTCCTCATCCTCATCCTCATCCTCATCCTCCTCATCCTCCTCATCCCCCTCCTCCTCCTCCTCCTCCTCCTCCTGACAGCAGACAGGCCACTTCTGAGCCCCGACAGGTCACGTTTGATAAATAAAGCAGGAGTCTGTCAGTCCGGAGGAGAAGATGCAGGAGGAACAGATGTTTGTGCTCGTCGCCGACACTCGTGAAGTTGCGAGACGGGGATGAAGGAGTTCGAAGCCTCGAGATCCCTGGGGGATCTGTTGTTGTTACTTTACTGAAGATGAACCATCTTTGTTCTCTTGCACAAACTGAGACATCACTTGTCCGCTCACGTACCTATGAGAACACATGTGAAACATGGCCCAAAAGAAGTGGTTTACGTTCCAGCGGCACAATGTCGTTCTTCTGAGAAATACTCGAGTCAAGAGTTCACGACACATCGGACTGAGCCCTCCTCCTCGACCTCCTCCTCCTCCTCCTCCCCCTCCTCGGACCTCCTCCTCCTCCTCCTCGACCTCCTTCTTCTCCTCCTCCTCCTCCTCCAACGCTGTTGGCTTCTCTGCCCAAAGTGAGATGCGGCTCTTGGCGCAGTGGGCAGGGCATCGATTCTGTCTTCCCTTGGTAAACAGGTTTTGACGCCCACCTCGGATGGTTGGCGAAGCCGCGGCGTCTTGCTCGTGATGTTCCTCCTCTCTGCCGCGTTATTCTTCTGTTTTTACAAAGACCATTACTTGTACTCGTTCGACTCTGCCACAGCTTCTTGAATCATTGTTATTTCAGTGCATTTGCCCCGTCAGGCCCCTTCACTAAATTATTCCCTGTGTAGTCTCATGAACGTGCCCGTCTGCTTTTCAAGACGGGAAGCCGGATCAAAGTGAATCATGGACTCAAGAACATTGCCATGAGTCAAATCCTTTTCTCAAGGTTTTTTTGGTGCCATGTCTTAGCACAGTACTTAAAAAAACTTGCTGCTGCTACGTGCTGATAGAAATGCAGCGCGGTTTTCCCCGTTTGCCGTCAAGCTTTTGGAATCTCGAGCCCACAACTTTAAGGGGCTTTCTGACAGCCCCCGAAGAATCGTACATTAGTTCTTCTTTAGGATGCCACACATTTTACGGCTTTGGTCACAACGGGGAGCTGCCGAAGCGAACCGTCAGTCCCACAAAGCTCACGGTGAGGTGATTAGTTGGTGTGTTCTTTTCGTAGTGTTGGAAGAGTAAAAGTGGCTCCAGAGTTTTCACCTGGTGCAACAGCACATAACAACAACAACGTCAGGGTGGAGAGTGATGGCGAAGGACTAACGGGAGGACGAGGCTGCCGCCCGTCATCTGCAGTGTACTGGTATCAACAGTGAAATCGAAAGCAGTTGGCTGAGCAGTTTGCTGTGATGGAAGCGGACTATTCCCCTGCCAGGCACCTCGTCGGCTGCACGAGAACCCGTGAGCGATCCTCCTCTTCCTCCTCCTCCTCCTCCTCCTCCTCCTCCTCCTCATGCTGCTGGTCACACCCTGCCGCCGCCGCTCGCTGCACCTGCACCATCTCCTGAGCAGTACATCTACCTGTGTCTGCCCCTTTCTGCTGAGGTTTCACTTTATCTCCCCACTTTCTCTTTTTCTCTCCATCATCATCTTTCTTCCATGTTCACTGTCTGTCCTGCACGACTCATTGACTTTGATTCCATCCCATATTGATCACTTTATAAAATTAGAAGAGTACTATTCAAAACATTAGAACATATTGTATATCTTGTACTTATTGTGCAATTACCCACAGAACAACACTTAAATCTCTGCGACTTTTCAAAAGCATGCTGCCGCCGCGCAGGGTAGGAAGTTGGCACAGCATCACAATAACAAACAGTCACGCTGATATGTAGAAGTCATCGAGATAAAGAACAAACAAGTCGCTCGTGAGGCAGGAACGAGAACGAACAGGTGAATTATTCACGTTGTGTAAAATGACAGCAAAGATTTGTCGCTGAAATAAAAAAATAATGAACTTGATGAGGAAGGTTTTTTTGTCAAAAGATTCAAAATCAATAGTCTGTGTCTGTTCGTCGAATTGTCTTTGTTGCATTTCTTTGTCTCTCTCTCATCTGACTCGTCCTTTACCTTCTCCCCCACCTCCGCACGTACACATTAACGTCGGCCCCCCTCGAGTATATCTTACTCCTCGTCGTCTCCACGCTCTGTTTCCATCCATCTGTCGGCAGGATTGTTGTTGAACTTTAGAAATGTCACCAAGCACATGAGACGTGATTGAGGCGAGTTTCTCCTTTGATATGAACAAGAAACTAAAACTGGAAAAATGTCTGACTAGAGCAAGTTGTGGTTGTGGGCCACTTCAGCTTCAGAAGAGATTTTAAACTCATTAATGACGTTGAACTTGGACGTAAAATACAACAAATACAGAAACTTTGATATATTCTGTACGTAATGGGTTTTGCAAAACATGTCACCACTCCTGTTGGTGACTTTACTGTACGAAGGCGACTGTTTACCGAGTTAATCAGACCAGGACTTGTGATAATAAAGTGCCACCCTGGGACGATAATAAAGTGAACACGCCTTCGATCAGACCGGCAGGTTCCCGCCATGTTCGTGTATGTATGGATACACACACATGTATAAGTACAGTAAGTGTGTGAAGTGAAGACGCAGACTTTTTTTTTTCTCTTCCAAATTAGATTTTGGAGCATTTCAAACATGGATTCTTGAAAACCAGTCAATGCTCAGATGTCAACAATGTTTTTTGTTGTTATTCGCAGCTGTTTTATGTCTTTCATATTCTTTTTTTAGCATTCCTGTTCCCTCCTCCCTCCACCCCCCGTATCCTGTCATCTATAAATATTCTAGATGTTGGCTTTGATCCGTCCGTCGGTTTGTGTGACGCAAGCTGCTGCTCTGTCGGCTGACGGCTGTCACCTCACTTTTAACTCTGCCATCTATACGTTACAAACTGCACTCTGGAGACTCGGTGTTTACGTCTGTGTGTGTGTGTAGTGTGAGAATCATGCATGTGACGGCACTGCCAGGTTTGATGCCTCCGCCGGGGCCGCCGCCTCCTCCTCCTCCTCCTCCTCCTCAGGGAGAACTTGGAGGTGAGAGGAGAGAGAGGACAGCAGCTTTGTTTGAACCTTCTACCCCCCCCACCCCCCACCCCCCACCCCCCTCCCCCTCGGGCCCTGCAGGGGCAACAAGCTCTTCTGGGCCGCCGCGCTCGCCGGCTGGCTCCCACCAGCCCTACTGCTTAGCAACAGCCAATCGGCCAAGCCGGGCAACTTCTTGGCCAATTGCGTCGGAGAGACGGGCTAGTGCTCAGAATTTGAGTCGGCCGCATGGGTCTGGCTATAGCTAGGTAGAGGAGGAGGAGATTTACTCATTTTTTTTCTCCTTTTTTTTTTTGGAGGGGAGTGGGAGATCACTTCCTTGTTGTTGTTTTTTCTTTTTCTTACTTTGTTGCAGTAGTCGTCTCTCTCTCTCTCTCTCTCTCTCTCTCTCTCTCTCTCTCTCTCTGTAACCAGGCAGGGAGATGTTGTTGGTTTTATTAATAGAAACTGTCCCCAAAATAACAGGTCAAGATGAAGTTGATTGAACTCCCTGTGGGAAGTTTTAATTGAGCACTTTCAAAGCTACTTCTACATCAGTCCCTGCAACAGTGAACGCTTCGGCATCACTGAGGACGGAGTGTCTCTTCACACAAGCTTAACTTATATAATCTCATTTAACCTTTGTCTTCACCTTACGTAACCGCAGTCTGGTGCCATTCCTTATGTCGTTGCTCCTGTTAAAGATACAAGTTATTGTTTATGCGAAGAAGTTCAGATGTGACGACCTTCAGTGACTTTCTTTCCACTCGGTGGCCACGACTCGCTTGGCGAGATGTTTGCAGGCTGTTTCGTAACCACGTGCAGTGACAGAACCGGGAACCAGCTGGTCATGCGTGTGACTGTTTAACAACACTGGTTCTTAACATGATTATTGTCAGTAGGTGTGAATTTTACTAGGTCGGTGGCTATTTTGGTAAGTCGGCAGGACACATCCCGCAGCACTGCAGTATGGGTGGGGCAGAGGCAGAAAGGTGGGCTGCTCTGAGAGAGGGAGGGGGGGATGAAAACAAGGAGTTCGCTGGTAGTCGGTGTAGGACCACGCTGTCTTGTTTTCACTCTGGATGGCTCCTCACTGCTTAGCAACAACGAATGAGATCCCCGGATCGGAGCTGCACTCCAGCCAATCGGCTGTCGGGGTATGTGGCGCCATAGATTTTTGGATTTTTACAGCATGTGAGATGATGTGTGTTGGAGAGGAGCAGGAGAGAGAGAGAGAGAGAGAGAGAGAGAGAGAGAGAGAGAGAGAGAGAGAGAGAGAGAGAGAGAGAGAGAGAGAGAGAGAGAGAGAGAGAGAGAGAGAGAGAGAGAGAGAGAGAGAGAGAGAGAGAGAGAGAGAGAGAGAGAGAGAGAGAGAGAGAGAGAGAGAGAGAGAGAGAGAGAGAGAGAGAGAGAGAGAGAGAGAGAGAGAGAGACTTTTTTAAGTGGTGTGTTTTTTTTAATAAACCACGCCTTCTGCTGCAGTGACCCTGGCGGACGTGAGGTCGATCAAGAACGCATCATTCAGCTGTTAGCTTTCGGGACATAAAAAAAATATCACTTGTTTATTCAACAGGTTCAGAGGACAGTTACATAAAACCTTCGAGTCACATTAAGCCGTACTTAAGTGCCAGAGTTCAGTCAACTGTGATTCTTAATGTCTCTTTAGACTTACCGGCACATGCTGCCATGTCAGTCACTAGTTTAGATGTTTTAATCTGGAGAAGTGTTCACAGTAAGTATTGTTAGTCACATGGGCGCAAAAGAAAAGGACAAAGCTTTTGTTGCCTTCTGTGTTGTGTTGTGTTGTGTTAATTGTGGGATTGCCAGAACTCAAAGGTTTAATCTGAAAGATTTTAGTTTCTGGCTTCAAGTATTTGTTCTCACGGTAATCATAACTGGTATTGTTTTCCTTTTCTTGTCCGATACGATTATACATGTATCATTTCAAATATATGTAAAACCTTCTCCGCTGTGTGTGTCATGTGTCCAGTTTAAGGGAATGCACTTGCCACGGTGCAGCTGGTGGTGCTGCTGGGTGCGGCCCCGGCTCAGAGCCGCATCCATAACTTTCGCACCACGTGCTCCCCACGCTCCCATATTTTTGTCCTGCCTCGCTCCCGCGGCTGCACGGGATGCTGGGCGGCAGCTGCGCGGCAGCAGAACTCCACACTCGCTGTTGCATGGTTACAGACGGCTCTGCCTCACCGTTGGCTCAGAGTCTGCAGAGCCGCCCGTCCATTGGCCGAGCGAGTTGGAAAAACACTGCTCTCATTGGCTGCCGGGGACACGGCAGCTCCGTTGCGATTGGCGCAGCTCAGCGGCTCCCGCTCCTCGGAGACTCGGGCCTGTGTAAACATCCTGGTTGTTTCTTTCAATGGAGTGTGTGTGTGTGTGTGTGTGTGTGTGTGTGTGTGTGTGTGTGTGTGTGTGTGTGTGTGTGTGTGTGTGTGTGTGTGTGTGTGTGTGTGTGTGTGTGTGTGTGTGTGTGTGTGTGTGTGTGTGTGTGTGTGTGTGTGTGTGTGTGTGTGTGTGTGTGTGTGTGTGTGTGTGTGTGTGTGTGTGTGTGTGTGTGTGTGTGTGTGTGTGTGTGTGTGTGTCTTGAGGAGCCGGGAGTCTGGTGAGAGCGAGGCTAATTGGCTCCCTGCTCCGCCATATACGCCTGGTGATTGAAGAAACACTCGGCACTGTCATGACACTTTTGACAGCGTTACAGGCTGAGGACACTAACAACCCTCAGTCTGTCGGCAGCCTCACCACTTCTGCCTCTTTATCTTCTTTTCATTCTCTACTCCCAACGTCTCTTTCAGCCCTTTCTCCGCCGACACCGCCTGCATTTGTCACAGTCGACGGCGGCGGCGGCGGCAGCAGCGGCAGCGGCAGCCCCACAGGCCACATGTTTTCCCTTTGGTGATGAGCGGAGCGGCGGCGTCTCGGGGCTCAGCCGTGGAAAATAAATGGCCTTGATTTCAAAAGGATACAGTAGGGCTGTTTGTTTTCTTCGGGGTCGTCTTGTAGCTGCTCCATTACCATCACGGTACCTAAGTTGTACAGTGTGCAGCCCCCACCCCCACTCCCCCGTCCTCTCCTCCTCATCCTTTATCGGGAGTACAAAGAGTCCACAAGAGCCTTTGATCTCCCGTTTCAGAATGAGAATTCCTCTATCTCTCTCTTCCATCTCTCTTCCTGAAGTTTTGCACCCGATGCTCCCGGTGACTTCCCCTGCATCACTTCTACATTGGCGGCGTGACTCGGGAGGGGGGCAGGGCAAAGCCGAGAGAAAGGCCGCCGAAAAAGCTCCCACCCTCTCAGAGAGCCGCCTGCTTAGCAACAACCAATCAGCCTAATATTTTTGGCAGGGCCTCGCAGCCAATGGAGAGGGGGCGAGTAGCGGGGCTTTGGCGCTCTGTTTTTTTATTGGCGGCTGAGTGGGGGAAACAATGTTTTTTTCTTTGCTTTTCTTAGCGCGCCGTACTTTTTGCGCAAGCGGCTGATAATGCTCCGAGCAGATTTGGGGAAGATAATCTTGGGCTTTGATGGCACTGAAAGACACATGGCTCATTACTCTTAAGTGAGCCTATTTGCATTTTTATGCAAAAAAACCAACCTCCAGCTCCAGTTGAGCTGAAGCAGCTAACTGGTCCAGAGCGGCAAGTTTAACTCGTTTCGTATTAAGAGGAACCTTCCGGGAAATGATTTTGCCCCCATCTGAAAGAATCCATTTCTTTAGTTTGTCCTAAGGCCTAAACATCCTGGAACATGCTCCTTCCCCTTCATGACTGAAGAGTGTTCGATACCAGAGATCAATAAGGGATTACAGCCAGTCAATAGCAATTCCCCCGCTCGGTGTGAATGACGGATGGAGCGCTTGATGCTCATGTTAAACACACGAGAAGTGCACGTAAATAAAAGCGATGGATGGCGTCGAGAGGCCGCGTTTTCTTAATTCCTTCATTATTTCTTGGCAAAGAGAAACACTTTTTCTTCCTTTCTCAGCCTCAGCCGTCTTGTCCACCCCCCGAGGGAGGCAGTTAAAAAACCCATATGCCCCAGTGGCCAACGGAGGGAAACTTGGGTCCCAGCTGTGTGGATGTGAGGCGGCGGCGGCACCATCGAGTGCCCAGAGGCAGCATCATGTGTGCTCGGCAGCAGAGCCATTGCTGGTTAGATAAAAGCTAAAAGCCCAGTTTGACAGCAGCTCCTCTTTAGACAGATTCAAATCAATAGCCCCCCGCCCCCCGCCAGCGCTCCGGACATGACTGACAAGCCGTGCCGCACAAGAGTAAGAAGGGCGAAGGGTGGGGACCGATGTCTCCGTTTCATTCAAGTCAGTCCCACTTTTTTATAGCCTGGAGATGCTCGACAGAAGAGGAGGAGAGATGTTTAAAAAAACTCGCTGTGTGGGCACATGAAAGAAGAATAACATTCAATCTGGGGGAAACCCTCGAACGAGTCCATGTTTGGGTAGAGAACGCGCAGAAAAATGCACTTTTATTTCAGGAATCCATCTCCGCAGTAATTTCTGAATCTTTTTTCCTGAGGTGAAGCTCAGTGTTGCTATGAGGAAGTCACGGCTCCCATACATCATCACTGTCACCTCCCGCCTCTTAGTCCCTCCTCTCCTATTTTTAGCTGCTCGTCCTTTTTCAGGCCATTAATGTGTGGATGAAAAATGTGGAACACGGTCCACTTTGTTTTTCTGTAACGGTATTAAATATAAAACTTTTTTTTTTGGTGTCGACCACTGTCGACTGTCATTGACACATGGGTTTCATCCGTGTTCTAAAACTTTCTGAAACTAAGAAAGAAAAGACCTCTGTGAGTCTCTGAAGGGTTTGGTTGTTTTCCTAACAGTTCTTATTTTCATGAGCAAGACAAGCCAATGTTTCAGTTCGATTCAATTTGATTTGCAAAGTGCCAAATCAAAATGTTTGTGAACAAATGATCTGCCAATGTGGCCGAGTCCAGAAGAAATCCATGGAATAAAAGAGTCTTTTGTTGATGCATAAAATATGTATTTGCGCTTTAACGTATACATTAAGATGCATTCAGACATGTACTCAAGTCTGAACTTTCTCCTGATATTTTCCGGAGGGGCTGCATGTGAGAACACAAATGTCCACAAATCTTGCTCAGGACATTTTCCAGACTTTTTTCCCGCCTTAGTGAAATATCCGGAAAATGCCCGCGTGAGAACACTGCGGGAAAAATCTCCAGAAAATGACAAACGCACACAAACAGCCACCCTGTCCTGCCTCCTGCTGCTCTACCCAGATGCCACAGAATGCTCCGTAAAAACGTTCCTGCTGTTGTGAACGCGCCAGGCTCCGACGACCTCCCGCTGCGTTCGTCATTTGCAAAAGTGAATCTGGGAGTTTGTGTCTTCGGTGCAATTCCGCGGCGGTAATAACAGTTTTGAGTCTGACAAAAAAAAAGTAACGGTGGCAAAATCCCCCTGTGAGCTTCTTTCAAACAGTCTCTCTCACCATCTGCTGCAGAGCACCATCAGTTTGCTCTTCACACACCTGAGGCGCAGCAGACTCGCGTGTCGCTGCTAAAGAAGCCGGAGAGCGATTAAAGTTCACGTTCAAGTTTTTTTCATTCCTTTTTTTCAACTTCACTTCGCCTCCAGATATTTCAGTCTGCGTAGCCCCGTCCGTCTCTCCATCCAGCATTTCAGACATAGTTAATGGTTTCAAGCTATTTGCATCCTAAATGAACCGGGTCCATTTTTGGTGGATTCCTGTTTACTTCACCATCAGATTGCATTTATGATCTCACATGTTCCCACTGTAATTTTTATGTAAAATAAGTCAGTGTGTGTGCGGTGGATGTCTGGTGAGGTCAGATCTGCTCCCGGCTATAAGGACGGGCGTCGTCCTGGCACAGGTGGGCTGTGGGCTGTGGGCTGTGGGCTGCCGTTGAAGGTCACTGTGATTGCTAATCAAGGGAAGACTAGACAGTGAAAGACAACAGCTGCACCACCGCACGTCTTTGCCCTTTATTGTCTCGTCTGTGATGGTATTAGACTGTAACCCCACCCCACTGGGTTAATGACGTTAAAGGACACCAGTATGCAAAGCTGCAATAGCCTGTCTCCAAACCTTTCAAGTGTGATGAACTCTTTCCGTTGTGCCCACAGGTCTCTGGTAATCATCAGTACTCTGGACGGGCGGATCTCGGCTCTGGATCCTCACAACCAGGGCAGGAAGCAGTGGGATCTAGATGCCGGCTCAGGCTGCCTGGTGTCCTCCAGCCTCAGCAAACCTGAGGTACTGTAGTAGACCAAAACCTCTGTTTCCTTTGCACCGTTTATTTATTTTATTCGATTACACTTTTTCAGTGTTTCTCTTTCCTCTAGTGTGTTATATTTTTTTTTATGTATTTAAAAAGGTCTGCAAATTTAAAAAGGGAAACCCTCTCCCCGATAGAAAACACTAATCCTGAAGCTCCTGAAACAACTCGTCAGTCGTCCAGACCATACTTCTGTAACGTTGTGACATCATCATACTACGGACGTGCATACAAGCATGTCTAGTGGCTAGTCTGGCACGACTTCCTCCATGCACTGGACGCCTTTGACCAATCACAACAGAGTAGAGCCAGCTGACCAATCAGAGCAGACTGGACTTCATTGGGGAGGGAGGGGCCTTAAAGAGACAGGAAGTGTTTCAGACAGGCTGGAAAGAGGAGCTGCAGGAAACTGATGTGTTTACTGAACATTAGAGCATGTGATCCTTCTCAAGTAATAACCCAGATTAAAAATTATGAATCTGAATATGAGCAGAATATGTCTCCTTTAGGGCATCTATAATTTAGATTTAGTGCTCGTTCTGTTAACCCTTACAAATGAAAATGCTAGTTCTCATACTGCGGAGTGGAACAAGATCAGCCTCATCAACCACAGCCACTTAAACAGACATCACCCGGCTGATTAACATCTACCAGGGGATGAAAAAGTCAATTTCCACAGTCTTGACGTGTCAGTGGGGGGTTAAAGAAGCCGTCTGGTCTCCAGCTTCGCCTCAAAACAAACGCTGCACCCCTCCGGACTTTCTCTCTCCCTCTGTTGACAGCAAGACCAATAATTGAACCCGTTGCACTTTGAAACAGTTCGACCGCGGGGTTTACCGGTGGCTTACATTCATTTCATGTATACACATACATAATACATAGCAGACATCGTGTGTACTGTACACACCCCCACATAAATCTGAGAGTAGCTGTTTTCCGCCTGGAGGATTAGCCTCTTTGTTGAAGGTGGTGGTTTACACACACGAGCGCTGCAAGACCCTCGTCTGTGCGTGCACACAGAGGCTTAAACCGCCCACACCGCCACGCTGAGAGCGGAGCGGAGCCCAGAGCGAGACCCGAGCGCCGCTCTCCCAAATAAACAGCAGAGATGCGCTGGTGGTTTCACTTTCATGTGGACTCACTCCGCTTGATAGTTTTGCCTCGGGGGGAGAAAAAAAGTCGGCCTCTGATACTAACAAGGGTATGGGTGGCTGCTGATATCAGTTTGACTTCAGTTGGTGAGTGTGATGAACTCTGTGGCTCGGTTATATATGTACGTCTGCTTTTTAAAAAAATTATCTAGAACCATTTCATCAAGTTTAATATCTTCTGACAGGAAGACGAAAAAAAGCCTGGCTCGTGGGGGTGATATTTGACTTGATTTTTATTTACCCATGAACAACAACAAAAAACTAAAATCTGATAAAAACACAAAGATAATCGGATTCCATCAAAGAACAAAACAAGGATGCGTTCGGGAAGGAGCAGGCAGAAGCATAGTACTTATACACACTTATATAGTCCTGCCCCAACTTTACATTATCATATTATTACAGAAAAAAAACAAATACATGTGTATATACTGCATGTGTGTATATATATATATATATATATATATATATATATATATATATATAAACTGCGTACAGAACTGCAGGTCATACAACAACATACCGCACAACAATACACTGTAGCTAAATAGCAAAAGAATATATTCAGGTCTCCTTCTTTCTGTATTGGTCAAAAATATGTTTTGGTTTGTTTTTTCCTGACAGTAGTGGATTAGATTGATTTGGAATCAGTTGGCGGTCCCCGGCAGCAGCACAGACAAAGAAGAAGAGCCAACCCACCGTGTGTTCTGTTGACGGCTCATAAGCAACGAGCACTTGGCTCAAAAGAAAAGATGTTCAAAATTATATCACAAAATAAGCAGTTCTTAGTTGATATTCAATTATCCAAATATAGCCCTTTTTGTTGTTGTTGTTGTTGTTGCTAGCTTTAGAGGAATTTCATTCAAGTGTTCAAAACCTCCCACATCTCAGCGAGTGAAGTGGATCTGGAGGAGCTGCCGTTCAGCCCGAGGAGTCTCGTCTGCAAACCTACAATTAGAAAGACGGATCTAATCACTGAACCATCGGCTGCTGTGCAAAGTGGGTTTGCCACTTTAAAAAGCCTCCAGACTTGTTCTGCTCTGCAGCACGCGCTCGAGATTTTTAGCTCCGAGGACCCTGTTTCCAGGGTCCTCGGAGGTTCTAGTGTGGAGAACCCCTGAAGGTTCCTCCGAGCACTTCAGTCGAGACTGTGTGTGAGAGAGCAGCCGAACAGAATGTACATTTGACCTTGAATATAAAGTTGTCGGCAACTAGGCTGAATTAGAATATATCACATCGTGTTTTTTTACATTTTATTTTACAAAGTGAATCTCACTTTTCCTTCTCT
Organism: Scophthalmus maximus; assembly: GCF_022379125.1. Classification (NCBI taxonomy): domain Eukaryota; kingdom Metazoa; phylum Chordata; class Actinopteri; order Pleuronectiformes; family Scophthalmidae; genus Scophthalmus; species Scophthalmus maximus. The sequence goes on from NC_061529.1 coordinate 2,848,581, forward strand.
TTAGGAAATGTAATTGTGACAAAACGTGCGTGCGTGCGCGTGCGTGTGTGCGTGCGCGCGTGCGTGTGTGTGTGTGTGTGTTCACCTGTTGGTTTTCATTCGGCTGACAGGGTGGAACGAGGAGAGGTCCCCGTCTTCTCTGAGTCTGAACCCAGTGACTCGCTCGCTGTGACGTCATTTGTTATGATCGCTTGTGTGTGTGAGTGTGTGTTGCCTTTATGCCCGTTTACTTTATGTAAGAGTAAACGCAGCCTTGCCATCTCTGCCCCCATAACCTGGGATGCCTGTCTGGTACCTACCCTCTCTGTATGACTGGGTGTCAGATTGGGGGGGGGGGGGTCACTACAGTCTCCTGCCACCACTACCCCCACAACGCCTCCCAAGCTCTTAGCAACAGTTTCATCGGATCCCTGAGACACCAGTCTGCTTGGTGATTAGAGGCTAGGGGGGTCTGCCGCCGTGCCATTGGCTGGCCCCGACACGCCGGGGAGGAAGCAGCCAGTCACCTGCTGCATCTTGCGGTGTGTGTGTGTGTGTGTGTGTGTGTGTGTGTGTGTGTGTGTGTGTGTGTGTGTGTGTGTGTGTGTGTGTGTGTGTGTGTGTGTGTGTGTGTGTGTGTGTGTGTGTGTGTGTGTGTGTGTGTGTGTGTGTGTGTGTGTGTGTGTGTGTGTGTGTGTGTGTGTGTGTGTGTGTGTGTGAAGGACAGCAGAGCCACAAACAGCATTGTCTGCAGAAAAAGAAGCCATCACTTCAAAAAGCCAAGAGTTGCTCGGGGGTGTTTGGAGGGACGGGGGTGGGAGTGTGTGTGTCGGAGCAACATGCCGTGAGTCATGCAACGGGGGCGGGGTTAAAGGGATGTAGTGTGGGGGGGGGGGGGATTTGGGTGATTAGCGAGGTGAGGTAATGCCTCATTCCAGAGATGATGTCATCACACAATAGACAATACACACATTCCACAGTGTACACACACACACACACACACACACACACCTGCGTACCTCTGCTGGCACGCAGTGTGAACCAATGAATGTGAAGAGACTATGATTGATTGCAGCTCGATGACTAACCAGCGATCGCCTAGCGGTGACGCACTGACTAATATGACGAGCAATAATTCTTCTGGCGTGGAGAAGGAAATGAAAACAGCAAGCTGAGCAATTTTATTTATCATTTAATTTTTTTAATGTCATTTGTGCTTCAAACTTACAGCAATTCTCTCTCTCGCACGCACGCACACATGCACACACGCACACAGACACACACACACACACACACACACACACACACACAGTCTGCCACCTTTAAATGGAGCTGCAGCCTTGTGGGCCAACAACAGTGGCACATTAGCAGTGAGTGAGGGCTGACTCTGTTTGACAGGATCGCTGGAGCATCAGCATCAGCACCAACACACGCACACACACACACACACACACACACACACACACACACACACACACAGCAACTGTCTGCTAAATTTCTCAAGGGTACAATGACATAATTAGAAACACTTCATGATAATCAAGTGGAAGACTTGGGAAGAACGCCAGCATGACATATTGTGTATGAAAAAACAACATTTAAGATAAAATAATAAATGTGAACTAATGATAATCGCAGTGCACATTATCATACATTAAAGAGCAAAACAAAATATGTTAACTTACAACCTGAGGTCTGGATGTGCAGTGGCTCCCTGAAGCTAACGGACGACTGTCTCAAAATAACTGTTATGGCACAGCTTTCATAAAAATATCCACTGATAGTAGATGGTGGATATTTTTGTTGGAGAAAGGGGCACATTCAAAAAAAAAAAAAAGTGTGCGAGACATGAATGAGTCTGATATGAAGCTCTTAAAAATTAATAGGTCTGAGGAAAGACACGGGGAGAGGGAAAACATTTGTGCTGAGCAGGCAGTTTTAGTTTTCTTTTTAATAATTCAAAATATTTTTTTAGGTGATCGTCTCTTTTGACTCATTAATTTTATTACCCTTACACAGTTTAAAATTCATCATTTCATCCCAATGAGTTGCAAGGCGTTTGCTTTTTCGTTTTGGAAGATATAGCAGAAATATTAATCTCAAAACAAGACCCTTAAAAGAATATAGAATAATAAGACCAGTGAAACAAAGAGCAGACAGACATAAAACAACTGAGTGGGGGTTGGCAGATGATCATAAATTCATATGCATTTCATCAAAGGATACCTTTCATTTCCTTTGATGGGTTGTTTTCCTGTAAAATCCTTTAAAAGGGGGCTACCATATTGTTATAAAAATAGACCCACTGACCTCAAACAGTTTCTTTCTCTAATGCAATGCAGCTACGAATTGTTTGAATAACCCCAATTCAGTTATCATCAGTCATAACCAAATATAAACCGTATAAACTTAATGTACGCTCTTAATTTTTTCTAAAGGGGTAACGGTGAGACAGTTATAACATGTATGTTACATAATATTCTTCTGGTCTGTTGCCAAAGTCATAAAAATGTTCATTGTCTTGAATTTCCCCCCTCATATAAACCACATTAAAACTGAAAGATCTAGATCTAGATTTATGTTTTGTGCAGGTTGAATGAAGCAACATGAGGTCGAAGCCAAATATTTAAATGTTCGTCAGGGATGAGGTCAAAGAATCAACACATACATAGTGTTTTAGCATGTTTTTGATTGTTTCTTGATTGGATTACACACAAAAAACTAGACCTCCACGATACTTGGTGGCAGGAAGGGACACAGGCCGAGAAAGAACACAAAACCAGGAATTGTTATTACTTACTTTACCATCGGAGATAAGGTGTTTGTTTTTAAATTTTTCTTTCTTTCCAGGGAATAATTCATGGATCTTAATGTTGAAATAAAATATTACGGGACTGATATTGAGGAGTTTGTTGCTATTTGATGTGGATCTATCGGATTTAAATATTGTTTCGTGAAGGAAACTGTTAGTTCTAGTTTTTCTAATTTTCTACTATCGTCATCCTCCAGTACTTGCTGATATAGAGTTTTGTAGGACAACATTGTGGATCAGTCAGTTTCTGTATGTGTGTGTTTGAGAAGAGCAACAGCAGAAAGAGAGAGAGGGAGATCCAGGCTCAGTGGTGTCATGACTCTGGGCCGGACGGGTTCAGGCCTCAGGAGCCGGATGACTCATCCACAGAACCTCCCCCTCGGTCATAATGTGATGCGATGGTCAACCCCTCCTCCTTTCACTTGCTAAATATATCCTTGTCTCGTCTCCCTAAGCCCCCCCACCCCTCATCCAAAAAGATGACATCACCTCTGCTCCTGGCTTTGCTCTCTAGTAAATCATTCGACCACACATCGCTCCCTCCTGGCATTTTTCTAAATCCATCACAAAGCCACTGGTCTGACCTTAATAGAGTCTGAGTGGCTTTTCCATAACAAGGTGATTTACGAGTCACAGGCTTCGACCCCGGCGACACTTGAAAGTGTCTGTCAACAAGATCAAGACTCTCTAATTGGTGCCAAACTGCGAACATTTGAGTCGGGACGTCCAATTAGACAGAGTTGACAGACTTTGTGTAACGATGGCTGACATGCTTGAAGAAAACAATTGTCCCTAACACAGGGGTGGGACCCCCCCCCCCCCCCCCCCCCCCCCCCCCCCGGCTGAGCTAAAGCTGTGGAGGTTAAATCAGGATTAGGCTCAGGTTTTGGAAATGATGTCATCCTTGCTGCTTCCCTACTGTGAGCACCCAATCACACACACACACACACACACACACACACACTTTTATAGAGATCCAGGTTAATTACTTGGGCTCTTGGTTGTGTAATGGTCCCAAGCATGTGGATTGAGTCCAAGTGTGCAGGCGGGGGCTGACGCTGCTGCCGAGGGGGTGGATGTGTGTAGAGCTGCAGCATTTAATCGATTAGTAATCAATTAGTAATCGTCTACTAAATTAATCGCCATCTATTTTGATAATTGATGAATACATTCAAGTAGTTTTTATGGGGGAAAAAAGTCACAATTCTTCGATATCAGCTTCTTAAATGTGAATATTTTCTTTGTTCTTTGCTCCTATGACAGTAAACCAGATATCTTTGGTGTGTGGACAAAACAAAACATCATCTTGATTGTTTGGGAAACACGATTGACATTGTTCACCATTTAATGGTCTGAACAACTTATTAATTAATCGACAGACTAATCGATAATGAAAATAATTGTTAGTTGCAAAATCATAGCAGAGGATTTTAGTGTGGACCATTAGCTAATCATCAGCTGATCACTGCAGCTGATTTGACATTAACTTACAGTAAAAGACAAAAACAGAGGACAATAAAAACCACTGTGATCGTTCCCTGCAGGTGTTTGGCAATAGGATGGTCATCCCCTCGCTGGACGGTGCCTTGTTCCAGTGGAACCGGGACAGGGAGAGTATGGAGGCAGTGCCTTTCAGCGTGGAGTCCCTGCTGGAGTCGTCCTACCGCATCGGAGAGGACACCGTGCTGGTCGGGGGCAAATCCCTCACTACCTATGGCCTGGGGGCCTACAGTGGCAAGGTCGGTGAAGTCATTTGAAACATCAACCTTGCCTCTAACTACGCTGAGACGGTGGAGTTACTTGCTTTGTCGTTGTCCTTAGCTCCGGTACATCTGCTCCACGGTGGGATGCAGTCAGTGGGGGGACAAGGAGGTGGATACGGAGGACGTGCTCCTGCTGCAGCGGACTCAGAAGACCGTGCGAGCCATCAGGCCCCGATCAGGGATGGAGAAGTGAGTTTCATTCAGTCAATCAATCAATCAGTCATCATCTGTCAGTCAGCCTGAGTCATGAAGAAGCTACTCTACAGAAATTTACAATTGAAGCGGCCCTTTCAGTTGCATATTATTATTATTTTCTCTCTCGTTACAAGGTGGAACTTCAGTGTTGGAAACTTCGAGCTGAAGCTGCTCCCCGAGGCGCAGTCGGGGAGGAACTTCCTGGAGGGAGAAGTGGCGATGGGCGACGCCTGGAGGGAGAGTCAGCGGGTCATCGTCGACGAGCCGAAGGAGCGGGAGCAGACGGAGAACCGGCAGAACCGCAACCAGAACCTGGACCTCGTGATCAAGGTGTCGGTCCCCGACTGGAAGGTCATGGCCTTCAGCACCGAGCCCGACGGACAGCTGGTCTGGGAGCGTCAGGTGAGAGGATGTAAACCGGAGCATGTTTGCGGCGGTTTGTTTAAACTTTGCCGCTTCACGACTCAAAGTCCAGCAACTCATCCTGCATCCCCGTGTCGTGTAGTTCTGCACACCCATCGCCTCCGCCTGGCTGGTGGGCGGCGGTAAAGTCACGCCGATCAGCCTGTTTGACGACACCAGCAACCAGTCGGAAATCGACGAGGAGGACGGTGAGGATGATCCGCAGAAGGCCAGAGGAGCTGCCGAGTCCAGCGTCTACCTGGGTACATTCATTCACAAGCATTCACCAAAACACTTTTGAGTAAAACGGTGTTTATTCCTCATCTGTCTAGAAGCATGACAAATGTTCTACAGTTGAGTCATTGAACTCCTTTGCCCTTCTCTTACTCAGGCATGTTCCAGGGACAGCTCTACCTCCAGTCGTCAGTGAGGAGCACAGAGAAGTTCCCCTCCAAAGCCATCGGACCGGAGATGAATATAATTCCACTGCCGACCGTCAAATGGAAGCCTCTAATCCGTAAGTTCGCAACTCCTCAGTCATTAGCTGCTTTGTGTCTAACCACCAAAGTGACTCGAGTGTGAGAGGGCATGTTACACCCCACGGCACAGTGACCAAAGACTGACCTTGTCCTTGTAGATTGAACCACGAAGTGAACACGAGGACGAAGCCGCGTGTCCCTGTGTTCCCGAACGCTCCGAGCTTTTGCCCACAGATTGTTATTCCGTATTGATCCGTGTCTCTCTCCCCCCCCCCCCCCCCCCCTCGCTGAGATCAAAGATCTTATTCGTCTCGTCCTTGGCGCAGATTCCCCGTCCCGCACACCCGCCCTGGCCGGCTCTGATGAATTCGACAAGTGTCTGAATAACGACAAGTTCTCCCACGACGAGTACAGTAACGGAGCGCTGTCCATCCTTCAGTATCCGTACGGTAAGAACCTGCGAAAAGACAGAGGGAGAGAGAAAAAGGGAATTGGCTGAAAGGAACAAAAACTCCAACTGAAATGATTTCTGTGTTTGTTAGACAACGGCTACCACTTCCCGTACAGCGGGCGCTACCGGGAGAAACGTGACAGCTCCGTGAGCCTGATAAATGGGAACGTGGCGGGGGCCGAGATTCGCCGGAGGAAGGACCCCGTTCTGCTGCTGCCCTGGTGGAAGGAAATCCTGGGCACCATCATCTTCTGCATCGCCACCACCACCTACATCGTCCGCAAGTTCTTCCACCCTCCTGCCCCCGTCGCCTTTGTGAGGGTAAGAGCGTAGAGAGAGATGCGGCCTGGAGCGACAGTATCGTAACCACCATGACTCTCTGGTGGTTACGCTCGTCATGTAATGTTATGAAGTGAATTTAGTGTAGAAATTAGAAGAAAAAAACAGCCTTCTCATTGTGGAATAATTCCACAGAGTCTGGATGAAAATATGCTTTATCAAACAAGCTGCTTTGGGACATGCACTGAAGTCTGGACGTTTCTATGAACTTTTCCAAAGGGTTTGTATGCGAGAACGCAAATGTTGAGAATACAGAAGCAAAAAAAAAGAAAAAGAGTTCATGTCTGAAAAAAACAGCTGCAGAAATAAATAAATAGCACATTCGGTGAAAAATTGAATATCTCACTTCAATATTTTAATGTCACATCCTTGAGTTTTGAAGTGTTTGATGATGATAAAGTTTATTTTAAACTAGAGATAGTCACTTTAAATTCTATATTTCTAAGGCAACATGAATAGCAATAAAGAGGCAATTACTTTAGCATTAGAGCTGATTTGATGCAAATGTCTTTTTCTGAGGAGAAGTTAAATACATTTACTTCTTTTCCAGGCATTGTTCAAGGTGTCGCTCAGAAAAATCAATATGCCACAAAAGTTTTTTTTCTTCTTTTTAACTCTTTCACTGTCCTCCTTTCTGTCCCACAAAGCAACGGAAAGAGTCGGAGACTCAGTGCCAGACCGACAGCAAGTTTGACCTTGAGGTTGTGGAATCCAAAGAGTCTGTTGCCATGGAGACCCGCTCCAGCGAATATGTGTCCAGGTACGCATCGACCAAAAAATCGGCGCATCTGAGGCAGAACATGCTGGTGTGTAAACGAAACAACAACATTTGTCATGACTCAGGAGAACTTGACACAGCAGTTCTACTGCGCCGGGGAATATTGTTATCCTCGCACACGCTCCGGCACACTCTGTTCGAGGTGTAGCTACAGACTCAGCACTGTTACCATGGCAACCGCCAGTCTTCCTTCCAGGCGGGGAGATATGAGCCATAGTACTAGATGCCTGATTGGATAACTCAGCTGTTTGCCATCAAACGACAGTGACCTTGGCCACCGCCCCGTCCCGCCCAGCAGCATCTGCCACGGGGTCCGAGTGTCGCTTTACATCACTGTCAGCACATTGTCCACAAGTTTTAGTTTGGACATCCGAAATATGATCAGTAGCCATAATTTATGAGCTGCCACTGAGCTCCTGTCGTCTGATTGATGGACGTCACGCATGTTTACGTCCGTGAGTGAAAAAATGTGACTTCACTCAAACAAACGCGAGAGGAAATGTGATTAAATTCTACTGCTGTCATCACTTCTCTTCTTCTGATCTACTATAAAATGTCAAACGCCCTGTCCGCCCACTTTCCCTTTAAAGCTGCCAAAGAACTTTCTCTAAATAAAACCAGTGGCTGTTGGAGCAGCTGCGACATGTACATGAGTCAGGATCATCATCATCGGGAGGGAGACGGAGATCAGGAAACATTGCCCGGACCACATGTGCCCACCACACATTTCCTAATAAGACGGCCTTCAGATAGAGAGGATAGAGCAATGAATTCTAGAAAAACTAATTTAAACAACAAATTCAATGTTTTTTTAAAACTTTAAGTAGGTAATATTTACGACTGAGTATTAGGGCCACATTGAGAGAGAAGAAAATTGGAGACTTTGAGAATACAGTCTAGATATTACAAGAATAAAGATGTAATATTATGACGATGAAGTTGTAATTTTACGAGAGTAAATTTGAAATATTTTGAGAACAAAATCGTAATAAAGTCTTAATTCAAAATGTTCTAGTAAAGTCATGACTCTATTCTCATAATATTACCCTTGAACATTTTTGTTCGCAAATCACAATAATCCAATTTGGTATTAATGGGGTTTTTTTTCTTTCTTGACAGTTTAAAGTAATTCCAATAATTAGTCTGTTTTTCAGCTCGAAACTTTGAAGCACAGTTTTTTTACGACAGGTTTCGTGTTTATCTTTATCTTGGTTCCCTGCCTCAGCTCAGCAGCAGCAGCTCATCCAGCTCTGACGGGGATCTGGCTGCTTGTTACTCCTTCTCATCACCTTGAGAATCTAATACGCCTCCTTGACAACAGTGGATTCTTTAATTCCTGCTCTTCGGAACTGTCAGGCACGTTTGCGGCACACTGGGCACAGTGTGGTTCTTCTTTGCAGAATGACAACCAAAGTGTCTCTGTCTCCCCCCTCCTCAGGTACCTGACTGACTTTGAGCCGGTGCAGTGCCTCGGCCGCGGGGGGTTCGGTGTCGTGTTTGAAGCTCGCAACCAAGTGGACGACTGCAACTACGCCATCAAACGAATCCGCCTGCCCAACAGGTGAGCGCCTCTTTGCTTCGCCTCCGGAGGCTGTTGCCTTTTCCTTTATCTCTTTAAAGCTGTTAAACTGAGTTACAGTATGTCAGCAGCAGCAGCAGCAGAGTTACTTGTCCGAGCTCAGAGAACCACATAGAGGAACAACTGTGGCATTTAGGAAACAAATGCAATTACATTTCTGCTGACAGGCATGACAATTTAAGAGTTCAGCTGCGACAGCTAGGAGTGTATTTTCATTTTCCCTAACCCTGTTTATGACTGGACCGTACGCAGAGCATGACAAATTCATTACCCAAATGCCAAGAATGTTTTTATTAAGCCCTTGGTGGATTAAAGCAGCTGCAAATTATGTCATCATGGTCAAATTCCAGTATTTTTTGTCTCCGAAAAGTCAGGTTCAGACTTTTAATTTGTCAAATTGTTTTGGGTGTTTGTTTGTCATCGTTCAGGGAGCTGGCCCGGGAGAAGGTGATGCGCGAGGTGAAGGCGCTGGCCAAGCTGGAGCACCCCGGGATTATCCGCTACTTCAACGCCTGGCAGGAGAGCCCCCCCGAGGGCTGGCAGGAGGAGATGGACCGGAGGTGGCTGAACGAAGCCAGGTGAGTCGCCTGTTGCTCTGCAGGTCGAATGTTGTTTAATTGAAGCAGGAAGCCTGGCAGCAACAACAACCAACACTCCTCTTTCTCCGACTCAGTACCACCGACTGGCCCATGAGCTTCCTCGACCACATGGAGGTGCTGTCGGTCAAAGTGCCCGTGTCCAGCTCCGTGTCACCCGGCTGTGGGCCGGACGTCCTGGAGGCCTCCTCCACCACCGACGACGCACACGTCCTGCTCTCAAGCAGGAGCGGAGCGGACGACGACATGTCCTTCCACCCTCTCCTGGGCCACGACAGCCTGTCGTCGGAGCGCGACAGCCAGGCCGACCCCGACGCCTCGGACGCCACGCCGCACTCCTTTGAGCTGTGCCCGCCGCGCGGCCCCAGCGACTGCACCTCCTCCTCCTTCGACATCGTGTTCGAGGACTCGGGCTGCGACCGAGACGCTGAGGCCGACACCGATTCAGTGACGTCTGCCGCGGCCAGCAACGGCGCGCTGACGGAGAGGAACAGCACGTCGTCCTCGCACACCAGGCGACAGGAATCTGTCCCGCCCGCCTCTTCGTCCCCACCCCGGCCGACCACACTTACCCTGGCTCTCCCCACACATCCTCCACCCCAGCGAGTCCAGCCGTCTCCCAAGGTCAGTCAGTCACTGGCGCAGTTGTTGTTTAAGGGTTTATATTTGGGTAATTCTGATGTATTGTTCTTTGGACTTCACCTCTTTTTTTCTGGTAACAACTGAAGTGAAATATTTCTCTTGCATGTCAAATGAACTCCGACTGTCTCCCCCCCTCCTCCAGGTGTACCTTTACATCCAGATGCAGCTCTGTCGGAAGGAGAACCTGAAGGACTGGATGGCCCAGCGCTGCCTCCCCGAGCAGAGGGAGCACAACCAGTGTCTGGATATCTTCCTCCAGATCGCAGAGGCTGTCGACTTCCTGCACGGCAAGGGGCTCATGCACAGGGACCTCAAGGTGAACACACGCACGCACACACACTGTCCCGATGTGATATATCTTACTTGGCTCGATACCTGCATCTGTGTGTGGGGGGCTCCGCTGGCAGCTGGCCACCAGATTGTAAATTTGATATGTCACGCTGTGCAGCGACAGGGCTCCAGATCCTCTGCTGAACATGACACGAGGTGCAGAGATGGTTGTTTGTTTGTTTTTATCTCTGAAGCAGTAGAAATTACAATCTCTGCAAACTGTACCACAACACCACCGGCAGCTCGCAGATGCTGATAAACTGTTATCAGGACCCGCCCCTTTTCCCTGTAAGGTGAACATCTTATCGGACACACCTGACACCTCTTGTTACACAATGTGCTCTTCGACACTGTTAACGTGCTCCTCAGCCGCCTGCTTTTAGTTTGATCAGTGTGTGTGTGAAGTGGAATGTTAGCTGAAAAATTTGTAAAGCTCATAAAGCTCAGAAGAAATAAACACAATAAACAGCAACAAGATCATTTTACTTGACAAAGAATCTTTACAAGAATAAACAGTGAAATCAAAGAAAGAAGCGAGTAAAATAACTTTTAAAACAACATGACAACAACATTTCCAAATGTTTTTTACTCTCGGTGAGCGGAGGCACAATTTGCAGCGTGATGTTTGACACGGTCGTACTTCCCTCTCCGTCCTCAAACAGCCCTCCAACATCTTCTTCACCATGGACGACGTGGTGAAGGTGGGGGACTTCGGCCTGGTCACGGCCATGGACCAGGAGGAGGACGACGACGAGCCGAGCGCGCTGACGCCCGCGCCGCTGCTCACCCGACACACGGGCCAGGTCGGCACCAAGCTCTACATGAGCCCGGAGCAGGTGAGGGAACATACCTGAAACCAGAGCTATGATAAGATGAGGTCAGTTGATCTGCTGCCTCTTTAACAGACGTCATGTGTCCTCTTTGTCCCGGCAGCTCTCTGGAAACTCGTACTCTCACAAAGTGGACATTTACTCTCTGGGTCTGATCCTGTTTGAGCTGCTGTATCCCTTCAGGACGCAGATGGAGAGAGTGAGGGTGAGTCGACGAACACACAAGCTCACAGTCATTCTGTCTAAACTGTACTTCATTTTCTCTTAATTCCCCAAAACGGCTGTTGTACTGCGACAAGCTCATGGTTATTATAGTCGATTTAGACAGATTTGTGTCTGTACTCTCCTCGTTACAACATACACGGTTCTGTGTGGAAGAGACAAGTAGGTAGGCACTGAATAAATCAAATCAACGCATCTGTTAAAACAAAAGGCTGCAAAAGCAAAGAATAGAACAGATTGTTATTGTCATTTGTTTTTTGGGGAATACAACAAAAGTCTGTTGGCAGCTCTTGAGTGTGCAGCAGGAAAAAACAAGATTATACACGTGTGTTTTGAGAATTAATTTATGTTGTATATAATATTTACTCAACCTGAATAACTAAAACGTCAAGATTTCCAGGTCGTCACCTAATGTAGAGTTGTTTAACATTGAAAAGAAATAATAGAATGTTAGGCTTCTAGGCTGCTTTATGAGATGAACAAGGGAGCACAGTTTATCTTTCTGTTTATCTTGTTTCTTTTTCCATTTTCCTCTTTGTGCCTATTTGAATTAATCACTATGTTCAGTTTGAACAGAAGGTTTTTGTTTTTGTCTCGGTAACAAAGGACCTGATTAGTCATTAGAGCAGCTCCACACACACACACACACACACACACACACACACACACACACACACACACACACACACACACACACACACACACACACACACACACACACACACACACACACAGGTGTTTACGTGTTGTTTTCCTTTTTTCCTCTCAGACGCTGACGGAGGTGCGAGTGCTTCGCTTCCCAGAGGTCTTCTCCAAAAACAACGTTCAGGAGGTGAGTGGCCCGCTGCTGCCACTTAGTGGCCTTAAATACGAACTGCGTCTAAACCGAGAGAGTGAAAAAAAAAAATTTGTTTGTCCTGAGAACAAAACTGTAGGAAGTGAAAACAGTTGGACACATTCAGAGCCTTGGAGGAGTTCACCCTCATACCGTCTGTCACAGATTATACATCAGATTACATTAAATCTGATGAGCTAGTCCATTCAGGAAGCGTTGTTGGATTATTTTCCTCCTACATCACAGGATATTAAATCCTGATGTTCAAATACTAAGTAATAAGATATGTGTTTTAGTGCGACACACTAGGTGCTGGACCGGTGTCTGGCTTTGGGTTGGTTACTTACACCTCCTTGTTTACCTGTTTACTTTGTAATGAGATTAACATAATCCCAGAGCATAATCTGTGATTCTCCCGACACTGGTAATACTCTCACCATGTCCCAGTATCCCACCTCACTGACTGTCAGTGTTCTATTTTAGGACGTCCTGTAGATTGAGGGTGTTTTGTGGTGATTATCTGCTTGTGTGCGTATAAATGAGTGTCATGTTTATGATCTAATGACAATTAGTGCTGGTTTCTACCATGTTACACGAAGCCTTGTGTAAAGCGAACAAGTCAAACTAATGCATGATAATGTTAGCAGTAGCATTACTGACTGTATCAAAGTCCTCACTGTGCTGTATGGTTTCTCTCTCTCTGTGTGTGTGTGTGTGTGTGTGCAGCTGAGCATGGTGCGCAGCATGCTGTCGCTGAGCCCCGGCGAGCGTCCCGAGGCGGCCGACATCACGGGTATGCCCCTCTTCCAGGAGCTGGAGCTGCCCTGGCGAATGGTTGTGCGGCAGCGCTCCCGCACCTACAGCGCTTCGTCCATGGGTCGCCCCTCGCGCCAGACGTCGGCTACCTGAAGATCCCTCCCCCCATCAATATATATATATATAACTCCTGTCCCACATCCCCCTCCCCAGCCGCTTCCCCACCTCAGCCCCCCGCCGTCACACACTGCCTCAGACAGAATCGCTTTTAGAAGCCAAGTACGACAAACACGCGGGAACTTTTCCCAACATGCTTTTGCGAGCACAGTCGTCCCAGATTCCCAATTTTAATCACACTAACAAGTGAAAGGTGGCATGAAATCTGAACCTCTTTCAGAACCAGGTTGTTGGGTTTAGCCAGTCTAAAACAAACAGAGGGTGGTCTTTTTTCACAGTTTGTGGGCCGACAGGCTCCACAGATACACACATTTATGTGCACAAACACTGAAACAGTGATTTTTTTTTTTGCATAATATGTCACCTTTAAGTGTAATGTTCAAGACCAAGACTTGGCTCCTGTGGTACTTTAATTCTTTCTGGTTATTTTAAACGGTTCTGAGCAGCAGAACTTTGCCGTTCACCCAACTAACCCATTCTGAAATATTGACTTTGTCCTAAAACTTTAAATCCTCCTCCCTCGTATATCATCCGGTTCTTCTGAGATAACAATCACAAAGAGCTTGTTTCGGATTAAGATTCCGACTCTAGTCGCCTGGTCACAAACTGCGCTGCTTTTGCTCTCGACGTTCGCTCACACCAACACCTCAGGTATCAAAAACCAAGAGGACACTCCACACAGGGGCCTTTTGATGCTTGATCATCCAATCTACTAGTGACTGTAGTGCAGTTCGCTGGTATATGAGCACTAACCGGTGTCCCTGACACCCAATATGCCTGATTTGGGAGACCAAAAAAAAAATACCATCTTTTTTTTTCTATGCGTTTTTCATAAAAAAAAATGAATAAAAATGAGATGAGGTGATGTATTTGCGTAGAGAAGATATGATCAGATTTGATTTGCCTTTAGAGAGGGGCCCTCCTGCGGGTCCCTGTCTGGATGAATGCTGGGCCTCTGGCCCGTGTCTTTATGTGCATGTATCTGACGGGAACGTGAAGGGTTGCGAGTGTGAATCTTTAAAAAGCCAATACTTGGGACACAGTTTTTTCCTGTGTGTAAATTTATCACAATGACTCTCGATGTGCTCAATCAACTTTTTCCAGCATCTCTTTTTTTTTTTTTACTCTCTGTACATAAGTCGAAAGGGGAAAAAAAAAACTTGTTTATAATATCTTTTGCTTCAATTTCCGAAGATTACATTGGATCAATCGTGTACATAGTGTACGGCGATGTTGCTTGTAAATGGCCTTTTTTTTCCATGAGACAGATGTGAGATATACTGTGGGGACGGAGGAGGAGGTCGATCTCTGCTGAATGTTACAGTGTGTGTGACCTCCAAAGACAGATCGCCTCTTAAAAAGCTGTTTGAAATTATATCTGGTGCGCCGAATGGACGGGGGGAGGGGAGGGAGGGAGGGGGGGGGGGGGGTTGTTCCCTTCGAGCACCAAGAGGAGAACCCACAGAACCAGTGTGCCATTTACAAAAGAAATCTGTCAAAGTGTACTTTTGCGTAACTGACGACTCACCTCACTTTCTTTCTTCTTTTTTTTTTTTTTTTGCAATTTGCAATTTGGCCACTGTGCTCCGACCCCATCCAGCTGGTCTGAGGTCTGCAGCGAGAGAGAGGAAAAAAAAAGTGAAGAAGGTGAGACAGTTTCATCCCTGATGAGCCTGGACCTGCTGTTGGTCATGTGATCCCTCATTGTTTCATGTACATAAGAAAGTGCTGAGAGAGAGAGAGAGAGAGAGAGAGCACATGACCTGTTTGTAAACTACACACACACACACACACTCAAACTGCTAATTGTAACATGCTTTCAATGATTGTAATTTTTTCTAAGGATCTTCTCTTTTTAAAAAGAAATAAGTGCAGTTTTTTATTATTGTTATTATTATCATTCTGCAGGGGTTTCTTGATCACTGTAAAGTCTGATACAGGAAGTCAAGCTGATGGTCGTCCAATCGGTCCTCTCGAGTTATTCTTGTTGTAAAAATGATCAATTCTCTCTTCGGAGTTTAAAACAGACTGTACGACGGCCAACGGTTAAAGGAGGGAAGTGCTGTAGCGACGCGTCCTCAAGTTCGTAGGAAGAAAAATGTGAAACCTCATACTGCACATTCAGACGTTACCTTGTGAAGGACAGTATGTAGATGACTGTCACTTTAGTCCTTTGACAATGTGACAACCTCTTTGTTGAGGTTGAATTCAGGGGAAAAAATCCTTCTCTTCCGCAAAAATCAGCCTCGATGAATTTGGAAACACGTGTGTCCTCTTGTCTGGAGTTGTGATGTAAAGACTTGTTTGTGGTCGATTTCCAACGGGAAAGAAGGAAAACGCTCACAACTTTGATCACCTACTGTAGTGAATATACCGTTATCATACACCGTTACACTTAAAAACAGCATTACTGATAATTTAGATACTTAGTTCTTTTCACTCGAACCAAGGAAATGTCATGATACAGTAGGTTTTTCATGCTTTGTTGAAATGTGTTCACCCTCCTTTCTTTCCCGCTGTCAGACTCTTTTTTTCTTTTAAACCTGAGGATAGTTCCGATCGGATCCTTCCTCTCGTGTTCTCGTGCACAAACCCGTCCTCTTGTCAAATTGTAAATATGTTTATTTGCTTTATTTATGTTTTTTTTTTCGATGCCGTGATCAATCCTTTTTTCGGGTTGGTGTTAATATGAATGCGCTTGTTGCGATGAAGCGCCTGGGAATATGAATTGACTTCCTACAAGTCTGAATTTAATAAAAACTGTTCTATACCGTTTGTACAGTGTTGTGTGTCTGTGGGTCAGTGGTGGGAAGTTCAGTCACTCATGCTTTTTACCCCAGGGTGATTATTATTATTAATATTATCACTTGGCCAATGACCACCATAGACTTTAGTATAATCGATTTATTGACCCCCGTAGAGAAAATTCAAATTTGACACAGCAAAGCGAAAGAGAAGCAGCACAAGGGTAAAATAAAATAAGAATAGAAAAAAACAGAATCCAAGGTAAATAAGATAAAATAGAAATACTATTTATATATACTATATACAATTACAGAAAAACATTAATGTCTTCAAATAAACAACATCCCTGTGAATTATTAATATTGATTTGGTTCAACTCTATCTGTGGTACACAGAAACATTATAGTATTTCAATACATATACACGGAACACTCAAGTGTTATTGTAAATAACATTAGATGTATTCAGTGATAATATAATGAAAGGGATTGAGAGCATCAGTGTCATAAAGCTGCTGCTGTAGTAGTAGATACATCACAAGACTTTATAGGAGCAGTGCAGTAATATTTAATAATGCTATGGAATACTGCAAAAAATAACATTATTGCACTTTGATGTTTGTCACTATAATGTGGATAGATCAAGAAGCTGTAAAGTAAAAAATATATTCCATTCATTTTATCTATTTCTAAAGAAAGAAAAAATACTTTTCTAGCACAGATGTTTTTTTCTCTCCAAATAAAATTATCTTACATTAAATTATTGATTAAATCAACCAACCTTTTTTTGCTGATGATGAAGGCCATTAAAACACTGGTGAAAGCTCCAGAAAAAGCTCACGACAAGGTAAGATGAGACTTTATCAATCCTAACTGGGGAAATTCAATTAAAAAAGACATCAGGGAAGAGGTAGAAATATAACAAAATACAGCGAAATTATTATTATATATATTATTTTTATTCTTGTGTGATATGAGAATATTAGAGAACCTCAAGGATTGTATTTTTATAATTTCGTTGTACTATGTACAATGACAATAAAGGGATTCATTCGAAATATACAATAAAAAATATAAAGAAAAAAATATATAGGTGTACTTTACACACTTGGCAGTTATTTGGTTAATATTCATTAACTGCTGCTCCCATGAGTTTTACATGAATATGTTTTCCTGTCAGCTTTGATAAAATAATTATTAAAAAATATTATTATATAAACTGTTTTTTTTGACAGTGAATAGAATAATGACAAGGTAATGACAAAAATTTTTTTTTTTTACTGTACCAGTGAATAAACTTTTTGTGACAAAATAAAAAATAAAAGAAAATAAATATGAAAGGAAGATTATAAAAAATAATATGTTTTCCTGTCAGCTTTAATAAAATTATTATTATAATTGTTTAAAATCTTTATTTAATCTTTCTATAAACAGTTTTTTGGACAGTGAATAGACTTCAGGTAAAGACAATACAATTTTTTAAAAAACTGTTCCAGTGATTAAACAATTTTTGCCCCAAAAAATTGGGATGCTAACCAGGCTAAGCTAACAAGCTAACTAGTAAAAGGGGGGCGTGGTTTGCGAGTCCCCGCTGGTTTTCAAAATAAGAGTTTAAAGCCCGGCGCGCCTCCGCTGGCCCGTCGGTTGCGCATTTCCGTTGCCATACGTCACTTCCGGATGTCAATATGCGGCTTGTTGCGGCGCTGGGAAACAGAACCACTGGAAAGATGTAAACCAAGTCACCGGCGAGACACCAGCAGCCTCAGCAGACACCAGGCGGTAGCACCGCGCGAGGAAACCGAACCGATTCACGGTAAAACACCACGGCGACCGGGGCAGCTCGTCGCCGGGTTGCGCTCCTCCGAGAGCCGCGGAGCGTTGGTCTAAATCACGCAGCCATCTTTTGTGGGAGACTATGTGCGGGTCGACGCGGCGGGCCTGCTCGGGCTCCGGCTCGGGCTCCGGCCGCGGACGGAGCCTGCTGGTGCTGACGACGAGCACCGCGCTGCTGCTGTCGGCCGTCGGGCTGCTGGCGGGGCTGCCCGCCGCCGCCGAGGCCAAGGAGTGCGACAAGCCGTGCATGAACGGACAGTGCAGCGCCGCGACGGGCGGCTGTGTGTGCTCCCCCGGCTGGGTCGGGGACCAGTGCCAGCACTGCGGAGGGAGATTCAGGTACCGTGGTCCTCTCACTCACTCACTCACTCACTCACCGGCGGGATGAAGCTGCTCTCGCCGCTGAGACAGTGGATCATGTCGCCTCCTTCCTCTCCTCGCTACAGTGTTTGCTAGTTCATAGCTCAGGTGGCTCGTGAGCAGGTGATGGGCAGAGCACACCTGGAGCAATTAGACACCTGCTACTGTCACTACTACTACTACTAGTACTACTACTACTACTACTGTCACTACTACTACTATTGTAACTACTACTATTACTACTACTACTACTACTGTCACTACTACTGTCACTACTACTACTACTGTAACTACTACTACTACTGTCACTACTACTGTCACTACTACTACTACTGTAACTACTACTACTACTGTCACTACTACTGTCACTACTACTACTAGTACTACTACTACTGTAACTACTACTACTGTCACTACTACTACTAGTACTACTACTACTACTGTAACTACTACTACTACTACTGTCACTACTACTACTACTACTACTACTACTGTCACTACTGCCACTACTACTACTGTCACTACTACTACTATTACTACTACTACTGTCACTACTACTTCTACTATTGTCACTACTACTACTACTACTGTCTGTACTACTAAGGTCACTACTACTGTCACTACTACTACTACTACTGTCACTGCTACTACTGTCACTACTACTACTACTACTACTGTCACTACTACTACTAGTACTACTACTACTGTCACTACTACTACTACTACTACTGTCACTACTACTACTAGTACTACTACTACTGTCACTACTACTACTACTACTACTGTCACTACTACTACTAGTACTACTACTACTGTCACTACTACTACTACTACTACTACTACTGTCACTACTACTACTATTGTAACTACTACTATTACTACTACTACTACTGTCACTACTACTACTACTGTAACTACTACTACTACTGTCACTACTACTGTCACTACTACTACTACTGTAACTACTACTACTACTGTCACTACTACTACTAGTACTACTACTACTACTGTAACTACTACTACTACTACTGTCACTACTACTACTAGTACTACTACTACTACTGTAACTACTACTACTACTACTGTCACTACTACTACTACTACTACTACTACTGTCACTACTACTGTCACTACTACTACTACTGTCACTACTGCCACTACTACTACTGTCACTACTACTACTATTACTACTACTACTGTCACTACTACTTCTACTATTGTCACTACTACTACTACTACTGTCTGTACTACTAAGGTCACTACTACTGTCACTACTACTACTACTACTGTCACTGCTACTACTGTCACTACTACTACTACTACTACTGTCACTACTACTACTACTACTGTCACTACTACTACTACTACTACTACTGTCACTACTACTACTACTACTATTGTCACTACTACTACTATTACTACTACTACTACTATAACTACTAGTATTATTAGTATTATTAGTATTACTAGTATTATTAACTACTAGTATTGTTACCACTACTAGTACTAGTAGGGCTGCTCCTACTGTTACTATTACTACTACTATTACTGTCACTACTACTACTACTACTACTACTACTACCACTACTATAACTACTAGTATTACTGTTACTGCTACTACTACTACTATTACTGTTACTGCTACTATTAATACTACTACTACTACTTAATTACTACTACCAGTGCTCCGACTACTATTACTAAACTACTACTACCACCACTAGAACTTCTTCTACTACTATTACTACTACGAATATTACTGAGCTGCTGCTGCTGAATATTACTGCTATTACTAAACTACTACCACCACCACTAGTACTACTACTACTACTAATGCTATTACTACTATTACTATTACTAAACTACTACTACCACTAGTACTTCTATTACTACGACTACTACTGCTGTTACTACTACTACTACTACTATTACTAAACTACCATTACTACTACCACTACTATTATTAATACTATTACTAAACTACTAGTACTACTACAACTACTACTACCACTACAACAATTACTACTATTAATACTATCACAATACTACTACTACAATAATTACTCATACTAATACTATCACTATACTACTACTACTACTAATGCTGTTAACATTACTACAGGGCTCACCTGTCTTGGTTCAGATGCAGTACACGTCTGCATAGAAGCTGAACATTGCTGACATGTGATCTGCATGATTATGATGATATGTATGTGGCCGACAGTTGACCAGTGTGGAGCCTCAGTATGTTTTTCTCCATCATGTGACTTCACTCTGTGACATCATCACCGAACATAAGTGGCGTCCCTTCACGTGTCTGTACGGTCAGTGGGGACCGCAGCTAATGAGGATGTTGTTTATCTGTCGTCGTCTCAAAGTGAGGAATCCCCGTTGTGTTTTTCCCCGAGGCCGAGAAAAGAAATGTTCTTGTGTCGTTGTAGTTTGTGTGTCCGGCACCTTTAAACCCCCAAAAATGACTTCAAATGGATAAAGGCAGCACTTGATCATCAGGTAATAACCAGGGAGGTGTACATCAACAGGTAACCCCCTCAAAACCTGTTATTTTGTTATTCGGTGCTGTTATAAACTCCGTCTGTGTCGGAGCAAATGAGGACGTCTGCGGTCTTGTTTGTGAGCAGGACAAGGTTCAGCGGGAGATCTCAGCGGGGAGCGCAGACGAGGCCACCGTCCAAACTGGCTTTGTTGTTGTTGTTGTTGGTCTTCTTCTCCTTCTTCTGTCGGGCCTGTGCGTACGACTGTTTAGTGTCGTCTGTCTGGCTTCACAAGACTCAATCGTACATCAAGTGATGCTAGTTGCGAACCTGAGGACTGGATGGTGTTTGACCCACTGCAGTGAGCCAGTAACAGCAGCAGCAGCAGCAGCTCAGGGTCAAAGTTTGACCCTGTGCTTTGCATGTGGTCATTTGGGAAAAGCTGAAATCTGTTTTTACAGTTGAGCCATTTAGTGAAGAGTCGGTGAAACTCTTGGAAACATGTGAGAGGTGGGGAGGAAGGTGACCACTTATTAAAAACCGATCACACATCCGCTCCCCCACCCCCCCGTCTGCCCACGTTTATGTGGACAGCAGCTTCCTGTGTCGACTGGTTTGAACAAAGGAGGGTGACGACATTCCCAACTGTGCAAAAGCAAACGCAGTATATGATGTCGATTTTATAAGAGTACTCTGACATTTCAAAGTGTCACTTTTTACTGGAGAAAACCATCCTTGCTTTGCTCCACGACACTTCAATCGATGGTGATTACATTATTGCACACTTTATATCGGCCTGTCCCTCTTTGCACATCTTGCCTACGACTTCCTCTATCCAAAGTCCTTTTCCTTAGTCGAGTCAAATGTGAGATCAGCGTGTAATGTTATACTTCTGCTTTTTGTCTTTTTTTTGGGGGGTTGATCTTGTTCCAAGCGTTGTGATGAGCGGGCATGTCCGTGCAGCCAGAAAGAGTGTCCCATCAGGGCTGTGCCCGGTCGGCAGCCCTCGGCTAAATGTTTGAATCTTTTTAGCACACCCAGGGCAATTTTGTCCCTTTTAAAACCCCCCCCCCCCCCCAAAAAAAACCGTGACACTCAGCGTCAGTCGCGTTGAAGCAAAAGGGGAAGCTGGGACTGTTTGCACGTCAGTGATGATCGTATCTGAGCAGGTGACCTGGAGGCTGAACGGCCGCTGAGCTGTCAGGGTGGCAGCGTGGCAGCGCCGAGGGCTGAAACGACTCGTCTCTTAGGTTGTGGTTTTAAAAAAAACTGGGAGCCAGTTGCCACTCGAGTAATGACTGTGTCTGTGGAAAATCATCACCGGACCCCAGCTGCATCCTGGGTAGCATGGCGGCTCAGTTGTTAGCATGAACGTCTGCGGTTAGAGTTGAGCGGGGCTTAATAGTTATATTTGATATACTCCCGGCTCGTCCACTCCACATGCTGAAGTGTCCTTGTGACCCCACATTGCCCCTGAGGTCTCGCTGCCGGGCTGCGTGTGAATGAGACGCAGGACTCGTAGGCAAAGCGTTAGATATTGAAGCGTGTATATGAATGTGTGTGTGAATGGGTCATATCCACTGTGCTGTAAAGCACTGTGAGTGGACTAGAAAAGCACTACATATATGAAAAGAGTACATTTACAATCAATTGATAATTAGCCTTGTTAGCAGTTTGATCCTGGCTTCGTCTGTCTGTGTGTCTGTGTGTCTGTGTGTCTGTGTGTGTGTGTGTGTGTGTGTGTGTGTGTGTGTGTGTGTGTGTGTGTGTGTGTGTGTGTGTGTGTGTGTGTGTGTGTGTGTGTGTGTGTGTGTGTGTGTGTGTGTGTGTGTGTGTGTGTGTGTGTGTGACATCTTTGTCTTGTAGACAGAGTCAGTGGGGAAAAAAAGAGAAGCAATTTCAAACGTAACCTTGGGCTGTGAGAGCTAATCTGTGATACCGCTTAATGTTTTCTGACATTTTGTAAACTCAACAATTAATCGCTTCATAAAAAAACTAAATGAATAAATAAACCAATGAATTTGGAATGATTATTAGACTTATTTGCATTTCGGTATATCCTGCATATATGCAGATCTTCGGAGAATTTTCTTGCCTTTAAAAAGTGGAACCTGACCTTCTCCGATGGGACAGCCGGGCTGTGACTTAGAGTATGACGTGCTGTCGTCAGGCAAGTGTGAAACCTGCTGCTCTCCGGAGTCGGGGGCCATTTCTGTTTTGTTAACGTGGTCAAAGGGGCCGATAGTTGTTGTTTTTTCTTTCTTCTTCTTCTTTTTTTTTTTCTTCTTTCCGGGGGACCAGCCATGTGGTCCGAGGCCGTGTTTAGCATACAGACAATGCGGCCATACAAGCCTGGTAAAAAAAGCTGCTTTCTGTGGCAGGGTCGTGCCAAGATGGAGTCCCCATTAGGCAAGCGAGGGCCAAAATCAACACGCAGGAGGGGGGTTACGGAGACGGGCTCGTGTGTTTTGTTGTAGCTTTTTTACGGCAGAAAATCTTTTATTTTCGTTTTGATCTAAAGGGATGCTTTGAAGTGTGTAACTGTTTCCCATGAGTCTCGGTGAGTAGACCCCCATAGGGCTGGGCACAACATTAATATGTATATTTGCGAGTACGACAAATGTGCGCTTTACATCAGACAAAACATCATCATTTTAGCAAAACGAGAACCTCTAAAACTCCTAATTTCAATCAAACTAACAATCAAAACCAAATGTTCTGTCTTGCGTCTACTGATGTCCAGCCACACGCGGAGATATCGTTGCTTCTCTTTGCCAACGTTTGAAAGTCGTCCATGTCTTTGGATTTCTCCCTTCGTCCCAACATAACAGAGCTCGCTTGTGATTGAGAAATAAAAAATTTTAAAATTCCGCACCACCACCACCACCCCCGCCTTCCCAGAAACAGTCTGCCTGTTCCAGTAGACAATCCTCCACAGACCTCCGTTGTGAAATGCACTGTTTATTTGGAAGGAGTAGTTTGAAGGTTGCACTGTTTATAGAGAGATTTTGTAAGTAGATAAATAAAAATAGATAAATTATTCTTTTTTTTTTTTTTTTTGGACTGTGTTTTTCGAATCCACTCAAACGCAGTATAAAGCGGCAGTTATGAAAATGTTTCTATATTCATTTGAAAACTGGTTTCTCTATAGCGTGTAACTCTTATTAATGAGTCGCCACCAGGCATAAAACTGTATCAGACTGTATTCACACTCTTATCAGATTATTCCTACAAAAGTCATCTTTATGCTTCTCGACACAGAGTCCCAAAGAAACGCGACTGTAATGTTTTTTTTCTTCTTTTATCATTAATTATTAGTATGAGATGGAGCATTAGCCGAGATGAATTAGGTTTTTATTTTATTTGGAGGCAGTGGGACGAGGTGCTGAATCAACGCCTTGTCCAGGCTACTTAAAGCCGGTGTGAGCCTCTGACGCATGTTCGTGTCCTGGCAACAACTCTTCACTCCCCCTTAAATATTTTTTGTAAAGCAGTTAATGTGCAAATCTTTGCCAACTAATACTTCGACCGCTGCTCGTTCTTATTGCCACATGCTGTATCTCTGAATGCTTTTATCTTTTGAAGTGAATTAAAAAATCAAATTGTAATAAACACTTCCCAACCTGCAATCATTTAGGATTCTCTCTTGTCTGTTTCTCTTTTAATTGACTGGTAGAAATTAGTTTTGAACTATGTGACACTGTTGGTATGAATTAGTGCTTATCACCAGTAAATGTCACGCTGTCAAACTTTTATAAAGGCTTAATAGTCACCAGCTCTGCAGAAAAGACAACGACAACTCTTATTTCTCTGGAACTTATGATCATTTTCATCATCAATGCATTTGTTTGTTGCTTTTTTTTAGTCCAAGGTTTCATCCCACCAAAAAATCTTTAAAATGTAAAGGTTGTTAATTGAAAATGAGGACAAGCAGCAAATCCTCACATCTTTGAAGAAGCTGGAACAAGCAAAGTTTCATATATTTGCTTGAAAATGACAAATTAATTATTCAAAATGAAGGATAAACGATTAAAGGGGTAGTAAGCGATTTTAATCCAACACACTATTTTGAAAAAATTGAGCGAATATTTCCTCACGCCGTTGTCCGCTAGCTGGCGGTTCTGTGTCTGCAGTGAGAACAAAAAATTGAAAACAACCAAAAGCACAACACTGTGTGACACGTTCTAGCGACAGAAGCTACGACTCAGGGGTTTGTCTCCCGTACCCAAGGCTGTGTTCGATCCCCGAGCCAGTCCGGCAAAATCTCCAACCATGAAATCTATCTTTCTCCAAAATAACTTACTGTCCCTTTAAATTATTATTTGTTTGTGAACGTATTGTCGGTCACAGATCCGCTGTGAGGTTTTTCATGGAAACAGTGATATTTACACACAACTAACACGTTGAAAGCATTTGCCGAGCTGATTTTTTTTTTTTCCCATTTCTGTTGTATGTATTGTTTACGTTCATGTTTACCAGCGTACAGTCGTCTTCTGTCCTTTTGCTCGTACGTACGTGCGTGGCTGCTACACTTCTCGACACGTCACCACCACGTAACTGTTGTGGAATAAAATGGAAATCTGTTGGCAGAGACGTGAACCAACAAAAGTCCCTCTTAAGAACATTGCTGCCGTGGTGCTTTAAAAACTAGTTTGGATCAATCAATATCTCCAGTCCAGGCCTGGGGGGGAAATTTTCTACCGCCAAGAAATTACACGTATTAAATTTTAAACACAGACGCACACTGTTAAATGTGTCCTCGTCTGACGTTGACATTGGTTTTGCCATTTTCATGTTCGCAGTGTCACAGCTCTCGTCTTTGTAGTGAAGCTGCTGTCGTCTTTTGTCGTCGCGTAATAGTCCACATCCGTCCTCGGGCGCTTGTCTGGGACCCGTCTGAAGGCGGACCTCGCTAAGCCACCAGCCCACAACTGTGATACTTTAATTTATTTTATTCTTTTCTTTCTTTTAACCTGCTGATGCAGAGGCACAGACAGATTTGCTTGCAGCTGCACAGGAAGGCCATTGGAAGAAAAGACTATCGGCACAGAAATCTTAATAAGGTGGCATCAGTAACTGTGTGTGATGCTCCATATCCAAGCAGAGGATTTTGTTTTCTGCTGGTGAGTTTACCTTAATGTCAGAACCAAGGTTCATGTCCATGGTACATCGTTTACTTGCGGTTAGTTTTAGTTTCAGTGCACTAAAGAATTTCGTAAAATGTACCTACGTCCCGTCGTCATCTCCTACGTGGGCTGCGTCTACCTGTACTTGACATTGATTGGTTTGCAGACGGGCGTGTGAGTGACGTCAGCGTGTTGTCAATTCAGCAGGTAGTAATTGTTCCGTTTCAATGGATCATTATTATATTACTACTACCAACAAGAACTTCAGACGCAGTACTCAACATTAGCTCCAAGCCTTGTATACATTGGGCTGTGTGATTGACAGCTGGTCCGTCCAATCTATGTATGGTTTCTTTTTCTTCTTCTATTGCTTAATTCTGTGTCAACTTCCTGCAACTGGCCCAAAAGTTGGAAATATCCCAAAAAACAAACAAACAGGTGTTTTCACATTGCTAAAGAACCGAACCATGGTTCAGTTTGATCGGGACCGAGGCCACCTCTTTTGATGGGACTACGTTTTGGTGCTTTGG
Organism: Scophthalmus maximus; assembly: GCF_022379125.1. Taxonomy (NCBI): domain Eukaryota; kingdom Metazoa; phylum Chordata; class Actinopteri; order Pleuronectiformes; family Scophthalmidae; genus Scophthalmus; species Scophthalmus maximus. The sequence goes on from NC_061529.1 coordinate 2,874,831, forward strand.
TCCGAGGAAACTTTCACACCTCTTATTATGGTTCTGACTAAACTGATGAGTCCAAAAGTCCAGACAAAAACAAGGTCGGAGTGAAGTTACTCGCCAACAAAACTCACTGAGGTGGAGAAGCACAGAAACAGAAACTTGGAGAATAAGCCTCCGCTAATGAGTTATGAAATATTCATGGACTGATTTAAAGCTTTATGAGCATGTTTTGGCTGCACAGCCGATGTTGACATGGCTGCTGCAGAGTCACTCTCAATAAATCCCTTGAAATGTTTTGGCACAGCGAGAGAGAGGGTTGTATATTTATTGTTTATTACATGTGGAGGTTCTTCACCTCAGGACTCTTGAATTCATCATCCTACACACATTAAGGCAGATTTCTTTATGCTGACATGTGCAAAATCATATATGTCTCCCCAGACTGTTTGGAGGGAAAACCCCTTTTGCCCCCTGTGGTATTTACATTCTGTCGTAGCGCAGCTCTTTCCCCCCTTCAGCCTCCGAGCACGACCGCCGTCGCCTCTGAATGAGGACTCGTGTGTTTGCTCTGCTCTCAGGCTGCACCACTTTTCAACTTTGAAGGCCTCTTGGCTCTGCTGCAAAGACAAAGCGCCGCCATCGGACGTCATCGCGAATTTTGAGGTTTTCCTTTGTATCGATGTGCATCTAATAATAACAAGAAGAAGAAGAAGAAGCACAGGCACCTGGCGACTGATGGCTTCTGTTTCACAGGACTGTTGTCATTGGGAGGAACCAGCAGTCGACCGATATCGATTATTACTAATCCAAGAGGCCGATTACCGATATTAGAAACCGATATAAGTCTGCAGTAAAAAAAGTGTAAAAAGTCTATCAGCAGCATTATTATGAAGTTGAACAAACAAACACAAATGGAAGGGACATTGATAAAGTCCAGAGAGTAGTCACATTTTATAATGAATTCTATCTAATCGGCAAATCTGCTTAAAAATGGCCGATACCGATAATTATAAAAAATGATTTATCCCTAGTAGGAACAGATAAATTTTAGCCCATTATAAGGAAAAGGCTTAACATCACTTAATGTGCGTCAATCTTTTGTTTTCTGTCCATCCATCCATCGTCTACCGCTTTTTCCATTTAAGGGTCGCGGGGGGCTGGAGCCAATCCCAGCTGACATTGGGCGAGAGGCGGGGGTCACCCTGGACAGGTTGCCAGCCTATCACAGGGCCACATACAGAAACAAACAACCATCCACTCTCACATTCACACCTATAGTCAATATAGAGTCTCCAATGAACCTGACCCCATTCTGCATGTCTCTGGACTGTGGGAGGAAGCCGGAGAACCCGGAGAGAACCCACGCATACACGGGGAGAACATGCAAACTCCACACAAACCCTGGTTGGTTTGAACCAGGACTCGCTGTGAGGCGAACGTGCTGACCACTACACCACCGTGCAGGCCTTTGTTTTCTGCTTCTGTGTGACATTTTAGAACGACACACAGAAGAGTTTGCTCAGGACCTTTGGAGTTGTCTGTTTCAGAATTGGAGGTGTGTCGGGTTCAGAGTCCGGAGCCTCTTCCCCTCTGAGAGAGAGACCTGTTTGTCTCCGAGCTGAGCGTCCCAGCTGGCCCTGGCTGTATCCACACACCGAGAGACCTGTAATTACAGTGTCGGTGTGTCAGCCATGACCTACCCTGTGAAAAGAGCTGTGTGCTATCTACGCCTCTTTTAAAACACTTGCAGTGCAAACAGCGAGGCAGCGACGTTCAGACAGGCCGGGGGTTTTAATGTGAGGTTTCGCTCCGATCTACTGAGCTGATGCACGTCTCAATCCAGAGATGCATCGTTGCATTATAGTGTCATTTGTTTGGCCTGTAAAAGTTAACAACACCCTCGGTCTTGGACCTTGTGCCGTCCTGCCCCCACACGCACGCGCACGCACGCGCACGCGCACGCACACGCACACACACACACACACACACACACACACACACTCACACACACACACTCACTCACTCACTCACTCACTCACTCACTCACTCACTCACTCACTCACTCACTCACTCACTCACTCACTCACTCACTCACTCACTCACTCACTCACTCCGGCTGTTGGCCTGCACGTCAGCAGCTGTGGGAGCAATCAAAAGTTTTCAATAACAACAAGTTGCGCCACAGTTGTTGCCTGGATGCGAATAAAAACTTGTCTTTGCGATACACAACAGGGATCTCCCCCGAAGTTCAAAACACCCTTCACATGTCGTGAAATGATTGTTTTCACCAGCAGGCTGAGATCTGTGACTGACTCTTGCAGCGGAACACGGAGCATTGAGTGTGTTCTTCTACTGCAGTCGTCGTTGTGTGTGTGCGTGCGTGCGTGTGCGTGCGTGTGTGTGCCCGTGTGCATGTGTGTGCATGCGTGTGTGGGACCCGGTGCCGAGAGTCTGTTTTGAAACACGACTGTGTGACTGTGACTGGGTGTGTGAGCAGAGTCATTGCACCCTGAGACACCACATCAGTAATGACACAATCTCTTGACTGCGTCTAAGTGTCCCCTGTGTAATTCAGCTCCTCTCTGCTGATGCTGCTGTGTCATCAGGCTGGAAATTGATCAGGCAATAACAGGCTGGTGCCACTGTTCAGCACTTTGTGGCAGCGCCGTTGCTTTGGCCTCGGATAATAATTTGCTGCGAGGGTTTAATCATTCTTAGCCCCTCGGCCGGTTTGTGTTTACCTCCGCTCCGCTCTGCTCACTGGCTCTTGTCTAATCATTTCTGTTGCGTCTTTAGAAATTATAACTGCAGCCTCGATGTTATGGTCAGTATTTCAAAGATTTGGATGACGACATGAAAAAGCAAGATATGAGCATTGCAAAGCTTCCTGTTTCCATCGTTGGTGTTTACACAGTTCACCAAGATGATCAAGGTCAAGATGGGGACAGTCATCAAATGTCCAACATTAAAGTATTAGAGAATAGGCTGAAGGAAAGTAGGTAGAAAAAACACATGATGAAATATTTTTGAAAACACCCAAAGCAAATTTTTTGAAATTTGAAATTTAAATTTTAAACACAAAGATTTCCTTTAAAGGGCCAAAGACAATTTAAAACATAAAATGATAAAGTTCAAGATATAAACATATTATCATCATCATCATTATTATTATTATTTTTTCTTAAATTTTTTCTTTTTTCTTTTTTTTATTAGTAATTTTCAGCTTTGTCAGAACATTTTGCTTCACGAATTAATGATGATTTTTTGGGGTTTCATGCATGAATCATTCTAATCATTTTAGCACTAATCAAATAATAAATTTGAGCCAATTGCATCCATCAGCATGCTAACATACTGATGCTACGTCATGTTTGACACTTAGTTTAATGATAATTAATAATTGACGTGAAGGGAAGATCAGGCTGATGGGAACATAAGTAGTTCTGCAGGTATTTGGTCATAAATCAAAGTGTTGGAATAACTGAAATATTAACGTGATGACGTTTGCAGAGTCGGAGTCTTGCGCTTTTTATTTTATAAGAGATTAAATAAATTCATGAAGGAGTTCATTTCAGAGACCTGTTGATGTCGCTGCACTCACTGATTGATTATTGTTCCTTTTTCAAAATTTATTTTCTTATTTTTGCCTTAAATCAAGTGAGATTTGTCAAAAGTTTGACTGATGAGAAACACATTTCTGTTACAGTGATGATGACGATTTCCGTACTTCTCCCTTTAGGTTTCTATTCTTGATTTTATCCTGTGTTTTATTGTGGCCCTCATTTCATAACCATCACACGTTGGTTTGTAACCTTGAATCTCTTTCCTCTCTTCTCTCCATCAGGCTCACGGGGCCCTCGGGTTTTCTGACCGACGGACCAGGAAACTATAAGTACAAGACCAAGTGCACGTGGCTCATCGAGGGACAGTGAGTAAAGCGTTAATCAAACATCTCAGACAAACACCAGAGCTTTGTGGCGGTTACGCTGCTCGTTCGTAAGAACTTGAAAATGTGTCTGACACCGACTGAATTCCTTAAATAGTTCCGAAAATGTCTGAGTGTGCCGTGTGTCATAAACAAAACTATAAATAGTACAAGGAAAATCAGTATTCTGATATCAAGTTAGTGTTTATTATACATATCTCCTTGTCCAGTTTAAATTAGAGTCTGGCGGTTATGGATTAAGGAACCGAAACATTGACCTAAATATATTTAAATGCATATTTTAAAAAATTGGCAATGATTCATTATTGAACCCTTATGACATGATATTTTTACAGTTTAACCACAAACTTTATTGTAAATAACTATGAATGAGACAAAAACACTTACACAACTAAACAAGATGAAGAAAATAAACTTCTTTTTTAAATGTTAAACATAAATTCACGTCTTTTCTGCATTTTTAAAAATGTATTTAACTCTCATTTCATCCATTGAATCAGTTTCTACCATTTGAAAAATAAATAAATACAAAAGACAATGGGAGATTCCTAAAAACCTTTCGACAGCTGCGAGAGGGATTGTGAAAACCGAGGCTGCGGCTCAATATTATTCATTTTTCAAGGGTGCTGGTAACGATTATCAGAGACACAGTCCACTCTGCAGTCCCTCGCCGGGATCCGTCCAGCGTCAGGAACACACAGTGTCCAGATGGGTGATGGATGAAAGGGAACGGCACAGTAACTGTGAGGAAATTCAATACTCCTCCTGTATTGTTAAAGTCAGCGTAACCGCACAACCGCGTATTGATCCAGGGCAGCAATTCTTCTTCTTTTTTTTTTCTTTTCTGGCTACCAGCTAGCTCTTCCAAAACCGTGAGCTCTTTGATTACATTTACATTTTGGGCTTTGAGCCAGCACTCGTTGAGAGCGACTGTGCCGGGGCTCAGGAGGCCACAGTTGCTGAACGTTCACCTCCAACACGAGTGTAGCTGTGTAGCCAGGCCTCCGCGTCGTCCCACGTTTTCATTACCTTCTAACGCTTAAAAGGCGTTAGGTGCAGCTTAAAGGGCAGTAAGTGATTTTGGAGAAAGATTGTTTCTCTCTTTGCGTTTGTTGATGATTTTACTAGGACTGCAACTAACGATTCTTGTCATAATCGATTAATATGTCGATTATTGTCAAGTAGTTTGGTCCATACAATTTCCATTGTGTTTCCCTAACCCCAGAGGTGATGTTTTGTTTTGTCCCCACACGTCCACTGTCATGGAGGAGCAAAGACACCGGAAAATATTCACTTTTAAAGAAGTTGAAATCAGAGAATCAAAGAAAAAAAACAGATAATTTTTTTGCGGTGGACACAAAGCTTTTGGTTTGATAGGAAATATCCCACAGACGCTACGACTCATGGGTTTTAGCCGCGTGTCCGTCTCCCGTCCTCCAGGCTGCGGGTTCACAGCCCGGTCAGCGCAGTCAGAAAATCAACAACAAACAATCTTTCTCCAAAATCGCTTATTGCCCCTTTAAGTGTATTGAATGTCTCAGCAGTGGTCTGAAGGGACGCAGTGGTTTGTATCTTACTGCACTGATGCCTGATGCGCTGGGCGTTTTGCCCTGATGGTTGTTTTTGAATTGGACGCAGGAAGGGATGTTTTCCTTTCGTAAGATCTTCCCCAGTCACTTCACTTTTGATTTACAGTTCACCGGTCACAAGTCGTCTTTGTAACCGAACCTCGGGCTGCTGCCATTCTTCACTTCATTATTCTGCTGCGGGGGAGGAGGGAGGAGAGAGTCGTCGCTTCGTTTTGATAAATGGATTCGTGAGGAGAAAAATGTGACTATTCATAACATCTTCCTGTACATCTTGTGCTCCTCGTCGTAGATGCGCTAAATGGGCCTTTGTCTCCCTTCCCTCTGTTCAATGATTTCATTTTGCGATGTTAACCAAATTAAGAGCAGCGACATTTAAAAAATAAATCCCACGAATGTCTTGAATCAAAACCCAAATATAACCGCGCTTGTTTTTTTGTCCTTCCTTGATGTCTGCTGACCTTTACTGTGAAAACCATCTGCTGTTTGGTTTATTCATTTTGCACAGTGGAGAAAGTCGCCTACTATATGGTGGAAAACTTCGTTGTCAGATGTAACAGCTGCATTTTACTTTAAACACAAAACACTGGAGATTATAAGAGAATATTAATTTTTAATATTTGAATTGTTTATATAAATTTTCTTCAGTTATTTATCCTGTGATTTTCTTGCAAATATAGAGTCTGCCTGGCAACAGACGGTCATAACATTTTGTTGTTAACGTCAGCCTGTTCATTTTCCTTTTTCATTGATATCAAAATAAAATTTCTGAGGCTCAAGTAGTGACAGTTTCCAATTCTACAAGTTGAGGTTAAAATATGTGAACAACACGGATATGTGTGTTTTATAAGAAATAATTATAATTCTTACTTAACAGCTGGTGTTAGTAAGTTGTAAAATGTTTGTAGGGTTTGAATCATAAAATGTCAAGACTGACATGATCGTGTGTGTGTGTGTGTGTGTGTGTGTGTGTGTGTGTGTGTGTGTGTGTGTGTGTGTGTGTGTGTGTGTGTGTGTGTGTGTGTGTGTGTGTGTGTGTGTGTGTGTGTGTGTGTGTGTGTGTGTGTGTGTGTGTGTGTGTGTGTGTGTGTGTGTGTGTGTGTGTGTGTGTGTGTGTGTGTGTGTTCCAGGCCCAACACCGTACTCAGATTAAAGTTCAACCACTTTGCCACCGAGTGCAGCTGGGACCACCTCTACGTGTACGACGGAGACTCCATCTACGCTCCGCTTCTCGCTGCTTTCAGGTACGTCGACCGCGGACTTGACTGACGGTTGGTTGGGTGGTTGTCTGAGCAGAGTGAGGCTCCGGGAAAAAAAGGGAAAAAAAGCTACCTCTGCTTTTTCAAATTTTTAATCCAAAACTTCTCAAAACTTAGATGATATGATTTTAAAACCCTACTGAGACTCAGACTAATAATAGTGTTTTAGGGTTGTAGGAAAAATTCTCCAAACCATTAAAATTCTACATTCTACAAGATGTTACCTCCAGTAAACAGCCTTTGATTTCGCTCATGTGTCTTTGCAGTGGTCTTATTGTTCCGGAGCGTTACGGGAACGAGACGGTTCCCGAGGTGGTGTCTCAGTCCGGCTACGCCCTGCTGCACTTCTTCAGCGACGCTGCCTACAACCTGACCGGCTTCAACATTTCCTACAGGTGAGATTGTCCCGAGTCAGACGCCTTCACACCAGCAGGAACATCACCAGAACATTCTGTAACGTCTGGGTAGAGCAAGGCTGGTCCTGTAAAAGGAGCGTAACAATCAAATCAAATCTGCTAATTCGTCTCAAACGAAACTTCTCAGACCTTCTTCTTTCTTTTTTTGGTGGAGAGGGAGTTTCCTCATATCACATTGCTCCTAAGCCTCTAGAGCGAAGCCATGTGCTGCTGCCAAGCCCTTGGGTTTGCATCTCTGAGAGTCCACACATGCATTCATGATGGAGTCAGTCGCTGGATAAACGTCTCTGCTAAATGACAAATATCTTCTCGAGACCGTCTCCCGTTCCACCGGCTCTGGAGATTTACTTGGACGAAGGAGCCACTTCCCTCCCCCTTGGAACACAATGACGCATATAAACCTTATTACTTTCTGCATGATTCACCCTGCACACACCGATACGGCCGGTTGATGGCACTTTAGCGAGAGGACCACGTTCGGCTGCTGCATTTGGCAGTGTGTTTTTTGTTGGATCATTAACGTCCATCAACTGCAGTTGCTGGGCGACCTGGGGCGTGTGTTGGTCTAAGGCATCTGAAACATCCAGACATCTTAGTTCTGAGGGAAACTGACACGACGCAGAGAATGTTTTTATTTGAGTGAGTGGATTTAAACCACTACCTGGACTCATCATTTCAAAATTATGTCTGAATTTAATTTTATATTTAATTAAATTTTTTATCTTTATTTTTATTTTTTCATTTTTATTTTTATTTTTATTTTTATTTTTATTTTTATTTTTATTTTTATTTTTATTTTTATTTTTATTTTTATTTTTATTTTTATTTTTATTTTTATTTTTATTTTTTTAAATTTTTTTTAAATTTTTATTTTTTTTAATTTATTTTTATTTTTATTTTTATAAATTCAGATTGAAACTCTGAGTTAGCAATTTTTTCTATTGAACTAATTTAAGTAACTCAAGTTATGATGGTGATATTTTTAAAAATCCCAAAATTTCATATATATATAAAAAAAAAGTTTAAAGTTTGACATGAATGTCTTGTGAAAAATGTTCAGACCGATGTCCAGTCAGGTTTTATTCTGTCAGTAAAAAAGGAAACGTAATGTGGGGTTAGTTTTTCCCTAGCAGGATTAAAAACACGTCACATATGAATCAGCTACTGGACTCACTGTTACATACTGTAAATCACTTCAGGGACCAAAACTTAATACTGTGACAGAGTTAGATAATTAACGGGCCATAATTTATGGCTTGTCTTGTGGCTGCACAGTTCATCTGCTGACTCCTGTCGTTATATGAGTCATTAGCTCTGTACTGTACATCTACTGTAGCCACTGATCTAAAGTTAGAAAGAGTTAAACTTGTCGTCTGTGCTACTGGGATTCAAAGCAAATAATATTCTGAAAGCCAAAGTGGAGCCTGTCCTGTCCAAACATCTGCACAAGGACACAATGCCCCTGCCCCCCTCGTCACCATAGAGATGGGATTGAAGTTGGGCTGAAAGGCACAGAGTGGGATGAAAGCGAACTGCCCCCCCCCCCCCCCGGGTCCCCCTGGTCTTTGGTGTCTGGAAAAGGTGGAGGAGCCAAAAAACATCAAACCATCAGACTGCAGAAGGAACATGAGAGAGTAACGAGGACCCCGTGTGTCGTCCGTCTGCCTCCACAACATCGTTTGTCTTCCGGAGGACATAAAATAAAAACATGACATCTTACTTCAATCTCTTGCTTTGGTGGATAATAGTCTGTTTTGTTTGAGGTTACTGCAAAACCTTTGACACCGACATGTTTTATGGAGCATTAGGAGCAGTTTCTTGTTCACAGTTTGCTTATTTCCCCCCCCTTCATATTAAAATAAGGAAACAGTTTTTACAGATCTCTGCTGGTTTACACGCTCTGTGTTCATTCCAATCCATTCAGAGTTTGACACCAGCAGCACCTGAAAAACGGCAGATGCCAAAGTAGATGGTTGTGAGGCCACAGGTTTTATTTTTCAAACTAGAAGGGCTCTCGGGAAAGCACATCCACGTTAAAGAAAGAGGGGGAAAAAATCCTGGATCCGACCGTTTATCTGGATCCACTTTAAAAAATGTGATGGGTTCTCCTTTGGGTAATGTGCCCTGACTGACTGACTGACTGACTGACAGACTGACAGACTGACTGACTGACAGACAGAGGTAACGGCTCCTTAACCTCTTGAGAAGAGGATGTTAGATTGTCGGCACGAAATGTGTCAATTGGACAGATTAAGGTACCACAGTGCTTGTGGTGTCTTTATAGCAGTTTTCAGACGTGAACTCCGCCAAAAAGTCTGCAAGGTTGCATCCGGAAGTTGCCCTTCACATATGACCAACGCAGCAGGAGTCGGTCTGAGTCAGGCATGTTCCCAACAGCAGGAAAATCCCCGCAACATTCTGTGGCGTCTGGGTAGAGCAGCATCAGCAGGAGGAGGCGGGACAGGACGATGAGGAGAAGTTCCAGAAGATGTCCGCAGCAACATTTGTGTCAGTTCGGTAGTATGTCGCCACTTGAGTGCTCGTCTGAAACAAGCCAATGTCTCAGTTATTTGAGCCGTGAGCTCGATGCCGTCTGAGAGCAGGCGGCCCTCCGAGGAGAAGAGAGACAAGTGTCGAGGCAGGCGCTCGACCAGCTGATCGGGGGAGGACGATGACAACAACGATACCTTCAGCTGTCTGAAGGGTTAATGTTGCATATTCGAGCTTTAAGCCCGGACAGCTGAGCCACTCCTCTCGCACAAGCAGATTCGACTCACTTGTTGAAATAGGTCTGATATTTAAATTCAGATCTGAATCCTAACTTGTCTTTTCTCTCTTTCCTCCCTCCCAGGGTGAATGCATGTCCCAACAACTGCTCGGACCACGGCGAGTGCCGCGCGGGGAACTCCAGTGGTGCTGTGCGGTGCGAGTGCGACGCCAACTGGAAGGGCGACGCCTGCGACGTCCCGTACTGCCTGGCCGACTGCGGCTACCCCGAGCGAGGCAGCTGCCAGGACAAGAGATGCGTCTGCAAGACCGCATGGCAAGGTGGGCACCGGCACCGCGGCGGCGTCGCGACCCTTATTGTCTCGAGCAGTGCGCCGGTTTGAGTAGCCACAATGTCACTGGGGTCGGCCTCGACAGGCCCCACGCGTGCCAAATGCTCCCCAGCGACTAAAACAAGATTTTTTTTCTACCGGGTGTTGAACAGTGGCTCTGCTCCCAGAGCTGGGAAATCATAATCACAACTGCCAAGATTCGCTTTCACCAGCCAAATAATTATGAATACAGGATATCTGTGGAAATACAGGCGCGCCTTCTTATTATTTTTCTAACGATTTTGTGCAGCAGTTATGGAGCTTTCAGAAATAAACAGAGGGAAGATTAGATGCAGATGCTATTACATACACAGAAACAAACTATAACACACGAGAGGAAAGGGAAACAATATGTCTCCTTTAACAAGAATCAAATTTGATGTATATTGTTTATTTTTAAAGAGACTAGAATCGATTCATCGATTAGTAATCGACTACTACATGAATCACCAACTATTTTGATAATCTATTAATCGGTTCAAGTAGTTTTTAAGTCAAAATATGAATATTTTCTGGTTTCTTTGCTCCTCTATGACAGTAAACTAAATATCTTTGGTGAGTGGACAGAACAAAACATCATCTCTGGGGTTTGGGGAAACACAAATACATTTTTCACCATTTTACAACAAATCAATTAATGGAGAAAATAATAACATTATCAACAGATTACACGAAAATGAAAACAATGGTGAGTTGCAGCCCTAAAAGAGGCCATTTCCACCTTTTTCTTTACGGAAACCCCACTCTTGACCAAATGAGGAAAAATTATTTTGACAATTATAACAAATTTGATAATGTCTAAATCAAATCACATCTATTTTTTTCTAAATTATACAGAGGAATACATGTGGCTCGGCTTTGAGTATCTCTAAAGAGGCAGTTGGAGGTTCTGGTAAAGAGCGTTACTGACTTCATCCGTAACCTGTTGCACTTAAAATGAACTTTACGCCTGTTCAGAGTGCTCATCATTGTGGTTGAGTCATGAATTATTAATTTTTTATTTGATTTGATGACATTACTGTAGTTTTTTTGTCTCGTCAGACCATATGTGCCTAAGCTATCTATTAGCTCTTAAACGGCTCCACTGAGCGGCTCCGCACAAGCTGGAGACAACAGCTTCATTTAACTGCGGTTGTATCAGCAGCTCGGTGCAGCTCATGATCTAATTACCGAAGCCGAGCGAGTCGAGGAAACAGACTGGCAATTTTTTTTCTTCTTTTTTCTCTTTCTTCCCAGCCTTTATTACCCTGTCATGGTGTTTCAGCTGTGGCACAGCAGACTCAGTGCTCTGTGCGATGCTATCCTCCAAAATGAACTCATTTTCTGCACCCACCAGTGCAGAAGCAGGAGACAGATGTCTGCTTGCATTCAGCTCCTCTCTCCTCTAACAAATTGCCTCTTTTAAAAGCGAGGCGAAGACCACCCTTTTGTTTTATTTAAAGGAAATGCCACAGAGGTGCAGAGGTAATTACTTTTTGTTTGCTTTAGTTGATGCTGGAGTCAGACTGAATGATATTAGCCACTGGGGGAGGATTTTCTCTGGCCGCTGACCAAAAACAGAAGGGAGGATCGCTTGATGTGACCTTGATTGTTGCAGTGGATCACAACAGTTCCTGTCCTGTCACGTGGGCCGCCGTCTGCATTGTTTTGATAATGATCAATGGGGAACTCCCTCCCCCCTCAGTGGTTGACATCCTGTTTCTGCTCGTACAATGGAGAGATGACTTCTAATTAGTTGGTGAATGTTTTATCTGCATCTGTCGTCGGGTCAGGGCGGACAGACAACTTCAGCAGAACCTGTGTGATTCAAACGATCGACGAGGGAAATAACTTTGTATTTCTATTTCTGGCGTGGAGGTTGTTTGCCTTGAAAAAACTTCTCTGAATCCTTTTTCCTTTCATTCATGACTGATTCCGGTTTATGCTCCAGTTATTGTTCTTGTCCGGTAACAGGGGAATGTGGCTTTGGCTACAGCCGTCTGTATTTAAAGAGTTATTCCACTCAAATCAATAAAAGACCTTAAATATTTATTTCTTCAAACGTCAAATAAAAATTCCATAATTCATACATTTTTCTTTCAAAAGCGTTATGATCCACTTTCTTCCGCACCTGCATCATCAGTTCTAAAAATGCTTCTTTAGCTTCTCTGCTCTTCCTCTAAAATCTCGCTTTCATAACTTGAATAGAAATAAGATTTTCTTGAATATTTTGGATCATGTGTTGTTCAACTACACAGTCGATTCTTTGAGAGCAGATGGCTGCAGTTTTTTGTTCACTCTGCCTGACTGTTGCAGATTAATGTGAACTAATGACGCCTGTGGAAGTTTAATCATCTAAGTAATGCAGGAAGTTTAGTTTTTTCCTCTATCAAGGATATCTGGTTTAATGATCCCCTAAAAGGTTCGGTTGGGGCTTGTTAATCATGTTTATCATAAGTGCAGAAAAAGAAACCACGGAGCTCCTTGAATCATTGAATCTCCCCTAGAGCCTTGATTTTTTTTTTCCCCCCCTCTCTCTCTCTCTCTCTTGGTTTCCATCCCTTTAGGTCCAGACTGCTCCGTCCCAGCGCCTGCCAACTCCTCTTTCTGGTGCCGGGAGGAGTACACCGAGGCCGGGCTGGCCAGGGCCGCCCACAAGGCCGTGGTGGACCAGGGCATCATGTGGGTCATCGGGGGCTACGTCTTCAACGCCTCCGACTATCACATGGTCAAAGCGTGAGTACACTTTCCTCTGGGAGCGTCCGCAGTCGACTGATGTTCTTTTGAAAGCGCAGAGTGTCTCTGTGGCAGAAATGCAATTATTTTTATACTCGCAATGCCCGGTTACACCGAGTGCTAAGGTAATACTGGGGCTGTCAGCGTCGTCAGGCAGAAGCCACGGGACCTCCTGACAGTTGGGAAAAATCAACAAGTAACAGATCAGAGCTTCATCACAGACGGCGAGTGAAGGATGTCATTAAAAACCATGAAATTACAGGAGAGGCTCCTCGCCCTGAACCCCACCCAGGAAGATCACACGGATTCCCTCGACTCGTGTTTTGGTTTTACGGTTTGATTGAGGGCAAAGGTCTTTTTTTTCTTTCCGCCCAGGGTCTATCATGTGAGGCTTCAAAGGATCTTTCAGCCAACTTCTTATATTTGTTGCTTTGACATATTATGACTGGACAAAAATCTAAATCTCATTCGCAGTGTCACTTTATGGTTTAGTCAAAACACAGTTGTGCTGTTGAGGGTTAACTGAGAACAATGCTTTTCTACGTTATGTGAGAAAAGATGATACGACTGCCCCTAAACGAAAGCCTGTCGATCAAAGCTCGCGATGAGAGCAGGGTTCACATGTTGGGGCTCATGAAGAGACGGATAAGATTCAGGACATATACATTCATATATATCCTACTCACTGCACCTTCCCGTTCTCTCGGCCTCTGCAGGTACAACCTCAGCAGCAACAGTTGGATGACCCTCGACCCCTCCGTCAATACTGTCACCCCACGATACGGCCACTCGCTGGCTCTGCATGAGGTTTGTGGAGGGGAGGGGGATGATTTATACCCACACAACACAATATGACACTATTATTCACTCTTATTACTGTGCATTTTATGCGTCTGTTGTTCCTGCCAGCTCGGCCTCAGCGTACCATGAATATGACTTCAAAGAGGACGTGAGCGTAACAGACGACGACTTAATTAAATCTCGACACTCGCAGGAACATTACAAACTCCCTGCCCTGTTATTTATGCTTTCAGCGGTGTGTCTGTTTGTTGTCTGGAACTAATATCCAGATCTCTGGGTTTTTGATATACTGCGGTGGAGTGGCGGAGCAGTTTTCCTCTCTGCCAAAGAAAGACTGTTAGGAGCCGCTGATGGAATAATAAATTAGAGAGAAGGAAGACGCAGTGTGTCTGCTCTGTGGTTTGGGAGAAACCGAGCGCGAGTCGCAGTGTTTGCAAACGCACAGACTTCATCACGGTGTGTGAATGTGTCTCGAAAGTTAATGTGGAAATCTGAAATCGAATCCGTGTTGATACATAACGAAAAGAACCGATGAAAGTCTCGCAGCCAGGGGTAATGTACCGGTTCACGTACCCTCGACTCTTTCTGTCTCACCTTGAAACGAACAATTGACGCACTGGGGAATTTTTTTTTTTAATTTGTCATTGAGCTAAATATTAAATGGGAAAGTTTAGGGACACATTTTTGTCATAACAGTCACTTTTTCCTTTCTTTTGTTTACCTAAAAAAATAAAGCACAAAACTGAAGGTCACAATCTGAACGACCCAACGAGAGCTCTCAATACTAATGAGACCATTTGGAAACTCTGCTCGCCACTGATTTAGTTTGAAAACTCCGGGGCTGCATTGAAGTCTGGACGAGCAGAAACTGAGACGTTTGGCAGCGATAACACAGTCGCCCTGCATTCACTACGTGATTGGTTCTTATCGGTCAAGACGCGACTACCAGCGCTGAAGGAAAAAACGTTTGTTACTGTCAGTAACAGTTCCACCTCGTCGCCGTGCCAAGAAAACAAATCCCTAATCTAACTTCTCAACATGGTTCTTTCTCATTATTTGTATTTTCTGTAACCAAGCAACCGACAGCAGAGTAGACAATCTGCTTCCTGTTTACACTGGCACAAACACATGCCAAGTGGATGTGAGTGGTCATGTGATTTGCGATATATCGCGTCTGATACGGACCTAAGGCGGTCGTCTGGACGGGGATCATATTTATTTTAAAACATAAAACATAAACGTAGTAACATGGATGCAGCCACTTACATTTACTCACCAGCACTTAAATTTATTCTAAAGCCCACTTCCCCATGAACATGATGTGTAACAAAATCTATCCCTCATGTTTTATGTCCTCCATATCTATTTAGTTTTGTGACTTCTCCATATTTATGCTACACCGTTTTTGTCTTCGCTCCCATCAGGGAAAGATCTACATGTACGGAGGAAAGATCGACTCCACAGGAAACGTGTCCAGTCAGCTCTGGGTTTTCTACATCCAGAACCAGACCTGGGTCCTCCTGAGCCCCCGGGCCAAGGAGCAGTACGCTGTGGTGGGACACTCTGCCCACATCGTGCCCTCCAATCAGGAGGGCGGGGGCGGCCCCGTCATGCTGGTTCTGTTTGGACACTGTCCTCTGTACGGTTACATCAGCCAGGTGCAGGAGTACGACATCGGTAAGCTGCACGTGTAGAGAGACAGTGTTGGAAGTTTTAGGTTCAATGCTCATTTCTGCCATGTGTCTCTTTGCCCTTGCTCGAGGTAATAACCTTGGCTCTGGGTGCGAGTGTCCAATATAACGGTTTACAACAACAGGAAATTAACACTGGCTGCCAAAAGCTTGAAGCTAACGGGTATTGGACTCGGGTGTTCATCTAATCCTCCAAAACACGCTGGCAGGAAACCAAACTTCATTAAGAGGTCTCTCTGTCATCTAGAATCCAATCTTGTCTGAGAAGATTGGATTAATTTAACCTCCACTTTAACTCTGACGGACAAGTGTGCACCTGCAATCTAACCGATAAAATCTGCTACTACTTTTGTGCATTTTATGAGCATTAATACCGTATTTTGTTATTAGTTTTTCTCTTTTTTATTTATAAAAAACTCTACATTCCTGCTGGTACCAAAGTCTCAATCCCCCACAAACACTTCAACAACCTAACTGTATTTTTTTCCTCCAATTTCTCTCTGGTGTGTCATTATATTGTGGTCACTTGACGCTCGTTCTCTGTCGCTCAGTTAAAACACGTTTGTTTAACCCTCCAGCCAAGAACACGTGGCGCATGGTGCCCACAGATGGTGCCCTGGTTCAGGGCGGCTACGGCCACAGCAGCGTGTTCGACCCCGGCACCGGTGCCATTTACATCCACGGTGGCTACAAGGCCTTCAGCGCCAACAAGTACGGCCTGGCCGGAGACCTGTACAAGTTCGACGTGGACAAGAGTAAATGGTGAGGGGCTTCTGTTTGTTGACAGTGATCCAAAGGAGCTTCTTGCTGACACTGAATATTGTTTTCTTGTAATTTTTTTTTCTCTTTTGAGAAACTGTAAATTTTAGGCCTCTTGAGGCCTATAAAATAATTCAAATAAAGTGCTGTGACGAGGAAATGCCAGCAGACAGCACTTTGAATTAGGAGCTCGTCATTGAGAAACAAATTTGCATGAAAACGAAGTCTGCAGTAGCCTAGAGTTATAGAAATAATCACAACAAAATATAATATTAAACCATTTACACTGTAGTCACAGAAGCTAAATACATTTGACAGATGAAATAATATGGCGGCAGTGATAATTTAATAAGTGATTATGTTGAAAATGGATGATTACCTGAGTAATGATGTTAAAGTGAGGAGAAATGTCATTGTCATTTGGTGTTGCATTGATCTATTTATCTGTTTGTGTAGTAATAAGCATTGAAACTTGCAATTTGGGTATTTGCACTTTGCTTGTGAGGATATTATTTAGCTTTTAAAATAAATAATTGTACATTTGCAATTTAAAAATGTGAATTAGCACATTGAAAACTTAGCCAAAGAAATTATAAAATATTGCAAAATACAAAAATAACAGTTTCCACAGTAGCAGGTTGGTGTCACGCAGATGAAGCTCATCCTCAAGCAGCCATGTTGCTTTTCTTAGTGACAGTGACATGTAACTGTGTGTAACGACCGTCGCTGTGCCTTCGTGTCAGGACCATCCTGAGAGACAGCGGCTTCTTCCGATACCTCCACACGGCGGTCATCGTGAGCGGCGCGATGCTGGTGTTTGGAGGAAACACGCACAACGACACGTCCATGAGCCACGGCGCCAAGTGCTTCTCCTCCGACTTCCTGGCCTACAGTCTGGGTCTGTAACACACACACACGGATGCTCCTGCAGTCCGCTTTCCCAGCCCCACTTCTGCTGAGCATGCATCATCTTTTTTAGTTTGTTTTTTTCCGCACTGAGCTGCTTTGCATTCATCCGGGGGCGCGTGCTCACACCTGGGAGCTCCTCGGAGCAGCCGCAGTGTTTTGTTGTTGGACGCCGAACGGCTCCACTGAGGCCACAGGAGGTCAAATGTCACTACTCCATGTAAACCACAGCCCACTTTTCATACAAAAGACAACTAACGATGGTGGTGTGTAGTTTTTTTTTTTTTCCCAGCAACCTGCTCACACTCTCAGCTCATGTTCAAGCACTTGCAGAATTATTTTACACATCACGTGTATGTGCATTTTTAAACCTGTTTTCTGCCTTTTGCTACAGCCGGACTACTATGTTTTCATTTTTGAAACGGCGTTTCAAAACAAGCTACCTCGTCAGGTTTTATCCCCGTCTACAATAACACACCTGAAAACTCATGCGCGTGTCGGCGTAAAGTACATATATATATATATATATATATATATATATATATATATATATATATATATACTTACCTGCAGCGTGTTGGCAGCCCTAATATCCAGTTAGTCTGTTCAGTTTCCAGGCATAAGCTGAAAATCCTTAAAAGCCTTGTTAGTTAGTTAGTTAGTTGTCAGGGAGTCGATCAGAAGAAAAACTCCCCTGCTCCTCATAAAAGCTGCTGTGAGTTAATTGATAGAATTAAACACAGCTAAGAATAGTGTATCAGTTTGCCTGCCTACCGTGTTTTATTCACATTGCAACCATTTAAAAAAAAACAGCATATGGTCTTTAGGGGAGAGTTTTTCAGAGGAGAATTCAGAGAACGTTCCCCCCGGGAGCTACAGTTAACACTTTACTCCATCAGTCTGAGATTCACTCTCGAGGCCTCGGGAGCCGTTCATTTCACGAATGTAAATGTTGAACCTGGTGTTTATTCTTCTTCTCTCACCTCTTTTTTGATGTTAAATTGCCCCTTAATAAGGATACTTAACCCTCAGCTCCTGTGACACAGTCGCTCACCAGCAGAGGGAAGAGTGGCACTGGTGTGAAGAAGCAGACAAGAGTGACAGAAAGATGTTTTTGTTTACTCTTTAATTGCATTCTCATTATAACACAGTTTAAAGTCAGTCTGTTCAGAAACCGTCCTCATTTCGTTCTCTGCCCAGCGAACGTTGTTGCGAACCGAGCGTCCTCTTCCTTCTGCAGCCATGTCACGAGCCGCTCATTAACGGGAGACTTCACTCTCGTCTGGACGGGAGAATTCCCTTTGGGCCAACCGACTGACCCCCGGGACATTCTGTTTTTCTGTCATTACAAAGATGATTGACAGGCAGCGGAATTACAATCTAAGGGGGCACGAGCCTCCCCCTTCCTCCTCCTCCTCCTCCTCCTTATTCCTCCCTCCCTCCCTGTGCAATCGACTTTTGTTCATAAGAACTGCACGTTGGCACTAAAACACCTCCAGACGTCCCTTGTTCCCCCGGTGGCGTGAAGGTGAAGGAAGCGGCTGCACGTTCTGGAGGCATCGCACGAATTTAATCCTCTGCAAAGTTTCCCCCATTTATACATTTATCAAACAACATGTCCTCCTCACTTGATCGGCACAACGAGACCAACTCCTCTCACGTTGGTCAGTGTAGGAGAGAAATAGTTTTCAATGATTTCCCCTGCAGGAGGATTTCAAAACTCTTAAAACATGTTTTTGTTTTTTTCCTCAGTTTTGACCTCTATTGTCCTCCCTCGCCACTCATTCCTCTGTATGATTTTGTCATTGAACAACACCAGCTACAGGATTGCTGTCAGCAGCAGCTCTGTAATTGTCTGGTAATTACAGTGGAGATGGACGCACATCCAGGACTAATTGCTCCTCCTTAACAAGCCCGACTCAATTAGAGCGTGGAAGTCACGGGCCGTCCGCTCTCCTGACATTGGTGTTGTAATAAATCCCTGCTCTGAAAAGGGCAACGCACAAACCTGCAGTACCGGGCCTGCGACACCAGAGGGCACTGCCTACCTGTGAATGTGCCCTCGCTCTCAGCCAGACGTTCAATCCCTCCTCTGGGGGCGAACCATGATGACTTGCAACTGCATTGTGCTAACTGAAGGTGATGTACTGCAGTCGCTCCTCTGTGCTCCTGCAGCTTTTGACTTTCAGACTCACATGCCAGGTTCTGACTGTCGTGGGTTTTTGTTTTTTGTCTGTAAAGACGTGTTAGGTGAACACTCTGGGTCACATTCTGTAGGGGCTTCATTTAAAATCAAACCTGAAGGCCGGCTGTGGCTCAGGAGTGAGTCGTCCACCAATCCACATGCCGACGTGTCCTTGGGCAAGACACTTAACTCTGAATTGCCTCTGGCGGCTCTTCCGGCTGTGTATGAATGTGATAGAAAATCATGTAGATGATTACATTAATAGATGTGACTTGTGCTGAAAAGCTCTTTGAGTGGTCTATAAGACTAGAAAAAGCACTAAGTATTAATACAGTCAATTTACCATGGAGCCAGAGTCCCTACATTAGTGAAAATGGTGTTGAGCTCGAGCCAGTCTTCGCTCTCTGTCGATATATTTCAGACAGTTTTTATGGAGATCAAATAACTAATTAAAACTCTGAAAATGAACTACCTAAAATGACAGAAACATTTATATTAAAAAAATAAGTTTATTTAACGTGTACTCCCATCTGCTAACATGGAGGAGGCAGGGATAATAATCTATACTGCAGCCGGCCACCAGGGGGCGATCCAGATGTTTTGGCTTCACTTTATCTTTATTTACGGTTTATATAAGGAGAAAAAACCCAGACCAGAATGTTGGAGTATCACAGCGTCAAAACAACTAGTCCAACTATTCTGTTTTTCTCAATCATCGAATAAAAGAAAACCTTCCTGAAAAAGAAAAGAAACAGAAACTGCTCTTTTTTTAAATACACAGCCTGTGCCTCAGTCAAGGACATTTTTTTTGAGTTGTTGATGGACAACAGGATATGAGCTGTCAAAGGTCTCGCTCGCCACCCGTGGCGTGTCAACTGCTGAGGACGCGTGTGATTGAATACGTGGGAGCAGGTCAACAACAGTCTGACCTCTCGGTGTCTTCTTTTTTTATTCCAGCGTGTGATGAGTGGACAGTGCTGCCTCGACCAGACCTCTACAATGACGTCAACCGCTTTGGGCACTCTGCAGTCTTCAGCGACAGGTAAATCGTTAATGCAGCACTTAAGAAGCAGAGTGCTGCTCAGGATTTTTTTTCTTCAACTGAAATGTTTTAATCTTATTTTGCTTAGTATTTTTAGCCAAAGTAAAAAATGAAATTAGAAATTATATAGTATCACACGAATATCATACTTATATCATAATAAGTTGGTTGAATATCACAGGTGTTGTTAACCAACACCTGTGATATTCAGAGACATCTATTTGAAGCTTTTCCGCTTTTTGGTTCAAGTACTGGGAGCATGGAATAAAAACTCTTCTGTCATGAAGGTGGATTTCAAATTGATAAGTTGTCGTATGAAATGCAGATATTTCCAAGCGGGACATGTGGCGTAGGGATGTCATGATAACCGCTCTTTGTTGCACGATGTATTGACCCAGAAATTATCACTATAAAACAATATTATCATCAGTCATTTTTTGATACTGAATCATGTGAGTTTGCAATATAGGCCTATTGGTCGTCCTACACGATTTTTGATGCCGCTGACAGAAACGTTATCCAAAGTTTAGACTTGTGTTTAGAACTCAGACAAAACAAACAATTTGAAGACATGGTGCCTTTTAGAAGAATTCCTTATTCTCTGACATTTTGTAGACCAAACCAGTAACATATTCATCACACGACGAGAACAGATGAGAGGACAGAAGCAGCGAGACTTTGCTGGACTGTTGTTGACATTCATTCTTATGTCAACAAACTGGCTATAATTGAGGTCAATAAAAATGTATTGAGTTCATATTCATGTATCGTACGATAAGTTGATAACGTAATTATCGTGACAGGCCTAATGAGGCGTCTCTGAATACTGTGGGAAGTTTGAAAACGATGTGGCCTCTGCAGTCACCCGATCTGAAACGGAACATGGGGAGACTGGATATGGGAAGTTTACTTAAACAGCACTTTCCTCCACCATCATCATATAAGGTTTTTTATTGTTGTTTTTCCTTTTGAATTTGTCCTCTATCTGTATATTGCTGATACATTAAAAATGTATTAGTCTCGGTTAAGATATGTAGTGAGCGAGCAGGGGAGAAATCCGACGATCTGCTGCAGTGTGTGTAAACACACTCTTTGATTTGCTGCTGTAACCTGATTTCTCTCAGTAACCTAGTTTCCCTGAGTGAATTTAGAGACCAGCGTGACAGGTTTTATTCCCACCGTGGCCCACACATGTTTAATGATGCACTCATGGTATTTAAAGCCGTGTTGAAATTGAACATGCAGCCAAACGTGTTCAGTATCTGCATTAGATGTTAATATGAGGTGGGCGCGATGTGTGATTTTTCTTTTATTTGACATTATGGGAGTTTTCAGCTGTTCTACTG
The DNA here is from genome assembly GCF_022379125.1 of Scophthalmus maximus. Lineage (NCBI taxonomy): Eukaryota > Metazoa > Chordata > Actinopteri > Pleuronectiformes > Scophthalmidae > Scophthalmus > Scophthalmus maximus. The sequence continues at coordinate 2,896,557 of NC_061529.1, forward strand.
GGAAATTACCCAGAAGTTTCCTCGGCTCCCTCCTCCCGCCCGGTTCTTTTATTCATGACCGCATCTCTGTGAACGCGGAACATTGTTGCAGGAACAATTTGCAAACTGCAGACACTCTGCCGAGGCTACAGGAGGGGAAACACGGGGAAATAGATTAAAGTAAAGTGATATATCCACTCGTTTGGTTGGGGAGGAGGGGTGATTGAAAATGACGGCTTTCAAATGAGTAGAGCTGGTCATGGGCGTCTGAAGTTTTAAACTGAAACAGTTGCTGACGGAGGAGAAAAAAAGTTCAGAACAGAACTGTGTTTTTCCAAGTACAGGACAAACTCATCACACGAGGGTTGAGATGTTCCGATACTGATGCGAACGTGCGAATCAATATGAACCGAAAAAATGACGGAAAAAAGGAAAACCCAACCAAAGACAACTTGCAGAAGAAGAAAAAACTAACTTGGGAAAAGAATCCTTTCCTGTGTGTTAATACGTGACATTTGATTATTAGTCTGTGATATGAGTAGATTGTTATGGGGATGATGCGCTGATCAGAAGGGATGAGTCATCGGTTAGTATTATCTGCTCTGCCAGCAGAGCAAGGCACAGTGATCCATATTCAAATCATACATCCTGTTGTAGAGAACGCATCAAATATTTACACCAATCACCAGCCACTGTTTGAGGCGCTCCTGTTCCCCAGGAGCAATTAGGAGTTTGTTCATGCATCAATTTATTCATCAATCAAATTCAGATGAGCTCAAGAGCAGAGATATCGAGCTTTATTTTGAACATTCTTCCTTTGGATAGAAAATATATTTTAAAAAAAGAAGCAATTTCACTGTAAGGCCTAATAGCAAAAAAAAAGAAAAGATAAAATGCGTAATAAAGAGAAGAAAATGGAAAATGTAGACCGCAAAAAAAACAGTCATACTAAAGAAAATGAACTCACTGAAGATTAAGGCGGCAACGTGAGGAAGACGAAGTCTTGAAGGTCGAGTACGAGTTTGAACATTGAGACGGACCACTGATGTTGCGAGAGCTTGTGAAGGAGACGTTAACTCAATCCTGCTTCAGTGAGACAAAACAAACAACATCACATTACCTCAATTCTTTAATATCTATACTTCTTTAGATCTGAGTATTGATTTTCTTATTTTCAAAGAGTTTCTTGGTCTGAATCCAGCTCACTCATACATTTATGAATAGCATTGTCTTGCACAGTGCTACTCATAAAATGGTTGTAATAACTAATTAATTTGGCTTTACACCTTTCAGAACAAAGGATATAAAAACTGTGAGGGTCGTCCATTTACACGTCCTAGAAATGGTCTGGTGTGTTTATCCAGAGGTACAACAACAGTATTTCTGGAAAGAGATGTTGCTCTACATCCATCCTTCCCTTAGCTATAACCAGGTTCTCCTTTGTGATGTCATCTCCCTGACATTGGGCGAGACGTCCTGGACAGGTCAGCACTCTAAAGCTGCGTTCAGAAATATACTGATAAATTAATATACTATAAATGATACTGTAAGTCCGAACATTTTCCTGCACTTTTCCTGCCAGCCCGCTTTTAAAATTTCCGGAGAATGTCCGAGAGATCCCCTGTGAGAATACAGAAGGAAAACCTCTGGAAACTTTCACAGAGAGCCAGTGGACGTATTGATAACTGTTAACATGAGGCGGAATTATGATCACTTCCTGCCTCTTGCTGCTCTACAGACGCCACAAAATGTTCTGGAAATGTTCCCGTTGAATTTGAATGCATTTGACTTGGCCAATCTCCTGCTGCTTTTAATTTTTTTTGTCAAATACAGAAAATGTCCGGAACCAATTTCCTGAGTTCCTGTCTGAAAACGGCTTAAGAGGCACTTATCTTAAAATATGTACAATTTAAATGTGAGTCAGAATATACTGTATCTGTAATTCTTCATGAACTCCGTCTCGGTTGCCCCTTTCTCTTCTGCAATGACTCTGACATCCTTTAAATGAGTAAGAAAGTAGCGGCGAAGTGACGTGGTTCTCGGAAAGACTAATCCCCCCCCCCCCCCCCGATCCGTGCACTCAGCAGGAAGTCCGGAGTGAACAGCTTGAAGTGTGACCTCCATGATCCAAGGGGACTTTTGAGCGGTGTGGTGCAAATTACCCATCCACCATTCCCTGCCGACGCCACCACACACACACACACACACACACACACACACACACACACACACACACTCAAACTCACACACACACTCAAACTCACACACATGTACACACCGACTCATGCTAGCAAAGTAATCCCTGCAGCTGAACAGAAGCCGGTGGAGAAAGTTGTTCAAATATGACCTGGACCTGGCATCTAAAGGCACACGCACTTAAAGAAGGGGGCGTCTGGAGGGTCAGTCCACACAGGAAGTGATCCCTTGATGGTGATTTAGCAGACTTGTGTGGCGGGTTGAGGCCCACAGAAGAGGAGCACTAAGGAGCACTGCACAAAAAGGCAGAAACTGAAGAAAATTGCTTGTTAGAAATCGTCTCCTCTCACTTACTTACTTGCCTCTCGTCACCTCGTTCTCCCATACACCTCTGAAACCCATTCCCTCCTCTTTTTGTCCCGCAGTGTGATGTACGTGTTCGGCGGCTTCAACAGCCTGCTGCTCAGCGACGTCCTCACGTACACCTCGCCCAGCTGCTCGGCCTTCACCAGCCAGGCGTCCTGCAGCCAGGCCTGGCCGGGGATCCACTGCGTGTGGAACAGCACCCGGGGCGCCTGCCTTCCCTGGGAGAGCGACGCCGTCGGTGCTGAACCGCTGCAGCTTCCGGCCTCCTGCAACACAAGATCATGTAGGTGACGCCATCTCCTGCCACATGGAACTAACACCAGGCGGTTGTTAAGAGTCTGCCCGTGTTGCTCGAGTGTCTGCACAGAGCTCATTTGCAGTCGCAGCACTGACGTGCGGTGAGATGCATTTGAGTGACACAAAGCAGCTTGTTTGTCACAGACTGAGGAAGTCTTACACTTCAAAGAGCGAAAAATGGCAAAAAATTACAGACAACCCCCCGGGGACGTGAGAGGCTTTCAGATGCAGAGGACGTGGCCTTGATGCATCTTCAGAAAACTGTCCCGACGCTGAACACAGTTGATTGATTAACAAATCATCATAAATCACAGTTTTACTAGCTGTTTAACTGATTTATTCGGATTTATTTATGGTTTCAGCTCCTCCAATATGAGGATATTCTATTTTTCCTCAGTTTTACTGACCTGAATGTCCCTTGTTTGTCCCAGTCCTACAGCCCTTGTGTGTGTCAGGTGTGTCTGATAGGACAGGAGGAGGTTAATCACCAAGGACAGATCAGCCAGGTCTCTCCACTTCCCGCTGAGAATTCTCTTCCGTTTGCTATTTGCTATTTGTCACAGAAAAAAAGAAAAAAGAAAAGAAGAATTCCTCAGTTTCTCGGAACGCGGCTGGTCTCATTTTCCGGTGCCGGCGTCCACAGAAGATGCCGGCAGATGGAAACTGTGCCCTGGAATATCTTTCAGCCACATTTAATACCGGGGAGGCCCCTCCTGCTCTCTGCCGCTGTCTGGCAGTCGACCCGCCTCATTTTCCCCCAGAAGTAACCTCATGTCCAAGAAGTGTCGACTGATCTGGCAGAAAACAGAATTGCTTACGCTTGTCGTGTGAGAAACAAAACAGGAAGCAAATAGTCCCCTGCGCTTTTCATTTTAAGGCTGCAGGTCACGTCCTCGGATAGAAAACCGCTGTAGCTGAAACGCTACATTAATACTTAATATCCAGAGGTTTCACGTTAGCTCCCTAATTACCCAGAAAACATGTGTAAAGAGTCTACATCGATTTAATATGATCATGAATTAGTTTATTTAAACAAACTTGGTTGGAATAAGCATCTTAAGTGTTTATCTTGGATGGAAAATTGTTTTTGGACGCAATCAATTCTCCTCCATTTTTCAACAGCCAATTTCCTATTGACTTCACACTTGGCATGTGTATTGTAAAGGACCCCGAGGACGTGCAGCGTCGTTGATATGAGTTCTAAATAACAACAACAACACTGTTGTTATTATTTCTGTCTTCCACACTGTGCAGACGCCGACAGCGAGAGATGTGACCAGTACACCGACTGCTACAGCTGCACCGCCAACACCAACGGCTGCCAGTGGTGCTTGGGCCTGTGCGTGTCTCTGGGAAGCAACTGCACCTCGGCTACGGTGAGACGGGAACCTGGGCGTCGAGCACTTTGACTCTTTGTTATTTGTTTTTTCATCTCACATATTTAAATCAAATCTATATGGTGTTAAGATGTATTGTCAGTGGTCTCCTGGCTCTTTGAATGATGAACGCTCAGACACTTCTGAGTTCCTGCAGCCAGTTGCACAAAGTTTTTGGTGTTTTACATAAATGTTGTTACAATCATTTCGTTTCCTTCATTTCGTTTCCCCTGTTCGTAGATTGGGACACGACACATTTGGATAATGACAAAGCAAAGAGCTGATGCAGCACATTCTTGTGTCCAACTCTGTATCTGTTTCTTATCAATCTGTGATGAAATCAATGCTGTCAGACACACACACACAAAATTTCCAACCACGTCCCTTTCAGTTTAAAAACTCATAATCTTCGCAAAATCATGAATTATTTGGTGTTCCATTCATAATGAATTGCCGTTTCATCTTGCAGGCGTGGGAGTTATTTATTGAGCATGAAATGTGTAATTTTGGTTCTTAGAGTCTTGGACTTAAATGCCAGTTATTTATTTTTATTTGCTTTCTTTTCTCCCAGGGAGCAATAGGGGAGTACGACCTTTGCCCCAGGGACAACCCCTCATATGTGTGCAACAAGAAAACCAGCTGCAAGAGCTGCGCCGTGGACCAGAACTGTCAGTGGGATCCTCGCAACCAGGAGTGCATCTCACTGCCAGGTGACTGTGGCGAGAAATTAAAAATCACAGACATATACATACATTCACTGCATACATAGGGGGACCTGGGTGTTATACTTATGATTTTATCTTGCGATTTATTAGAAGAATTTGTTCACCAGCTTCCTTTCCGAGAATTAGGGATGAAGTGTCAATAAAAGAAGCCGCTAATTTCTCTATGATTAAAAAATCAAACAAGCAAACACAAATCAAATATACAAAGGTGTATAACCCCCCCAAAAAAGATTAATACCGTTTTGCTCCACCAACATGCTATCAACATTCACGTCAGCCTACAAATGCCGACCTGTCTTATCACCGACTCCTCGTCCGTTCTCTCTCCACTGCAGAGAACGTGTGCGGGGAGAGCTGGCACCTGGTGAGCAACTCGTGTCTGAAGTTCATCACGGCCAAGGACTCGTACGACAACGCCAAGCTGGCCTGCAGGAGCCACAACGCCGTGCTGGCCTCGCTCACCACGCAGAAGAAGGTGGACTTTGTCCTGAAGGAGCTGCAGATCATGAGCGTGGTGGTAAGGAGGAGGAGTGACTGTACTTACTGTACAGATTAGATGAAACGCTGATTACCCCCCCTCTCGCCTGACAACAGAGTCATCGCATTAGCAGAAAATAGAGATAAAGTAGATAATAACAGAAAGAAGATCTTATCAGCCAATGACTGAAGGATACAATAATGGTTAAATGAATAAAGAGATGGTTAAAAACTATTTGACAGGTTTTTGTCAAGAAGTGACACACAAATCAGAAAGGAAACTACAAAAATCCCAAAAGAAACCAGTTTTTGAACTTGGATATCTTTGTGTTAGCTTCTTCTAGTTATTTTTTTCAGTCTGCGGGTGAACTCGGGTCGGATCCTTTTTGTCTGTCATTTTTGGACCAGTGAGCGTGAAACAAATCTCACATTAACAAGATACAATCTTCAGAGCTCCGACATCGCTTACTCGCTCCGTCAGAGCAAACACTACACAGAAATCCATCCCCAACGAAATCGACTCGCCATCACGAGCCCCTGTTTATTTCATCGCATGCAGGTCGCACGTCTATCGATGTGAAGGAGAGCGGATGTACAGTGTAGTCGGGTGTCGTTCCATGATTTGAAAGTTTGCACATGGACATAACAGATGCAGAAAAAAAATGCTGATAGAAGAAGCAAAACAGCACCTGGGGATTTATTGTCGTGGATTTGTATTTATATTTGAAACTATTTGACTGACCTTGTAGCTTTGATCCTGCACCCTGTAGCAGTTGTTTGCAATGTGAACGTGCAATGTAATTTAATATTTCACTATATGCTGAACTGTTGCTTCAAACTGTACATATGAATGCAGCAGCACTGAGGCCAAATTCAGCTTTTTTAGTCAGACGGGTCTAAAACTGTGAAACTCACTGGTATAAACTCACTGCAGGACATTTTGTGGAGGGAGAGTAAACAGTAACAGCAGCTCTCGCTCTGTTGCCGCTGTTTTGATAATGAATCAGTTGTTGCTCTCGTTTTTCAAGCGGGAAAAAAGTACAGACGATTCTCTCCTGAAATCATTTTTTGTTTTTGACTATAAATCAGCCAAATTTAAAAGTCCTCTCCTTGGTCTCTCTGTTAGGTATGTTTCCCAGATTTATGGATTTTATGCTGCAAATTAATCCTCGATCAATCAAGTTATACCCTCTAACCCTATATGAAAATAGAGGACAGAATAATGGATGATGGCAATAAATGTTAATTCGTCCATGTTTGTTTTTTAAAGGTAAAACGCTGGCAGGTAGTAGATGCACTCTGCCATCTTGCCACTACTGTTTACTGCCTTTATACGTCAGGACGGTTCACTACACGGCTACAAGTTGAAATAACCCTGAAAAGAACCAGGTCCCTGTTGGTTGAAAGGGGCTTTGTTCCTCCTGGAAGGCCTCTGAGAAAGGACTTAAAAAAAGGATTCATACTATCACAATTCCTCAATTAATAATTACTGTAGATATTTGTGTCTCAGATTTTTATGCTGTTTATTCGGGGGGTGTCTAATCGCAGCTAAATCTGTCTAAATATTTTAGTTCCCCACACTTTTGAGTTCACTGACGAATGTTACATAAATCCCAAATGTGTTGAAAAGCATCTTTGGGAGTAGAGCTCCAACATCCCACTCTGCACTAAAAATGAAACGTCTCCAGCTGCGCTGCTGCTGCTGCAGCGTCTGTGTAGTTCACCCAGCAGGTGCAAACACTACAATCCCTCACCGAGGACGCTCGTGATCCTACACAGTTTCCTGGAGTCTCCGGATGTAAAGCTGAAGCTTAGTCAACAGACGAGTCTCATTTCTCGTTGTCGGTTAAGGGAAATGTTTGTGAGACGAATTAAAGCTCTGTCCAGTTCCACGGTTAAACTCTTTGCCGCCAATGAGACGCCGAAACATGCTTCACAAATCTTCCCCGTCGCGTTCCATTGACATTGTCGGTGGCGTTTAGCAGCTCCAACCTTTTGTTCCCCAGACGCCATCAATCAATCCGAGAGAAAAAGTAAAGTAAAACCCAATAGAACAGTAATTTGAGTCACGTCTGTGAGAGATTGAGCTCTCGTTGTTTACTACTCCTGCAGAACAGCGTGGCCATTGATTGGAGATGGGACAGATAACTCGAGTCTCGCACGTCCAGTGGAGTAAAACCTGCGTTTTATAGCCGCGCAGTCAGTCCGCTGGAATTTATGTCAGTACAGGAGAAATTGCTCTGACATGTTTTTTTTTCTTTCTTTTCTGTTGCTTCCTCGCAGCCGGGCGGAGTTGTAATTTCTCGGGGGGAAAAAGGAAAATGATTGCTATTAAAATGTGTCTCTGTCATTGATTTTCAACAAAATGTCACATCAGTCTTCAGCTACGCAGTAACTGGCACTTAACTTGGTGCACTCAACCTTTTTTAGTGAACATTTGAAGAGATTTTTGTCAACATCACACAGTGATGAATGTTTTTTATTTAGTGTACAAGATTTACAATACGATACATCGACACGATTCCTGTAATGATTCCTAAGATGTCGTTTAAAACCTTTATGACAAAGAAATATAATTGAGGCTGGATATTTTAGTTTAAGCATAAACTTTATCATAAATAACAAATACAACCAAATGTATAAAACGTCAATTAAGAAAATAAACATAATCTATTTTACGTAAAATGTAAACATAAATGCACTATTTTTTCCTGCATTGCTTACTAGATTTCAAATCGGTAAACATAAGCGCCGATTACAGATATGTCTGTGAAATTTTGTATTCGGGGGTTGTCCGTCTCTCTCCCGCCGTCGTAAAGACGATATCACAGGGAACACATTGAGGGAATTTCCTTTAAATTTGCCGAAACTTTTCCTCTTTCTGAGGTCAAAGTCAATGTGACCTCACCAAACGCCTTTTTGGAGATTTCAAATTTTCATTATTTCCTGAAACTTGACAGTTTGGCAGATGCCTTCAACTAAGCTGGTTGACAGGCTGATTGAGTTAAAAATCAACAAGGGGGCAGTTACAGAATAGAAGAAATTTGACTGACTCCGAACACATTCAAGATAAAATCCCCGTTCTGACTCTGGTCCTCTGCTTGTTGTACAGTACAAGGCCTCGGTGACGCCCTGGGTGGGCCTGCGGAAGATTAACGTGTCGTACTGGTGCTGGGAGGACATGTCGCCCTTCACCAACACCAGCCTGCAGTGGCTGCCCGGGGAGCCGAGCGACGCCGGCTTCTGCGGCTACCTGGCCGAGCCGGCGTCCAGCGGCCTGAAGGCTCAGACCTGCATCAACCCGGTGAACGGCAGCCTCTGTGAACGGCCAGGTTGGATTCACACGGCCGTATTCATTTTGACCTTCCCACTGAGACATCTCTGCTAAAAAACAATCTGTGAATCCAAACTCTTTCATGAGCTTAAACATAACTTGATTTTGTAATTTCTCAATGTCCCCCAGCCAACCACAGTGCCAAGCAGTGCCGGACGCCGTGCGCCATGCGGACCACCTGCAGCGAATGCACCAGCAGCAGCAGCTCGGAGTGCATGTGGTGCAGCAACATGAAGCAGTGCGTCGACTCCAACGCCTACGTGGCCTCGTTCCCCTTCGGACAGTGTATGGAGTGGTACACCATGAGCTCGTGTCCACGTAAGATCTACTACTCTGCTGTGTCTTTTTTTTCCCTTATAGATTTAAAGCCTTAATCTGAAATTATGAAAGTGTAAAGAAAGTGTTTTGTTCATTCAACAAAATATATATATTTTTTGTCATTCAGTCTCATTCATAAATTTGTAGTGTGTAGACTAAAATTCAAGCTAGCCAAAAAAAACATTGTTTATTGATAATTATTTAAAACTGTGGCCAGAAGCTTTAGGACAATGTAGGACATTGAGTACGTCATTTAATAAATGTTTTGAGTTGTTCAGAGGAACTCAATATCTGTGAAATTATGATAATTTCAACAGTTTTATTTTTTTAAAGAAATCAACAAAGCGTTCAGTCGCTCCGCTTTAAATTTTATTTAATATTTTTGTCAACTGAATGTTGGCAAAAAGGTCTACAGGAAGGCATATCTCAATAAACAAAGTTTCCAACAATATATGAATAATGAATGAATGTTTACTTGGGTTTGAGATGGATCTTTTAGCTTTTAGGAGAAGAGCATCTTTAAATATTTGGTTTTATATATATATATATATATATACACACATATATATTATAACTTTCATTAACCGAGCACATTAAACTGTGACTCCTCCACCAGTTGAGATAATGATAGTTTGATGATTCAGCCTGTGGCTGGTGCAGAAGAGAATAAGTCAATTAGGTAGAAATTGTTGCTGACGGCAAAAGAGTTAGGAATTAAAATAATCTGATTTAAATGAAGAGCAGGTGGAGAGAACCAGTGGCTCAGGAATGAACAATAGTCTGTTTCTGGAGGTAGATGATCAAGAACAACATGGCAGCTAAAATACAAAATGACAAAAAGAAATCAAGGGTTAAATATCAAAAAAAATTTCAAACTATTCCTTTAATGTTGGAGTTGCTGTCACACAGTGAGGTTTAAGTCTGATATTAGCCGTGTGACACAGGTTGATTTCAACTTTTAAAAGGTTTTTTAGCATTAAAAAAAACAAACATGTATCGCCGTGTTGTTTTACAGCGGAGAACTGCTCCGGGTACCGGACCTGTGGCCAGTGTCTGGACCAGCCGGGCTGCGGCTGGTGCACCGACCCCAGCAACACGGGCAAGGGCCAGTGCATCGAAGGCTCGTACCGCGGCCCCTTCCAGACGTCGGTGCCGGCCCCGTCCACCCAGCCCGGCCTGCTCACCAGCCCCCAGCCGGCGCTCAACGTCAGCATGTGTCCCAACGAGGCCAAATACAACTGGTCTTTCATCCACTGCCCAGGTAACAGAGGAGCGAGCTCTCAGGGTATTAGCCCTGTGAAAATACACCAATTTCACACTTTCAGATCAGTTGTGTTAGTTAATATAAGATTTGAAGATGGAAAAAAGTTCTTCAAAGTTCTTCAATGACTTGTTTCATTTGAATCATCCATTTTTGATTCATAAAATCTGTTGTTGCGTTTAAGCTTCTTCTCAGAAGAGTTATTAATAAATTAAGCCTTAATTTGACAATCTAAGGAGTTTCCCTCGTCTTAATCCGTGTGGAATAATCTACAGGATCCACTCGAGTCTAACTGTTCATTTTGCTAACACAAAAAACATTTATCGAAGGCATTTAAAGACGCACAGCTACAAGGAAAACATGATCATGGGAACATACTTTCAAATGATAAAAATATAATATAAATACGATTTTCAACATTTTAACTTACACACAGATATTTTAAGCCAAACAAATCCCCCAAAATGATCTTATTGCTAACTGTAAATATGAACTGTAAATATATCAGCCTCTAAATACTGTAAATACTCCTACCAGCTCCTTCTAAATAAATGAAAATAAGAGTTGGAAGTGTTTTCATAATGAAACTAGAATCCTCTCACAACCATACAGAATCATAGTAGCAGATTTTACTCTGTTTTAGTGATATACTTCCCAATGAACTGCAGTGGACCTTTAGACAAATCTCAGTTTGACGGATCCATCCGGTTAAATCTCGACAAATAAACCTGGCAGGCAAAGGATAAATGTCCCTCTCTGTACTTCCTGTCTCCCCTGTTCAATGCGGTTTGTTCTCTCCCTTCGCAGCGTGTCAGTGTAACGGTCACAGTCAGTGTCTGAACGAGAGCGTGTGCGAGAAGTGCGAGGACCTGTCGACCGGCCGCAACTGCGAGAGCTGCATATCCGGCTTCTACGGAGATCCGACCAACGGCGGCAGCTGCCAGCGTGAGTATCCGGCGGAGGGGCCCGGCCGCTCGGCACTAAATTAACCGGTCCAAGTCTTTTGTGAGGCGCGGGTACATATTACTTGTCAGTATTTTACAGTCCAGTTTTATGTCGGCCATTTTCCTGATTCCCGGCAGCGCAGTAAACGCTCCCTCGGGATATTAAAGATTTACTCCACTCCACAGCCGATACTGACAGTCAGTCAATCGGACAACAAATCAATCGGCCAGTCCTTCCACAGCTTAATTTAACTAACATATATATGTATACAACCTTTTTTTTTTTGTCCCTCTGGAATATATATATACTTAGTACAATGACAGTCAATCAATAAACTAGTATTTCTGCATGTATTCGTCTTGTCAGTATTATGCATTCATTGTTTGTACTTAATGTTTTTTTTTTCTGCCCCTCAGGGGCATCATCTTTCATCCGTTTGATTTAAGGCATTATCAGCATTAAATAGTACAAAAATCAACACCTTTAAAAAGGAGATGATATAAACAAATAATCCAGATAACAAATGTACATAAATGAGGATTTATTACTCCACCAGCTGTTCCCCATTGTTGCACAGATTTTATTTTATCTTCCGCAGCTGTTGATGCCGGGAGGCAAAATAATAAACATCCCTGACTGCTAAAAGGATGAGAAATGTTAACATTTGTGCAGGTGTTATGAATCTGGCCTTGAAAACCTTTAAACCCGATAAACATTTATACAACGGTTATTTTCATTATCCATCAATCTGCAGATTATTTTCTCGATTAATCGATTAGTTGTTTGGTCCATAAATGGTGAAAAATGTCGATCGTTTTTTCCCAAACTCCAAGACGATGTTTTGTTTTGTTTTGTCCACAAAGATATTTAGTGAACCAGAAAGTATTTTTTTTCATTTTAGAAGCTGAAATCAGAGAATTAAGAATTTCTTTTCCCCATAAAAACGACTTAAACCGATTAATGGCTAATCAAAATAGTTGGCAATTCAATTTAGCAGTCGATTACTAATTGACGAATCGATTAACTGTTGCAGCTCTAGACATTCAACATCTGTAATGTTCACAGAAAACTGTTTCCTGGGAATGAGCACTGGTTTGCACAGAATCCGCTCTGGGGCTAAAAGTCTAGATTGGGTTGGACTCTTTCTTTCCCTCCGGTGTCTTATCCTCGGAGAATGAGCGAGCGTTGCAGACAGGATTTTCTCTGCCCGTTATTTGTGCACGTGTGCTGAGTATCCGGCCTTCCTTCAGTCTCCGGGTGCGGTTGTTCCGAAAAGGCCGATTCCAGGGGACAGCGGGGTGATTTTAAAGCAAATGTCAGCAATGACAATCAAACCTTAGAGGTGGAAGCTTTGGGAGAAACTGAACCTGAACCCGAGGAGGAGGAGGAGTTCTTTGCTATAACGAGTATTAGTATTGAGTGTTAGTTCTTTGCATTATCAAATTTGCGGTTGTACAGATTTCCGCTGCTCTTCCCCTGATGCAGAGTTGGCTCTTTACGGAGACACTTATTTGTTCTTTTGGATGTTCATGTTTTTCTCTCTGTTGTTCAGCCTGCAAGTGTAACGGCCATGCCAGCATGTGCAACCCGAGCAACGGCAAGTGCTTCTGCACCACCAAGGGCATCAAGGGAGATCGCTGCCACCTGTGAGTTCTCCCCCTCCTCCTCTTCCTTCTCCTCCTTTACCTCCTTTCTTCCTCCTTCCTTCTTCCTTCCTGCTGTGTCTGCGGTTTTAGGAAAACTTTGTTACTGCAGTGTCTTTGTCTGCTACAATATAATTTGCCTGGGGGAGCTTTTTTTTCTTTCCTTTTTTTATTTTTTACTTTTGACACCATATCCTTAGATTGTTCATATCACACGAGTGGTACGTACAGGCCTATAGAAGCCCTTCAAATGGCCCTTTACCACTGCAGCAACGTTTACAGGAACCTTTTTTTTTAATGAACTCTAGAACCTAACTTGTGTTTTGACCAGAGGAACCTAACGTCTCAGGGACATGATTTACCCCAGAATGATGAGGTAGTGGGCTACACGGTGGCGTAGTGGTTATCACTTTCGCCTCACAGCAAGGCGTTCTGGGTTCGAATCTCAGTTCATACCAACCAGGGCCTTTCTGTGTGGAGTTTGCATGTTCTCCGGGTGGGTTCTCTCCGGGTTCTCCGGCTTCCTCCCACAGTCCAGAGACATGCAGAATGGGGTCAGGTTCATTGAGACTCTAAATTGACCGTAGGTGAGAATGTGATAGGCTGGCGACCCAATGTCAGCAGACCCTTAAATGGATAAAGCGGTCGACGATGGATGGATGATCAGGCAGTTAAACTGTTTCCAGATTGCAATTCTTTCTGGACTTTTTCCGGAGCAGCAGGATATTGTCCGAGTCAGATACTGTACGTTCACACCAACAGGAACATCTCTGGAACATTCTGTGGCGTCTGGGTAGAGCAGCAGGACATGATGATGATTCCTGCTGTATTCTCACATGGGCTCACTCGGACGTTTTCTGGAAATTGTACAGGGGGGCTGGCAGGAAAAGTTTAGGAACATTTTTGGACATTTGCGTTCTCACTCACAGACCCTCCAGACAATTTCAGGAAAAACATCCAGACTTCAGTGCAGGTCTGAAAGCAGCTTTGGCTTTGTCAAACATGAACTTCAAAGCTGCTACAACTTGTGAACTGTACGAACATGATTCAGTCGTACATTTAGGAAAAGGACATTTCTTGGAATGTCGTTTGAGCCGGAAATGCAATTTTATACAGTCAACTTCATCACTAGTCTATAGGAAGATCAAAGCATCTGCCCTCAGCAGATTGTCAGTTATTTTGAAAAGCTTCCATGATGTGAAACTGTACTATAAATCCGTATTTGCACATTTCTAAAGTCAACAACCCCTTTTTACGTGCGCCTGCAAGGTCACACGCTGAAACGTAGAGATTTTAAGAAAAGACTTTTATTCTCACCTTTTCCAGCTTTTACTCTTATTTGTTTTTTTGGTTCAATATAGTAGCAGCTGTTCATTAGAGCTCGCAGCTCTATTCTTTTGAAACCCTGGCCTTCATTACCATAGTGTTTCCACCAAAACCCATTAAAAAAATCTAAAGATAAAGTTTCACAAATGAAAATGAGGATTTTTTAAAAATTTGTTTAAAGTTTGAATTTCTGATGTTTCTGCAGCAGAATGCGTCTGTTCATCAGCTTCACCAGGCTTTGTTCTTTTCCTCTCATCGCCATGTCGCTCCTGCTGATCGTAGATCAAACGCCACGTAACTGTTGACTGCGTTGTTTTTTTTTTAATCTGTAGAATTGTGTCCCAGTTCAACTTCCCCTTCTTTCCTTTTTGTCGCGCCCCATCTCTCCCCTCTCCCACAATTTTTGTCCCATTTCTATATCCGACCGTCTCACACCTCTTCTCTTTCAGATGTGAAGTGGAGAACCGTTACCAAGGCAACCCCCTCAAAGGAACATGCTACTGTAAGTGGAATTCCAATTAACAACTTCTGTGGCGGCGGGGTTGGGGGCACCAAGAAAGCACCGAGGCCTGACTCGTCTTCCTTGTTCAGTGTCGATGGCGAGACGATTACATGGCTCCTGAATCAAAGCAGGTCTCCGGTAGATTGATGTTTAAAGAAATAAAGAACCAGCTTCTGTCCTAAAAAAAAAAGAAAAAAGAAATAGAAGTCACAGGTGGAAAGAATCGACAGTGGGACGCAGATGAAAGTGAATCGCAGGAGAATGAGAAACTTTGAAGGGAATGATGTTCTCATTCCTCCCGCTGCGATGAACAGGGAGCGGCTGCAATCCTGCGGTCCACTCTGCAGATTAGTCTCCCGTCTTTATTATTTTTTGGGCAATTGTGGTTTTGGAGAATATAATAACATGAAATGGGTATTTCTGTCAAACCGTGGAATTGGAAGAAACTCTTTCCTCCTCAATTGAGAAGGAGGTCGACCTGGTAGAGTCGACAAGCTTGTTTTTCTATTAATAATCTGAATTTCATCTTATTGGTGGTTTTGTGCCGATTAAGTGTGTTTTTCCAATTTGAACGGGAAATTAACTTGTTTTTTAAGGCCTAGATTTCAAATATGAGGATTTGCTGCTTTTCTCTATTTTTATATCACTGAAAATTCAGTATGTTCTTCTGATGGAGCTGCAGTGACTCAATAGAGCTCAACAGTGAGGTTCAGGAAGAGAAAATTCCCATTTATATTCTGAATCGAGCATTTTGATTATTCGACATCATTTCGTAACCATCCAACCTTGTTTTAAGAAAAAGACGTTTTATTCGCGATGTCATTGACAATCCTAAAGTGTAAAGTCGACGTGTCTGATTGGTGGAGATTGCTCGTTACGTAGATTTTGAAGTTTCTAGATCACGGAAAGAAAAGGGTGTGACCCATGGTTCATTCCGCGTACATGTATGACATTTCCTATATTGTTGTGTTGAAGTGACAGGGATCTGCGGCAGTAGATTGATGCCGTCTGGTGCGCGGCTCTGTAATCTACCTCTCGTGACCTTCATCACAGGACAAACGGCGACATCCTCATGTCCGTCTCAAGAAAGTCGATACAAGTTTGAAATGGGAAAAGAACGAGGCATCCGGGTGGTTTTCCTTCCCCCCCTGAAGCGCCGTCTGAAAACATGTTCTTGTGTGACTTTCAAAACTAGACTGACGGAGCTATTCTTCTTCTTCTTTTATAATCCCTGCCACGCTCCTCCACACCCACACCTCCGGCTCCATCACTTCAAACAGACACGCTGCTTATCGACTACCAGTTCACCTTCAGCCTGTCGCAGGAGGACGACCGCTACTACACCGCCATCAACTTCGTGGCCACGCCTGAGGAGGTACGTCTCTCGCCGCGGACGCCCCGCCATCTCCTGCAGCTGTCGCTCGCATTGGGATTTAAGACTTAAAAGTCGGCACCACATGACGACGACGGCGACGGTTATCTTTTATGTCTCCCACGATTATTGTCAAGCCACTAACTTTCTTCCTGAGAAACGTCTCCAGTTGTGTGTTTATAGTTGTGAAAAATAACAGTAATTACTCGATTAATTATAGGAAAGCTTGTTAAAAACCAAAAAGAACAAATAGAAGATATTTATGACTGCAGCTTCTGGCGAACTGAGAATTTTAATCTCTGTGACGATACATTTTCTGGCTAATGCAAATGCCCTCTTATTGGTTTATTGAACTTCATAAGTACAGTGGTAAACATTTCTGAAGCCATAAAGGAACATTCCAACCTGCAGTTCGTCTTAAAAAATCGCCCAAGTTTGGAGCTTAGATGCTTTTCATCGGACAATTACACAAACACAAATTCATAACATAATACTATGCACAATAAATAAACACATAGTTCCACATTTAAAGGAAACAATTTGTTCAGAGCGTACAGTTTTAAAATCTTCAAAAATAACGAGAGAGAACTCAAAGAAATTAAAATCCATTGCAACCCAGTAAAACAACAAACTATATCATTGTAATATCCTCATTAAATTAGGAAAGATCCATTTTGGCTGAGATCCTGAGATCCCATTTCCATTCAAAAATGTTGAAATAAAGATTTGGAAAATGATGTCAAGCGACCAAGGCACAAGAATATACAACACAGCAAATCTTGGTATTGAATATTTTAACACTAAGCATTATTTCTGAATCATAAAATAAAGCCAATAAACAAGATGGTAGATAAATAAAACGGGCATGACTTGGATTACTACTGGGTTGACACACACACACACACACACACACAGACATGAACTACACTCGTCCCTCGATCACACAGATGTTTTCTCTGGAAACTGAAGCTCGTCCGCTCTTGTTTACCTGCTCGACAACATCTGGAGCCAAAACTGAAACACAAGGATCTGATTAAATCTCCCAGATGGTATTTTTCTCGTAATGGATTTTTAATTGCGATCCCTTTTGTCAGTTAGACGTATGCAAAAGTATAAATGTTGGGAAGTCATAGGAGACTTTTTCATGATTATTCCTCTTTTTCTATCATTTGATAAATATTCCAGTAAAACTTCACCAACCTAAATGAGGCAAAAGTTCTTTTTTACTTCATCTGAAAATTCTTTGTTTTTAACTTAACAAAGTCTACATTATACTGTACATATTAAAGTAAATGATATGTGGGAAGATATATAGATTTTTTTTATATTGATTCTCTTCTAAATATTCTAAATATTCATCTCCACTAGAGAGACTGATCAATAATCCACAGTCAGTAAACATGAGTCAGGTCTTAATATACACCTGCTGGACGATATCAATAAGCTCATGACAGTATTTTAATAGACACCGCTTTCATCCCCGATTGTTTTTAAACATTTGTTTTGCTAATTCTTCTTCTATTAACTGTGTAAATTTGCTCTCTGCTGCGAGATGATAACTGTTTGTACAGCAGCAAATGATCCACTGTGAAGCTGAGCCTTTTGAACTGTTACAGATTTTATTTCTCTCTTGTTGTAACTCACTGAGTAATAACTAGTCTGCTCCCACACAGTGTTTGTATGATATTTGGATTAATATAATAGGGTTTTTGGTTTTTCTCCCCCTCTCTCTCTCCATCCTCAGCCCAACCGGGATCTAGACATGTTCATCAACGCCTCCAAGAACTTCAACCTGAACATCACCTGGGCCACGAGCTTCACTGGTAGGTCTCCACAAAAACACTGTTGGTGAGGAAACTGTGAGACAATAACAGATGATTTCCGATTATCACATAATCGTTCATTAATTATCAATAATTATTCATTATTTACATTTGGTGTTTTGCTAAATGTTGCAGGGTAGGTACTTTGTAAAAAAAACAAAAAAAACAAACAAGTATAAATATGTACAAAAAAATATCTAAGAATTCTACATTTAGAGGCTGATGTTCTTGTTAAATTTAATATTTGAGTTTATGTGGCACAGTGAGCCTCCATCAACTGTCCCTCTCTTTCTGCCGTCCAGCAGGAACCCAGGCCGGGGAGGAGATCCCCATCGTCTCCCGCAGCAACATCAAGGAGTTCAAGGACAGCTTCTCCAACGAGAACTTTGACTTCCGCAACAACCCGAACATCACGTTCTTCGTCTACGTCAGCAACTTCACGTGGCCTATCAAGATTCAAGTAAGTCTAAAAAAACACACGTGTTTTGACATTGCAGTCGAAGCTGCACTACTGTAGACGCAGGGGAAATGATGATCGTTACTGTCCAACAGCAGAGGTTTGATCCAATGCCATCGTCTTCACGATTCTTTAAACTAATCTCAACTGAGCAAACTTAATCCTGACAGACAGAGTGACATATTCAGCGTCCATTGACTGGTTCTTTGATAAGCGGAATAGAGCAGGATGTTTGGATATGACACCGAAATCTGTAAAAGAGCAGCTTTGTGCCGACGGCATGGGGGAGAAGTAGAAATGATCGTGATGCCTGGAAACTTGGGAAATGTCGAGTGACAGAGAGGAAAAGTTGAAGATGAGATAAATTCTCCTCCTCGTTGCAAAGTTTCAAAAACTTTGTGTTAAATACAAGTCATGCTGCTTCTTTTATAAGTATTGTTTATAGAGCGGTGATTGATTCGCACGTACTTCGGCGCCAGTTCCGACATTTTTGGCCGATACTGGCACCGGGATCAGAACATCTCTATCTACATCATGGCATGTCAGCTCTCCTGATGTGTCGTTCCCATATTAGGTTTATACGTGTATGTGTGCAACTCACCCACTTACACTTAGCTGCACATATTTCATATCAAAGCGCAGTGAAAAACAACTTTTCTGCTCTGCAAACCAGAAGAGTTGGCTCGTTCAAACGCCCAAATGCAAAAGTTGGCAGCCGCCGCTAAAATGTGGTCAGTGGGGGGGAGAAAGCCTTCGGTGCGCAGGAGCTCGTCCCCGGTGTTGATGTGGCTCCGTGGCAGAAGCTGCGAACAAGGCTCTGTACAGTGTGTGTGTGTGTGTGTGTGTGTGTGTGTGTGTGTGTGTGTGTGTGTGTGTGTGTGTGTGTGTGTGTGTGTGTGTGTGTGTGTGTGTGTGTGTGTGTGTGTGTGTGTGTGTGTGTGTGTGTGTGTGTGTGTGTGTGTGTGTGTGTGTGCGCGCGCTGCAGAGCTACAATTGCCGCTGCACTCGGTGAACTGCAGCCCTCGTGGGACGGTGCAGGGGAAACTGTCCCTCAACAGAGCGGCTGCTGTCCTGTGCTTACGCAATAAATCATTGTTAGACAGCAAATGCATTGGCAGTAGCGTCAGAGTCCAGTTGATTCATTGTGGCTTTTCTTCAAAGTAAAAATAAATGTTGAAACCCTTGTTTGTCCCATGTGTATTTAGCTTTTGTCTCCCATGTGTATTTAGCTTTTCTAAATACACATGTGTATTTAGCTTTTGTCTTTCTCATCCATCTGCATTGGAAACAGTTTAAATCACAGCTATGAAAGATGGATTTACATTTAATCATTTAACAGATTTGTCCAAAGTGATGTAAGCTATGTACAAATACTTGTCTCTGATTGGCTGATAGCTTCCAAAACTTATTCAGCACCTTCAAAACCTTTTCATCATCACTGTAATATTACTTTTTTCAACATTTATTGCAGAGATGTAATGTTAATCGACATAAGAGGTCCCGACTTTTCCAGCTTTTAGATTTGGTGGGTGTTTGAGTGACTTTTTACTGACTACAAAGGGCCGTGACTGAAGAGGCAGGGAGGCGAAGGACGTCAGAGTCCAGAGATCAAACAGGTCGGATATTAGTTATGTAATTAAAGTCTGTTTGATGCCAGTGGACGAACAGAAAGGCAGGATTTTTGGAGTATTATTACTATATTTGTTGTTCAGACTCTTGTCGTTGTAATCACGTTGTGCAGCATGAGGTCCACACTGGAGATGCAATTTCTTAAAAAGTCAAATATTTCCAAGAATTTCAAGTGCTTCTTATTGAGATCTTTAAAAAAAAAGGATGGAGTTAACAGTTTCCCTTTTGTCTTGTAGCTGTCTTGTGTAACCATGATGATACACTCTAGTGTCCTTATATAATAAACAGTTAGCTGTACGAAGTTTTGCTCTGACTACGTTGCATCACTTCCAGATGGTGGACTCTGGATGTTGAATACATCTTTTATATATACATATATATATATATATATATTCATGATTACACATGTAGCTGTCAATAAAATCGCTCAGCGACTCAGTGAGTTTTCATCGTACGCGTACGTGCATAGTTATTACACGAATGTTGGTGTTTTTTGCAACATGACAGGTGATACAATACTGAGTTTGATGCAGAGGACGGATTTCACGGCCAGGCCTGACTGGTGTCGGTGTTGGAGTGCGACGGCCCCTCTGGGCCTCCGGCTCCTTCCTTTGTGCCCCGTGCCGCCTGCTCAACATCTGTGCCTCTCCAATCCGTTGTGGAAGTGATTTGACTGGTTGCCCCGTGCAAGCGCCTTCCCCTCTGCCCTCCTCCCGAAGGGGAGAGGGGGGGTGGGGGGGGAAAGAATCCTGCCATGTCCTGCCTAGTTGTGAAGGCTTTTAGTTTTTTCTCAGCTTCACAACTCCCTCCAGCTGCTGCCAGGCAGCCTCAGGAGGTCACCGGTGCAGCTCCGCCACACAACAGAGCCGAGCCGAGCCGAGCTGAGCTGAGCGAGCCGTGTCCCTCTCAGCTTCCTCTGGTCCAGCTCACCTTCTGCGTTGCTGGGGGGGGCAACATGTAGAAGATCAAGCCCCCCTTCCCTGGTCTTTGAAACTAAAGCACGCAGCTTCCGCTAGCGTGTCATTAATCTTCCTCGCGCTCATGGAGCTTTGCCTTCGCCAGCGAGGTAACATTTTCCACTTGTTTTTCACTTTCACCTTCTTTTTCCTGCCACTGCTCTTGGACTCAGAATCATATATTTTTTAAGCAGTTCTTCTTAATAACCGCCCTTCATTTTTCTTACTTATGTTTTTTACTCTGCCAGCATTCAGTGCTCTCCTCTATTTGCGTGTGTGTGATCGTAGGCGGTTGATCCGTCAGTGTTGGCAGGCAGAGATCCGAGTGTTGGACGGTTCATAAACGGCAGCCGAGAAAGAGCAAGGGCAAAGTGGAATGTTAAGTTGAAACACATGCTGCATTCAGAGTGTGTGCAAGCTTAGCTCTCTCTCTCTCTCTCTCTCTCTCTCTCTCTCTCTCGAACACACCACCTCAAGGTTGCCTCTGTTTGCGTTCACGTGGTCGGCAGCAGCAGCGTTAGAACAGCGTGCATGCCGCTTGTTTTGCACTCAATCCACTTGTTGCATTCATTTCCCCCACAATCTGTTGCATTGAAATACTGTTGCAACACACATATTTAAAAAAACTGCAGATCTGATATGCGTTCCCAGCGAACGCGTATCAGATAAAAATATACAGAACTTATGTTTCATGTAATCCTTTTGACACGCCAAAGAGGAGAATTTTTAACAAACGGTCAAAGGGAATTCTGTGACGACTTCATCACAGTGGAGCACGTCGGATGATCAAAGCAGCATCGATTGCACTGAGATTAGCCAACAAGGAGTTCTCCCTCTCCCCCCTCCCCTTCTTTCTTTTTCCTTTCTTGAGGAAGAAAAGATCTGAATTTAATGATGTTTGTAATGAAACGCAAATCCCAGGCTAATTACATTAAAGAGCTGTGATCTCCTGTTCCCTGCCTTAGTGAACATGTCATGATATGGTGGAGATTAGAAACAGCCTCCAATTTAAAACCCCGCCGTGGAGCCGCAGCAGCTGCAGCGATCAGCTGGGCCGCGCCGCTCTGTGTTTCTGTGTGGACTGTGTGTTTATCTGGGACGCGCGTGTCTGCGTCTTGATAATGATCATCACACAGAGACAGTAGGAAACTGAAACAGCAGTTTTACCAGCTTGCAATAGCGGTGGAAACAATCTGACGACAGCTACTTTTTTGCTCAAAAAATGTATAAATAGGTTTAAGTAGATATGTTTAGTTTGGTGCCAACAATGACACTCACCACCATCAACCACAATGAAGAAAATCAATATAATCACAGACCAATACACAGAAAAACCAAGAACTCTACATTATATAAAAGTGCATATTGATGCACATTATATGAAGAAAAACAACTTCATCTATCCATCCATCCATATAAAATAAATCGTCCTCTTTTAGCTATTATATTAGACAAAACTCTTGACACACGTTTGGCAAAATTAAATTAGAATTCACTCAGAATCTTTAATTTTGAACAACATAATTGTGTCAACAACCAAAAAATCATAATTGCGATGCACAGTTTCTCATTTCTCTTCCATTAAGAAAGAGAAAACATTCATCTGCATTTGGTCGGTGGTTTGATTTGTTTTCCCTCCGTTCTCCTGATTCCAATTTAATAAAGAATAAAGAATGATCTGCAATACAGTTCTATCTGGCACCTGACAAACATCCACCCTCGTGCATATAAGTAGCTCACACACGTTTCAACTCCACCACATTTAAAATTCTGATCCCGTCTGTCCCTTTTGCCTCCTTTCGTGGAACCTGTTGAGCGGCCCCTCCCTCCCTCCATCCTTCCCTCCCATATCATAACGACGCTTTCCTTCACAACTCCAGTGTAGCACAAGAGGCTGTCAGAAGCCATTAAAAGCAGAATATCTCCCGCCTTAATGCCCGGCGGCAGGCTGACAGGCCCTGCTGCGAGAGCCTTCGCAGCCCCTTAAGAGTCACCCTCTGCTGGGCACATAACGAGAGCGTCACCCGGGCCTCCCGCCGCCACCGTCAGCCTGCTTCTTCGGTGACAAAGCGCCGCCGCACACGGCTGACACTTGAGATTAGCCACTACAATAACCGTTATCGCACAGCATCTCGGCAAACGCGGCCTGCTTGTATCTTTTTTTTAAAAAACGGAGCCTGAAATCATCACTGTGGCTTTTTTCCCCCCTAGCATTTTGAGAAGTGAGCGTTGTCCTTGAAGGGAACCACTGTGCCATTATAACGGGGCGTTAAGTGCCTTTAATCACCTGGAGACGTCGACTAGGCTTTGTTAGGCCGCAGTCACGCCAGTTTTCAGTTCACCAGCTGAAAGGGCTTTTTCTAAAATAAGTATTCCCAAAAGAATCCCTGCACTCACAGTTTCATACTGTACAATCTCTGGCAGTTTTGCTTTAATATTTTTCTTTACTTTTGGCTCCTGCTTTCATTTAATGAGCGCAGGACGTTTTTCTCTTAATTGCACGAACCTGACTGGCTGTCTCACTCCAACTCTGAGTCATTTAAAAAAAAAAAAAAAAAAGACTCTTTTGTGGAGCTACGCCAACATGTACACTGGAGGTGTCACAGGAAGTGAGCAGAATCAGAAAAGTGCAGCCTCTGCCTGACACTTTTCACATGTTTGTGTTATCTTAAACCTACCACTTCCATGTTTGCTATGCTGCCACAGTGATGAGTAGATACAAACTTTAGTATCAAACAGCTAGTTACATCTTTAAAGCTAAATTAAACCCAAAAAAGTTTCACGAAGGGTTAATAGTCGCTTCTGCAATAGTGAAATGGCCAAGATAGTTTTCAATAACAACAAAACAAAGTCAATCATCGTCCTATTGGTGGAAATAGGATTAGCTACATTTTGCGTAATCCTGCTAATTAAATAAACCAACATCAGACGTGGGTGAGAACATAGAAAAATGTCCCGACTCCGGAAGATTCGAGGCGAGTGACAGGCGGCTCCAACCCCGGCGCCATGAGGCAAACTCCGGGAAAATGTCCGGAGCCAATTTTTCCAGACTTTTTGTCAGAGTTCAAAACAGCAAAAGACAAATCCAAAGCAATAACTTCACAAGACAGCACATGACGTTTCTAAGATATCTCCAAATGCATCAGCAGCCAGAGGAGGAGACAACAATATTTCAAAGACTTTACCAATGAATTAATAGAAAATGAGTAAAAGAGGAAAATCTAATAAGGGCAGGAATCATTTGTTGCAGTGGCTCTCTGTCTTAAATGGCGTATTTGCGCCAGCCATCGCCATCGATCAGCCGCTCTTGACGGCGTTGGCACCGTAACCCGTCCGCTGCGACTCCCCGAGGAAACTGATCACCGAACTCCAGTGATGGATTCCTGCCGCGCTCCTTTTTACTGCTGACATCCTGTTTTTCAAAAGCCCCCTCCTGGCCTCTGGGTGGCGTGTCACTGGCACCCTGAACTGTCTCTCCGCCGCTCAACAGACTGGAGCAAAATGATCGCACTGAGGATTCGCCGCTCAACAGTAATCAACAGCAACACATTAGCGAGCCAGATGGCGCCGGGCTACACGAGTAAATTAGACCCCGGGCCGTTCGCGGAAAACATCCCCCCTCCTCACCTTCTCCTCCTCCTCCTCCCCCCCCCCGTCATCTAGCCGCGGAGGCCGATGCCTTTGGCCCCACGTTGTTCTTGTGTAAAGTCACTGTAGATTTAAATGCATCCTGTGACTCACCACGTATTTTTTTACTCATGCATATATTCTAATTCTTAAATCACATATTAAGTATTCATAGACTAATCTGACATGCACACAGCTGGGTTTTTTCCGGCTTTTGTCTTTTTTTCTTCTTCTTCTCTTCTAACCAGCCTCCTGCTTCTTCTCTTCCAGTGGAATTGTATGCAAATCCCCGCTTTGCTGAGGAATAATAAGCAGCAGCGGTGATGAGTTCTGGTCTAAGGTGTCACCTCGGAGGAAAGTGTGTGAGGGGAATTCTGCTTTCGGCAAGCCGCAGTGTCTTCGTGCTGACAGAGAGGGGCAGTGTTGTGTCGTTACAGAATTATTGTGTGTGTGTTTTGGGGAGGGGGGTGTGTGTGTGTAAGTGTGAGGAGGAGGAGGAGGTGGTGTACATCATCAATGTTACCCCTGGCAACCTTGATTAAGACAGGATGTTGTTAGCACAATTGCTCTTGTGGTGATTGCAAAGTGAATATTTCTGCCCACATGTGCAGGAATGTTTTTTTTAATTTAAAAAAAAAAATTAAAAATCATGTGGGCAGCTGGTGTGTTGCCGCTCTGACAGCCGTGTCGTCTGGGACACGGATAAGGAGACGGACTGGGAACCTCCCAGTAGTTGAGGGAGCCACAATCCCTTATATTATTGAAACTGTGATTGAACTTGCTTTACAGCATAAAAAGCACACGTTGACAACATATAATCGTACAGTAAACATGCATTGTCTGCCTTTGTGAGCATCTCTCTCACACTCACTTCTGTTCCTTTTGTCAGATCCACAAGGTCGACTCCCGTCCGACGTCTCCTTGAGTGTACAATGCTGACGACCACTTGTTGACACACTGTGCCTACATCTCTGACTCTGTTATCTATTCTTCTCTCTCTTTGCCTTTTCACAGATCGCCTTCTCCCAGCACAGTAACTTCATGGACCTGGTGCAATTCTTTGTCACATTCTTCAGGTGAGCAGCTCCTTTCTTTGCCCCTCTGTCCTGTCACTTCCCTTTACTCCACACACCACACACACACACACACACACTCACACACACACACACGTGTGTGTGTGTGTGTGTGTGTGTGTGTGTGTGTGTGTTGTGTGATGGATGACCAAAGCAGCTCGGCTGTGCACCAGCCACTGCAATGAACAAGCTGCTGCAGTTCACTGGTTGGCTGTCACCACAAACACGCACATGCACGAACATGCAACTCCCACTCATCTGTTTTATTTACACACATCATGCACACACGAGCACAGGCACACTCAATGATTTTTTTTCTCTCTCTTGTATTATCTCAGTTTTCTACCAACGAGGGCAAACAGAAGGTTCACTAGGCCCAGTATCTCCTGGGAACGTGTTCACATGTCAGCAGCACATGATTTATATACGTACATCTAGTGTATAAAGTAATCTATATAGATTTTATTGCTGGATTTACACACAGTTGACACGGAGCAACATTATCTTTCTAAAAAAAACAAAAACATCAAGACACTGCAGGAAGCTGCAGAGTAGGATTCACTGTTAGACAGTGGCTTTATGGATTTAAATGATTCCTTTGATTTAATTGGTGAAGCTTTGAACCTGCATTCTTTTTTTAACCATGAACTTTGACATCAACATATAAATTCGATAATGAACAGTTGCTTGTTTTCAGACATTTCTGCTCACAGATGACGAACGCAGCGGGAGTTTGTCAGAGTCAGACGTGTTCACACCAACGGGAACATTTCCAGAACATCTTGTGGCGTCTGTGTAGAGCAGCAGGAGGCGCGACATGGCGATAACTCCCGCTGTGGAAAGCAGAGTTTTTTATTTACAGTCATCAACGCGACCTGTGAGGTTCTTTGGACTTCAGTGCGAGTCTGAAAGCAGCTTATGTCATGTCTCTGTTGACCCGATGAACATAAGGCTACATAAGATTCACCTTCATCCTCCTCCTCCTCCCTGTTTTCATCTCAATCACCTACTGAAGAAAAGCATCATCTTCATCACCTGCTGAATGACCAGTGTCTGACCCCGTTCAGATTAACATCCGCCCCGAGTGTCCAGGTGTGAACACACCCAAGACACATCGAGGACGCATTTGAAAAAACATGAATAGCAACATAATCTGTGTTTTTTTTTCTCGATCGGATCCAATATCAGCATTCTGTCCAACTATGCAGCGGGCTGAGTTCTCCCCTTCCATTTTTCCTTCCAATATTCTATTCAAATTGATGATGACATGCGATGCGACGGCACGGAGACGGTATACGTGTTCGCACACATTTTCCTGGGACGTATCTGATATTACCTGGCTCAGAGAATCGTCTTTGGATCTCGACTGGAATTTTAAAAATGATTTGCTGACAGCAGAGCGACGGGCTGCTCGGCGGTGACGGAGGCGGCGGCGGCTCCGCTGCCAACGGCTGCGCCGCGATGAATCCCCCGGGCCCATATTTCACTTCTTCGGGAACCGCTGTAATGCGTTATGGATTTTTTTTTCTTTCGAACGAGCGGGACCGAAAATTGAGTGCACAAGTGTGTCCCTTGCATGCTTGAGTGCACGTGTGTGTGTTTATTCCTCCTGAGCATCTTACATGTTTGTGTGTGTTTGTGTGTGTGTGTGTGTGTGTGTGTGTGTGTGTGTGTGTGTGTGTGTGTGTTTGTGTGTGTTTGTGTGTGTGTGTGTGTGTGTGTGTGTGTGTGTGTGTGTGTGTGTGTGTGTGTGTGTGTGTGTGTGTGTGTGTGTGTGTGTGTGTGTGTGTGTGTGTGTGTGTGTGTGTGTGTGTGTGTGTGTGTGTGTGTGTGTGTGTGCGACTCGGAGGAGAACCGTCGGATTTCGTCAGTTATTCCAAGTCCTGCTGCTTTTTTTATTGATCCAGCAGCCGAGTGAAGGCGGAGACATTTGATCGGGGCCGTTTTTGAAGGATTATCGTTTCCCCTAGTTTGGCGACCTGCCGTTTGCCAATACAGTGTCGTTCGCTAACATTTTCAGCATCATAGGAAATAAATCCTCCTGACTGAGGTTTATTTCGTAAATGGTGTTCAGCGTTTTAAAAAAGCCACAGTGTCGTTATCCCTCACCTCACTGCCTTTGCATACAAATGCCGAACCATGCAGTTCCTCGCCCGTGACGCTTGTGATGTTCATACACATGCGTCAGCATTTGGATCTTTGCATGTCAGCACTCGACGCATGCGGCCCTGCGCCTGGCGTGTGCAGGACGCAGCCGTCTCTCCTTTTCTTTCTCCGTGGCGTCTTCCACTTTTCCCCCGTGTTTCATCTCTTGTTGTTGTTTTTGTCCCCCTGTCCTCTTCATATCTCTGCTTCCTCTCCTCCCTCCTCCCTCCTCATGCTCTCATCCTATCATTCTCCTTTCATCTTCGCTTCTCCATCTCCCTCCCTCTGTTGTGTTTTCTTCCTTCCTTTCTCCCCCTGTCCCTCCGTCTTCCTTCCCCGTTTTCTGAGACCTGCTCTTAATCCCACAGCTCAGTCTTTTTCTCTTTTTTTTGATGTGTGCGCTGCCTGCCACTGATTTCAGCACAGATGAGCAGAGACCCTCAAGTGAGCGAGCTCGCAGCCTCGTCCCCGTTTGCTTCTGGCTCTTGGGGAGCTGCATTGTTTGTGTTGCGGGCGAGGAGAGGGATGCTAATTAACGTGAAAACTGTTTGCTCTTCTTCTTCTTCTTCACTCCGACTTTCACTTTCCGTCTTAATCTCGCTCTCTGTCTCTCGGTGCTGTCTCTCGCCGTGTGGCATGTTCCCCCGTGGGGACAGATGAAGGTGGTGCCATCCCGTTATCTGCAGCACCAGCGACGATCTCCCCCACATGCATTCTCCAGCCACAATGCGATTCCAAACAGGCGTTAAACATCAACAGCAAACAGATGCATTAACACATTCACATCCAGTGACGCAGCACTTTTCTCACGTTGAATTAACACTATTTTTTTAACCTGTTAAAAATCGTGGACAGTCGTTTGACAGATTGTTTTCTCCGGCTGAGCAAATTGAACGTTTTCCTCCTGGCCTGGAAAAAGCTCAAGTGAAAATCTCCAAAACAATTTTTTTTTTTGGAAATGCATTGAAATGTATTCTTGACTTTTTCTTTTCTTTTTTTTTTTCCTTTTCTCCAGCTGTCATGTTTTTAATCTTAAACTTGGCCGCTGCAGAAGAAAGCGCTCTTTGAAGTGATAGTGACCTGATTGACAAATTTTCTCGGCTACATCAGGCCAGACCGCTGGAGGAAGCTGAAAAAGAGCCCTCGTGAAATGCAACTTTTTTCCCCCTCCTCCACACTGCATGCTGGGACATATTTGTCATGGAAATATTACTGCGGCTGTGGCTGTTTTCCCATTCCGACTTCATACATCATCTTTTTTCTCGCGGCCAACTTTTCCTTTTCCCTTTTTCTCTGAATAGTTTATCTTGTTTATGGAGCAAAAAATGTTCAGCAGAAGCTCCTCAGCGAAAGAGGTGCATATGAAAGTGGGACTTAACCTGCAGAGATTACATCTGTGCACGTCTTGGAGAATTGATGGCGCTCGGAATGTATAATTAACAAAATTAAGTAACGACACTTAAATGGTCTATTTTGCCAAAGGCAGACGTTTTAGTGCAGCGGAATCTGTGGAATCAGCCTCTCGCAGCACTGTGGGCAAAACAAGAGACATAATGTTTTGATATAATTTCAGATGAAAAAGGAACAAGAAACTGTCAGGTTTTTTTAGGGACGGCATCCGGCTCCTCACCTGCAGCCGGTCCCTGTTCTTTGTTCTGGGACCAGTGTTCATTTTCAGTTTTGATGTACACATCAAAGTAACAGAAGGAAAAGACTTTCCGAACCGTTGTTCTCGAACACTGACCACATCTCAGACGTCCTCTGTGGTGTTTACTTTCAAAAAACTTTGGTTGTAATAGTCAGCGAGGCCTGATGTGCCAGAAAATGCTGCTTCCTCCGGGACCGCACCTCTGTGCTTCTTGACAGGTGATATTAAAATAACTTTTCGGTGGACACTTCCATTCAACACGAGTGCTAACTTTGTATTTTTAGAGAAGGAAGTTTTCCCTGTGGCCCATAAACCCTGATGCTGGCGGTGTCAAGCACCTCAAAGTGTCACTACTCAGATACGTGAGCGTGCAGGAAATCCTCAGACTCTTAGATGATAGGATCTGATCTGTAGCCTATTTTCATACAATCTTCATACGCCATATGCACGTAGACATTACAAGTTGCAGACCATGATCAGCATCTGCTAGGGCCCGAAACCACCATTCAAATGTCTACAGGCTCACATGGCGATACAGGACGATAGAACTGAGATCCTCCAACCTCATCCTGCTGCCACCACCGTCTCTGGTGCAGCTCGTCGAGAGCTCATTACTTTACTAATAAGAGGGGAGGGGCCTTAAAGAGACATGATTAAGATACGTTTACGATGCGAAAACTTTAAATCCATACTTTCAAATCATGGACAACACGATTATCATGAGAGACCAACACAGAGCTCATGACCCAGCACCTCTGCCTCGTCAACACCTTTTGAAAAAATGTCATCCTCTTTGAGATGAATTATTAAAAGCTGAAATGTATTTAAAAAATCATAATTCACTCACTGTGTAGCGTGTGTTTGAAATGATTCATGATTTATATATTTCTTTTTTTACAGTTTGAAAAGAGAGGAGGGTTGTAATTTATTTGTCTGGGCAGACTATAGACCTTAAAGGACGGGCTACCAGACGGTTGTGTGTGTGTGTGTGTGTGTGTGTGTGTGTGTGTGTGTGTGTGTGTGTGTGTGTGTGTGTGTGTGTGTGTGTGTGTGTGTGTGTGTGTGTGTGTGTGTGTGTGTGTGTGTGTGTGTGTGTGTGTGTGTGTGTGTGTGTGTGTGTGTGTGTGTGTGTGTGTGTGTGTGTGTGTGTGTGTGTGTGTGTGTGTGTGTGCGATGACAGGAATGAATCACCCTGCTGCCATCAAGGCGACTTCAATTTTTTATCTTCTGTGATAAAGAAGAAGATTGGCTCACAGTTAAAGTTTTTGCCAAAACTAAAAAAGGAGTAGGTCTCCCATATCCGAGTGAAAACAAATCAACAACAAACAGTCTTTTACTGCCCCTTTAAATCCGCCAGACAACGTTTCCTCACCTCTACCAGACCCTGAGTGGGCGAGCAGAGAGCGAGCAGTGTTCCACTCGCTGACCTTGGTCTGAACCGTTTACCTTGTTAGAGCAGAGAGGTGATTAGTGTCGTCACTCCCACATCCCGACGAGTCAGCATCCCATCCTCTCTCTCTCTGCCTCCCACTCTCATCTCTCCCCCTCCCCCCTCCCTCATCCTCACCTGTCGAGACCTTTAACTTCTGGTGCTTAAGCCGCAGCAGCAGTTGCATCACCAACAGGTTTTCAAAATGCTAAAAATTACACTTTTTAGGGGAAATGAAGGGCAAACAGGAAAGACCGGGCATCGTAATATAATCAGTGGTACTTAATCGGTATATGAACATGGATTATTTAATTATAAAGAAGTTCAGAACAGTTTAATACATTTTCATAATAACAACAAAAATATAGATGATTTGTATCAATACTGCCACAGGGAAGAGAGGTAATTAGCCAGCTAATCTCGCCTGTGACGTCTGTTTCAGAACACTGGTGGGGAACTGAAAATCTGTTATTAATATTTGAATTGTTGACATGAATTTTATTTTAAAGGGTTAGTTCACCCCCCAAAAAACAACTAGTCCTCACTTGCCCTTAGTTGAGGTTTTTTTTGGCCGATACTTGACGTATCTGCCTCTGCGGCCGTCCTCCGCCACCCTGATACGATGGAGGTATAATGGAATATATATTTGGAAAACTCAACAGCAGCGTGTCTCTATCTGGACACACTTGTCTCACTTACTCCTATTTTTACTTTCCTTTAGTTTGGTTGTTCCTACCGCTGGAAATAAGGGAGAGCGGACACCGACCTAACTGTTGTCAAGCAGGCGCCGGTCCTTTGGAGAACTGGTCTAAAAGACAGGCCTCCAAACTATTAAAA
The DNA here is from genome assembly GCF_022379125.1 of Scophthalmus maximus. NCBI lineage: Eukaryota > Metazoa > Chordata > Actinopteri > Pleuronectiformes > Scophthalmidae > Scophthalmus > Scophthalmus maximus. The sequence goes on from NC_061529.1 coordinate 2,928,298, forward strand.
AAACAAATCTCTATTTATTATTGGTGACACGTTTCAGGCTTCTTCGTCTGAAAACATCTGGTCGTGCTGATTCCAGTGGCTTTTGGTTTTTGACGAAGTAGCTTCACCCATTTACAAAAGTTAGTGTAAGTTAAGTGCGTCCTGTCCTTTTGAACCGATGTTTTCGTTGCCCAGAAAGTAAGTCAAGACATTGGCCACTCTCGAAAATATGGCTGCACAGGCATCCAACACTTGCGAACACCTACTGAGCCGCGCGTCTCTCCGTGTCGGCCCCTCGGGCTCATGAGGACAGGCGAGTGGCAACTCATGCATATTTCGTCAGCGGGAAGTGGCCTGCAACAGGACATGAATAATTCTGTTGTCGCGATCGTCACGTTACTGCCTCGGCCTCTTTTAAACACAATCTGCACATTTGGACACGGGGGCAAAAAATAAAAAAATCTTTCAACAGTCATTTAGACAAACACGCTGAGGAAAAAACGCTTTATTTAAACATGGGAAGCAGCTGTCCACTCAGTGGAGCTGTGTGTCCTCCGAGCTGTGTGATTGTCCTTCGCACGCACTAACACACACACACACACACACACACACACACACACACACACACACACACAGTGACTGGTTCTTATTCTCCACTGCATCTTTAAGGCGTCTGACCGCAACCTGCATGAGTTGAGCAGGGGGGGGGGTCAGCTCAATAAAATCAATTCCAAATGTCAATTCAAATTGCGACCCGTTTACGACAGACAACAGATCATTCTCAGTTATTCGCCCGGTGGTATTCGGTCCGGAGCGGCTTCATTATCGAGCACAGAGCTCAAATTTCAGAACGAGATCCATCACAGCGCTGAGCTGAAAAGGAAAGTGACATTGACCCCCCCCCTCCCTCCCCTCCCTCCTGTGGCGTGGAGCAACACAACGCGGCTCCCTGCTCGCTCCCAACACAAGTTTGTGTTTCGCACACAAACATCAGCCCGCGTGAGCGTCAAGCCGCGGTGACAGGCCCGGGGTTGATTGACAGCAGGACGGAGTGCAGGGGACGCCGCGGCACGGAACGTCAACCGTAGCCTTGATTTCATCCGTTCTTCCAGCTGTCAAGCAAATGTTCAAACTTTTAACGGATGAGTTGCATAAACATAAACAACCCCCCCCCCCAGTGGTTCCAGGTGGTACTACTGTTTGGTCACAGTCGTAAAAGACGCCAGTAGGCACGCAGGTACTTTTCCTTATAGGAAGTTGTCATCACCACTTATAATGGAGGAGAAGAAAGAAGTTTGTACATGTTTTCTGGCTCCTCGCATTGACGTGCGGCAGCATTGGCATCACAGCTTACTCGACGCCAGCTCAAGTCAAGGAGCTTCTCTCCACAGACTGAATGCTCATCCATATCCTTTGTGTCGTAAATCGACCCGTCTTTTTTCTGCCAGGAGAATACCATGGTGAAGGCTAAGACCTATATGGGACCAATGTATGTGAGTGTGGTGTCAGCTTTAACATCATAATGACAAGTTTAAGCCCAAAAGTCGTCTCTGTGCGCTTTAAAGGAATCACAGTCTGCGGCTACGTGTCAGTTGCTCGCAGCTCCTCTCTTTGTCCGTCCTCTATCTACCCTCTGTTTATTAAAATGTTCCCATGCGTCCAAACTCTCAATTCACCCGGGAGTTTGTTTCAAACGCGCCCAGTGTTTGTGTTGCCCTCAGCTTTGCCCCCTCGCGGCGTTGACTGACAGCAGACCTTCTCTCTCTTCCTCCCCGAGACACCTGAGGAAGGAGAAGGAGCGGCAGCGAGACACTCGACACACGTTCAAGCCCTGTGTGTCTGTCTGTCTGTCCTAAGGGGCCTCCCTGGGCACTCGGCAGGGGCTGCCGCCGGTGCCGTGCCACAATCTCCTCTCCTCTAAAGCTTTTCACTTCCGCCTCTTTCTCCACGTGAATCTCTGCCTCCTCTCACTCGCTTCATCTTTGTCTGAACCTTTGCTTCTGCATCGCCGCCTTTCCAATTTCTTTTTTTTCTTTCTTTGCTTGCTCTTTTTTTCCTTTTTCCCACCTTTCTTTCTTTCTTCCTCCCATATTTCCAACACTCTTTTCATCTTCCTCCCCTGCCTGCCTCCCTCCGTTCTCACTAACCCCCCTTTTCCCCCCTTCCTCCATCTCCCCTTTTTAATCCGCCCTCTCACTTTCTTTAACACTCCATCTTTGTATCTGACCTCATTGTCAGGTCATCGGCGGCGGAGCTGGAGAGAGATACAAGTGGAAGATGGTGCCGATAGATAGAGAGAGAGAGAGAGAGAGTGCACGATGTGCCTCGCGGCTATATCTTCTTCCTGATAGGTCCACAAGGAGCTGAGAGCAGCTCCGCGTCCGATTAATAATGAATGAGTCGGATCAGTAGGTTTGACTGCACGCGTCCACTCTCTGCTCCACCTCCTCCTCTTCCTCACCTGTGATGAGCGGTGCAGGAGAGAGACGCGGGGAACGTGAACTGGGCCGCGATGCACTCCAGGGGAGTCCCGAGAGGGAGGCCGGAGCTCTTCTTCCCGTCCGAGCGGCCTCGCGTCCACTCTCCCTCTCGCTTCCTTTTTCACGCCCATTACGTGAGCTCTCAGGCCTTTTGTTGCCGTTTCGGTCCAGATAAGTTCTGACAGGTTCATACAAGCGAAAGCAGAAATGCTGGACCGGCGCTGGACTTCTCATGCACCAGGCTAATAATAAGACCAGCACGGTCGTTGTTGTGCTCAGATGATTTTACTGCTCGGAATGAGAGGTGAATATGCTCCATTCAAATTCCCTCGGCTGCTTCTGAAGCTTTTTTTTTTTTTTTTCTTCATTGCAGCTTTTCACCGCTGCTTCCTCTTTCCAGAGATTACATCTCAGATCTTCTACCAAAAGACATTCATCAACTTCTCAGTCTTCCTACAGGCTAATCGTAGTGCATTCATTGCAGCTGCAGTGGCCAGATTTACAGTAGAAAGTGTGTGAATTAGTGTTAAGGAATTCATAATAATTTTATGGAACTTCCACTTTGAAAAAGAGCAATTTACAAACCACAAGAGCTGCACTTTTAATGTGTTTCTCGTCACCTCCTCGTGATGAACGATAACTGTTTGTGACCAATTAAATTATCCAATTTAAATCTATGAATGACCAAAAAATTATTCTGCTGCAGCAAGCCTGCCATTCTGCCTCAAAGAATCCAAAGCCAAATTAGATTTTGCTTTTAGTCTAGCTAACCATACTTAAAAGAGAATCATGGCGTGCGTGCGTGCGTGCGTGCGTGCGTGCGTGCGTGCGTGCGTGCGTGCGTGCGTGCGATTCAGTCAAACAAACTTATCAGCGATCGTGAAATGGCATCTGGCTGCTGAGTATAGTTTTAATATCCCGTCCCGGTGTAAAAAGCCAGCGGCCGGATTAGTATTCAGCCGGCTGCAGACAACAAAGCCGGCCTGGTGGTGTTTGCCCTGTGGCTGTTGTTTGTTGCTGACGGGTGTTAGCCAATGACACGAAGGAGCTCACCTCTCTAGCCTCAGCGACTCGTGGCCGTAATACACTCGCTCTCCGTCGCTTGTGCACTTGAACTGTAGCAGACCACTTGTATTGTATGTGAACCCGATCTCATCAAGAAAGTTTGGACTCATATACACTAAGACTTTTCTTTACTCATCTTCAGTTGCATTGTCGTAAAGTGAACCTGTACTGCAGCCACCGTTGGTTGCCAAAGAGAGCATGTCAAACATGCTGTATATTATATCCAGTAAAAATAAGATTGTCTGTTTAGTTTGATCATATCACAATAGGAAAACCAAATTATTTATGACTTATACTTTATGAAACAAATTAAGCAAATTTAGGATTTTGATCAATTTCTTTCAAGGCTGTGTTCCCTCATTAGCTGCCAGAGAGAAAAACAATATTTTATGCATAGAAGTATATAGTATATATATTTTAAAGCCCCTGATTTTTAAAGGTACACCGTTGATTTTTTTTTGTTTTGCGTCTGCCCACTGCAGAGGCAGCAGCAGTCGGTCGCAGCAGTGTGGCTATAAAATGAGCAGCAGCGAACCATCAACTCAAGTAAACATTGCAGGTTTGAAAGCCTTCAATAAAACAACTTTGTGAGGCAGGAAGTGCATCGGCCATGTTTGTTTGTCCTTGAGGACGCACTCACAGTGTGATCTGGTGAGAAACACTGACCGAAGACAAAAACTGTGATTGTTCACAATGAAAACTCCACCGGGCATCTAAAAGGTAAAAACAGGTAGATTGGGATTGTTTGATTTTAGGGGTTTTTTTTTCAGGTTATGAGGAAAATTACTTTCCATTGAAGGAGAAATCAATCCAAACAAAGACTGTGTGACTGTCGACACGTCTCATCTGAAATTAGAAGTTGAGTGTTGGTCCTTGCCACTTTGACATGTCCCGTTTATGAGCGTTGTTTCCGATCAGATTGCCTTTTATTCTCACCTTTCCTTCGACCTTGAAGGCGAGAGGGAGAGAGGGTGTTGTTATCTGGCAGAGAAGAGGTGGCAGGGCGTCGGGGGAACTTCATCCAAAGGGAGAAAAAAAGTTTTTCGAGTGGGTTTTTGACAACAAAAGAAAAGCACAACGGCGACATTCATTGTCCAACAGATTTTCTCCCTCCGAAGGGCTTCGCTGTCTTTGTAGCAATGGTTTCTTACGGCTCAAGACAAGCCTCCCCATTTTTCTTGGTCGCCAGGGTGACGAGTCCCGCCCCCCCCATGTGACTTGTTGCCTGGAAAAGGAGCTTCGGTGATGACGGCAACGCCTGTTGAGAGAGAGTTGAGAGATCTTCAACAGCTGGCACTCAGGCCTTCAGGCACTTTTGTAATGAAGACAACCTGACTTGAACGTGGCATCGGGGCTTGTTAGCTTTTCTCAGTCCTGGTTAAAAAAAAAAAGCATGAAATACCAGAATGTGCTCAATTGCAATGTGGACTTAAATGGAGATGGATCTATTCACAGTGAGTGTTGGCTGTTGTAGCCCCGCAGGCTGCACAGAGCTCCATGAATCTCCACAGTCAACTAAGTCACGGAGCGTCTGACAGAGTCAACGGGCAATAAAGTTTCTTGGACTTCTTGCGAATTGGTTGTTCAGCTTAAACTGGGGCAAAGTGCTGATTAAACAAGATGCAAATGTGACTGGAGTTGCTGCATTCTGAATGTAGCTGCTGTGAAGCAGCCTTGTTGTGACGTTCCTTCATGAACCTGTAAGATTCAGTAAACACATCCATTGACTCCTGGCACCAGCTCCATAGGATGTGATTCACGGCACCGTGGCCTTTTTAGCTCCTCTGTCAGAGTCTCCAACAGATGCTCTGTCTGTTTCTTTTAACCGCTCCAGTCTTCGCTTGATAATCGCCCCTGGAACTTTATGGCATGCGGTCGTATGGACGCAGCGCAGCGACGGCACTTCAAAGGAGAAGTGAAGTGCGGGTTGTGGTGAAGCAGCATCTGCTCGGTGGACGCTCCTTTCTGTTCCCTGTGAGAAGCTCCAGGTGTGATGGAGTGGCGAGGGAGGTGGTGCTGCAGATGGGCGGGGGGGAGCTGAAGCCTGACGAACTTGGCCAGTTTCCCTCGTGGAGGTCGAGATCAAATCGAGCGCACTGCTCTGTCTGTTTGGATCCGCCTCTTTACGTTGACCTCAGCTTGTATTTGGACTCATTTCCTCTTGTCTTTCACCATTACCCTCCACGCCTCTGTGGTATTAGTTAAGGGAATCCCTCGAAGTTGCCCTTAAGAAGACCCCAACTCTCTGAGGCTGAACCAAAACATGCCGGCACATTGCCGCTCCCTTGGCGTTCTGGAGTCGGAGGCGTGACGTGTAACACAACAGCGCTGGCGTCCGTCCAGCAGTTTCTCCTCCGACCTGCGTTTAACACGCAGACATTGATCCGGCTCTGTGGCCACGTCCACTGGTGCCAGAAAAAACAATCTCCCCCCTCGTTTGATGCTCATACCTTTTTACAGCTGTGTTAAAGAGGCCATTGTCTTTTCCTTCTCCTTCTCCGTCCTTTGTCTCCCGCTCCGCTTCTCCCGCTGAGCAGGGAGGCCTGATATCTATTCACGTCGGTCATTCATCAGCGCCGCGTCGCTCTTTAAGCAGTGAGCAGGAAGCAGAGATCAATGCGATGGCTGAGCGGATGGATCGCTCAAGAGTCCTCTTCAGCCCGGAGAGATAAGGGGCATTTTTTTTCTTTTGTGAATGGATGGCACATTTAAAAAGTCACACAGGGTGAGCGGCGATGAATAAAGATCGGAACGCATCACAGTATTAAAAGGAGTTGAGGCGTTTGGATTGAGAAAGAGGTAAAAAGTTCTGTGAAACATCTGCGAGGAGTCTCGCTGGGATTCCGTCTCGACGTGGAGCTTCTAATTAAATCCACTTCCAAACCTCTGAAAGAGAATAAACAGGCATTGTTCCTGTGATCTTGAATGTAATTAAAAAAAAAAAAAAAGTCGGATGCACTTGAAACAATCAAGAAAAGAAAAAAAAAGGATTTTTAGGGAAATTCAAAGCCAAGGTTTTTTTCTGCCTCCGGGTGGTTGAATGTACGAAGAAATCAGACGGTTGCCTCTTTACCCACCAGTCAATCCAGGTCATCTCACACTGCAAACTGCTGCATGGAACATGATGTAATCTCCAATTTCTTATTTTAAAAAAAAAAAGTGGAAAAATACAGTACATAAAAATAACCTTTAACAAATGACGATACGCCAAAAAAGTGTTTTTACATAACTCCACAGGAATCCTAACAGATGACATTTCAACATGTCCATTCAGGACATTAAGTAAAACTTCAAATAGAAACCAATCAACACGCTACCGTTTGCCAAACGTTTCCGTCTGCAACATCCGGTGTTTGAATGCACACGACTGCTGATACGAGCTAAATGGTAAAGTGGCTCGTAAACTTCATCTCAACTGCTGAGATGAATTTAGATCACAGGGACGCGGACGCGTCTTCTGGTCGAGGTGGTTTTCATTATGTCACTAATTCATCTGTTAAAACTTAATACACATTACAGTAACACATCTATTTGGTCTTATTGGGACATTCAGTGTCCTGCTGCCCAGTCGTCTTCCTGTTTGTGTTCACACAAGTAGAAAAACTCAAGGCATCCTAGATGACATAAAACATAACTGTACAAATTTCTATTTTCATAGTTTGATGGTTTCTGCGGGAGGAAACTCTTCTTAAGTGGATGTTTGGATCACCGGTCCTGACGCGTTTTTTTTGTTTGTTTTTTTCCCATCACGCTGCTGCTGATACTTCTGCTCATCAGCAGCCGCTTGGCAAAACTGAAGTGAGCTCCGAAATACCGGGAGCCCGGGCCAGACAGATACAGGAACGCTGACAGGAAATCAGCGGCAAGGCGTGACAGGCAGGGAATGAAGTTGAGATCGCAGGAGATGTTGTCTCTGATGTATTTGTGCAGATACACACACACACACACAGTCACACAGTCACACAGTCACACACACACAGTCACACACACACACTCACACACTCACAGATGCACTGTCTTTGTTTTTATTTTCTTGGTTTTCTTCCTTTCTTCGACATGGCTTCCGAAGTGTAAGTGTGAAAGCAGTCAGGGGAAGTGAAGTGAACACACACACACACACACACACACACAGTGACACTAACAAACAACCTTTGCGAAACACGTCCACCCTCGAGGCGATTTTGTGCACGGAGCAAAGAACACTCGGGATTTGATTCCTTGTATATGTCTTATTTGCTCAAATGTGGGAAAACTCTGGAAATGGAGCAGGGGTAAAGAAAAAAATAAAAAAAAATTCCCAGTGCTCCAAAATGGTATCCAGCCGAAAGGAAGCGAGAGTAGGACAAATAAATCAAGATGACAGACAGTGACAACTTAACTTCACAATTCAGCAGTGTGGTGGAACTGAGTAGAAACACACATCCAGAAATAAGTATACGCCCATTGAATACACCTCACGCTGACAAATACATTTATTAATACATTAGTGAATGTGAAAGTGCATACATGTAATGGTGTTGACACAGGAAACAGTCTGGGGTCTGACTTAGAACCTGACCTCTTTTTTTTGTGCCACATCAGAGTCGATGACGACAGCTGAGCATCGCAGGGGCGAAATATGTAAACTGTATATATTGCTAATCGAGCAGTGACAACTTTTTATATTGCATTAATGCCATTTCATCATGATGTCATCGAGATGTCATTTACACCATGGGATGACGAATGTGTCTCTGATCTTGTCGGTTGCGAGAGTCAATGCATTACTATGACGTCATAACAAGGCCATCATGATGTAATTCTTCGTGTGATATTTTTTAAAAATCTGTATAAGCCTCATGTCGTGTCTACAGTCCTACATGATGCAGAGATATCTGGAAAAATGAATTCCTAAACTATGCATGATGTAATTTTCTGACACCATATGGTGGGAAACACTTAAAAGAAAATCAACATAAGCTTTAGATTGTCTCTCGAGCCCCATTATTTGCAGTTTACTTGTGTTTTTCCGACCACATTTTTCTTGACCTTGACCATGAGCTTTGACCAATCGTCTCCAAAAGCTAATCCTCTGCAGATGCCCTCCTTAGTAACATCCCCACCAAGCTTGGTGAAACTGTGTCCTTGCATCTTTGAATAATTTTGTACACACGCACACAAACAAAACCCTGCTTCCAGGTTTTTGTTTGCAGGGCAACAAACAAGGAATCAGGCAGATGAGCAAACTAAGGTCTGGAGAGACAACTGTCGAGTGTATATATATATATATATATATATATATATATCTATGAAACATGGTGACTATGTAAATGTCAACAGGTGTGTGCGGGGGCGGAGCAGCCAGCAGGTGTGAAACCGGGCAGGAGGGAGGGGGGGTGGTCGTCTGGATCTGAACTAACAAGAGAGTTGGTGGCAAAGAAAACATGGAACTGGCAGAACATAAATGGGATGTGATGACACCCTCGTCTCTCAACAGCTGCTTCCTGCATGTCACGCCGTTTTACACTCGCACTTTTTTCTCTCCGACGTCATTCTCTGGTATTTTATGTTTCCGCAACTGTGAAGATATTTGCAGCTTTGATTCTTTTGTCTGATCCCATTTCGTACACTTTCCCCAAACAGGCTTCTATTCTTTTTGGAGTGGTGTCTTTTACATAAAAAAGAGGACTATTTCTTGATGTTTGAATAACTTCTCTCCATATCTTTAGGAATTTGTTATTTGAGTTTTTCTTACCATAACATTCTGTTAGATGTGGGTTATACGCAGCAGAAACTGCAGCGGCGTCAAAGTGACTTTAAATAATTCTCGTGGCGGAGCAGCTGCTTATGACTTTTTTATCAAGGAGGCAAAAAAACCCCCTGAAGCTTCAGACCTGTAGCTCATTAAATAGTAACATAGACTGATGTTGGCTGTAATCACCTCCTCTGCCGAAAGCACACGTGAAAAGTTGTACTTTTGAAGAAGAAACCAGTTTTTCATTCATCTACTTATCACACCCGTATCCTAGCACTCAGATTTTCCCTCTTGCTCGGTCTGTCTTTTTGACTCATCTCCTGTCTGTCTGTACACAGTTGCTTCCTGTCGCTGCTCCTGGTGGCCGCCGTGGTCTGGAAGATCAAACAGAGCTGCTGGGCGTCAAGGCGACGAGAGGTAAGTCTGAGACAACGAGCTCACGGCAAATATTGATTCGTGTTTGCTTCTCCGGATGGTGAATTAACAAACCATGCAAACATACTTTGCGGTACTATTTATTTTTGGTTCCTATGAAGTTCTTGTTTCAAGTGCAGAGAACTTGCACCTGCAAGTATATAGAACTCTGCACATCATCGAACAATGTTTGATTGTTTTCACTCTCCAAACTTGTACTAGAATAAAGTTAAACTTGTGACCTCCATAATCGACAGAAAGACTTTACCTTGAACAAACTTCTTTTTTTCACCTCTGTAAATGTATCTATGTAAACCAAAAGGCTTTCTAACACTTGAGCTGTCAGACATGGGAGTACAGAACTGAAACGCATGGCGATGGCGTAGAAAGTGGCGTCTTTTCTAGATGCACTGAATCAACAGGAAAAAAGACTCAAATGTCTCTCGTGTTATTTTTGTGGATATTCTCAAAGTTTTTTGGTCGACATTTGAGACGCCCCTTTGTTGTCAGACTGACAACAGATATAATGACTGAATTTATTCATTGATTCATAGAAAAAAGCGGTCTTGAATATCAATTTGTCTGCGTCGTACCTGTGGATTAGAAGAAGGTCGTAGGACACGATGTGATGCACTGCAGATTTTAAGCCACTGTGACGTTAACCCACGTTTTTTAAAAACACACACATCCGCAGTGCTGACGGATAGAGAGCAGGCGTCCTGACACAGCTCCCGTGTGATTGGTTTATGCCTCCTAAGATGACAGCAGCCACAATAGATTTGCTCAGTTTATGGCTTTAGTTGCATTGTCATTGTCCAGGCATCTGTGTCCAGGCATTTTATTTTATTTTTGCCCAGGAAATGGCACGAGCTCCCGGTGGCCTCGGTGTTCGACTGACTGAGGGCCTGACTACTGTAACCGCTTGGCAACACAAACTTAATCCAGCCGGTTAGCAAACTAAAGTGAAGGTAGAAACTGTGAGAAGTCACAGTGAGTTCAAGTTTCTGCGGGGGTAAAAATATAAAATGACAAACTCTATTTTCAGCCATCATATTTTCCAGAAGAGGCCGAGAGGTCGTGTGCATGTGTGGGCGTGTGTTTCTGTTTGTGTGTCCGAGGGCAGATGCTGATGTTGTGCTCGATATGAACTTTCGGTTGGTGCTCTTCACGCTCGCCGAAGTACCTTTTTGGACGAAACCTCGCCAAAAAGTGGCGTCACGACCTTGACCTCCCTGAGTGCCTCTCAACGTCCCCCCCCTCACTTCACCTGCACCCCCTCTCTCGCTCCACCACACGACCGCAGCTGTCCAGCGGGGGCCAGCCTTTTAAACACAATGAGCACAGGACCTTTCCGATGGAGCCAACTTTAAACTCCTCAACACCCATCACTTTTGAGGATATTCTATGTAATACGTTTTTGGCTAAATATCGTCAAACTAGAAATTATTCTTTATCAAAGCAATTCTCAACTAAACACGTGGAAAATTATATGATGTTAAATTGCACGGTGCTCTATGGTCTATTTGACTCTAAATCGGACCATAATTTGCTAAATGAACATCATGCTGTATAGAAGAAGACATGAAACGAGATATTGAACCTTAAACTTGAACCCTAAAAGAGCCACAGCCTCGATAGCGTCTGTCGAGCGCTGTTTCTTCACTTCTCAAAAATACTGTGTGACAGTCAAGATGGTACCATGACTCATACATCTATTCTGCAACCTGGATATCTTTTGATAAAGAATCCAGAATGTTAGACAAGCCAGTTGATACAAATAGTCACTTCTGCCAATCAGAATTCGCAGTGACATCACCGGCCCATCTGGCTTTATAGTCTGGATTGTCATGCTATAAGAGTCTGAGGTAAAAAATAATTTTCACACGAGGTAATTTTAGTCAAAGTGAAACATGTCATCCAGCCTGAATGGGCAGTTGAAACTGCAGGTGGCATCCGTAATGACGTGCCCTGTTCTGGGAGCATTTGAATTTCTGTCTCCGGGGTGGCAGCACTAAAAATCCTGTCACAGAAAAAACACACGAGCAGCGAGCTGGTGTCTGAGGGGAGTCCCATTAATGATGCTCCTCATCATGTCTTTGTCCTCCATCGTTGCAGCTCTTTGACTCTTTCGTTTGAACTCATTTTGGAAGTCGGATCAAAATGTCGGTTTTACAAGTTATAACCCCAAATCGGGGCCGTGAACGTCATAATGTCTTTTTTCCCACGCAGAATAAATAACCGTTAATCAACGTTGTATTACAGATGTAGCACGTAGGGTTGATGTGAATCAGGGAAAGGGATGGTGGTGGAGAGAGAGCAGATACTACATTAGTTATATAGTGAGCGACTCCCATCCTGGATGTCGAGTTGAATTAGTGCTGTGACTCGCGCAGAAATACTCAATGTATTCCATATATTGTTTTACTGCTCCAAAGTTCATATAAATACACCTTGTCTACGCTCATAATCTCAGAGTTTGGGTAAGTGAGAGTGATGTGATACAACAAGAAGATGGAGGACGACGCAAACCGGACGATATCTGAAATTGACCGTTAAAAAACCCTCAGATTTCGCCACTGAGCTTCCGTTCTAACTATAATTACCTCGTCCTACTCATGCAGACGTGAACACAGTCGCTGATCTGCCTTCACATGCACACATTAACTGCAATGCAACGCAACGCATCATTTTCCCGAGCAAACACAAAGCTAATCATGTTTTATTTCCACGAGGTCAACTCTCTCTCTCTGACACCGGGACCGTGCTGTTCTTTTTCGGTGCTGTCCCTCCAGGGTTCATTCCCACATTCGACCCCCCCCCCCGATTCCCCCGCGTTACCCTTCGCTTGCATCAGCCGTACAGTGACACACATTTGCACCCAGCCGTGCCCACGCTCACCTCACTCAGGCCGCAGCGCAGCGGGAAACGCTGGCCGTTTCATTTGATGTGGGCATTGCATGGTCACGGGAATTTAGGACATTGGCCCCTGAGCCTTGTACTTCTCAGCGCAGGCTGCTTATCGGCTGACTTTAAGGAGGAGTTTAAGCTCCTTGTGCTGCGGCGGTCATTCTAAGTCTCTCTGTATAACACAGTTACCTTTTTAGTGGTGAAATATGCTGCAAACTTTGCTTGAAATTAACTTTTAGGAACTGTCAAGAGAAAGTTGAGATCTCGCTCTCGACACGAATACAGAGAGCATGACTGGTATGGACGAAGAGGAGCAGTCCACTTCACAATGGACGTAACACAGAGAGAAATATAAAGTCAATCAGGAAAACATGGCAAGCGCTATAATATATAACATATAACCCTATGACTGCTCACCAGAGAAAAATCAGAAGTGCTAAGAAATGAAGGGGATTTTAAGTATTGTGTAACACAGAAAGCAGCACAAAGTATGTGTGGTGTGCATTGGTAAGATCATCGAAGACTGTGCCATAGCCTTTGCATTGATGCTACTGCTAAACACATTCGGCACGTACGCCGGAAAGAGGGGAAGAGTCAGAAGTGTCTTAATGTTGCCGTAGAAGGGAAGAATTAAGCGTTAAGAGTTGTTAGTGGATTAACACCAAACAAGATGGCAGGAAGGGGGAAGGCTGAAGTTTGCTGTCTTAAATTGATGTATATAAATACTCCGAGCAGTGCAGACACTTTGGACACTTGAAGACTTTTTCCCCGTTCACTCCGCTGGACACGAGATAGAGACGGAACACGGACGTTTTGTACTTTGTACGGGGAGTCAAGCGGCTGCTGGAGGATTTCTATCTCCCGGCGGGAAGGGCGTTGTCCCCCAGGCCAGGGGATTCGTTCTCTCCAACCAACAAACAAAGTAACAAAGACTTAGATATGAGGCCTCAGCACTTAAATATGAGAGTATTTCATGTGATGCTAATGAGTTTAATCATTTATGGGAAGCTATATCCTTTTGATACTGTACCATATTTACTCTTTTGATGATTATTCTGTGCGCTCGCCATTGCAAAAACTAAATAATAATAATAAATAAATAAATACCAACTTGCAATTAAAGGAAGGATTGCGATCATTGAGTCCTTTCTGCGACAGTAAAAGATTGGAGTTCCGACATGCAACATCCTTAAGGTTTTTACAGGTTGTTCTAGCCAAACTAAAAGCAACAGATCCCTGGGACCTTATTCTTGGTCACTAAAATAAATCTAGCACTTCACAAGAGCCCAGATCACACGAGGAGAGCTGCCGTTGACGGACGTGGCTGACGGAGGCAGTGAGGCGCACAGGGCTGTAATACTCCATAGCACCCGCACTCGGACCCTTTTAGACGGAGAGCTGGACCGGCACCTCCCTGTCCGGGGAGCTGCACCGGGGATCTAACAGAACTCAATCGGTGCCTGATGCCTGTATTCTCTGGAATCACCAGCAGAGGACGGAAAAGGAAATCCATTCTATAGAAGTCTATGTATGCATCGGAGCATGGATACGCCTTGATTGACAGCCAGGTCGTCCAAATCTGTGCATGGTTGCAGGTGTAGGTGGGTGCTCGCAGTGGACGAGCTCTCATCAGACGCCTCCCCCGGCTCCTATGTCTGGTTCCAAAAAAAACCAAGATGGCGCTGGTTAATATGCGAAACTCGAGGCTTCAAAATGGCTCACAAACCACCGGGTGACGTCGCGGTGGGTTGACACTTGCTCGTTACTCTGAGTTTCAACTAGCCAACATAGATTTGTCATTTATTCCAAGAGCTTTATAGAAATGAAATACTTCATTCTGTCCCATGTAATGTCATTTACATAATTTAAAAAGGTTTTTATTACAATGAAAAGCTACATTATTATGGACCTTAGGAATAAAGTGCTACGGTTCTTACCTTCAAAGCTTTGTGGCTTTTCAGCAGTGTAATTAATCCTAAAAACCTTAAAGGACAAAATTCATAAGAAATGCACCTGAAGGGTGTAATGATCAAACTTTTGTTTGAATTTTGAAGTGTTACAGGCAACAGGACAACCGGTGCAGACTGAGAAAAAATACCTTTTGGGTTTTCTTCCACCGTCAAGATTCATATTTTATTTGCATATGGCAGGTTTGGAGCCCCAGCGTTAAAAAAAGGAAAAAAAGGAAGCTTATGACTCTGAGTTTGTGCTCACCGGGGCTGCAGCCCGACACCTGCTGAGGCTGGTGGAGGTTTGTGGAGCAGCCCAGCCCCGAGCTCACCTGTTGGCTGTGTGCTCTTGTTTGCGTGTGTTTGAAAGTGTGTTTTCGCCGTGCATCTGTTTGAGTAGATGTGTTTGAATGTGTGTGTGTGTGTGTATGTCTGTGAGTCTTAATCAAAGCCTTCCTTTGAGACCTTGACGGCTCCTTTGAAGGAGCCTGAGCTGCCAGATGGCAATTGACAGACCCAACCACGGCGGCCATTTTGTGCGATCGAAGGCCCCGGCCTTTTAGTCAGAGCCGGCCCCGCTGCAGCTTGAGGGGCGCGCTGTCGGCGCCGGCGGATTATTCCTGCAGGAGCGTTTGACTGCAGCAGGAGTGGAAATAATTCTGACTTGTATAAATTATGTGTGACTACTGTAGTTACAGTTACTTTGACTTGAAGAGAGACTAGGTTGTAGAAAAGGGGGAGTAGAGCTGTATCTTATCAGCAGCCAACAGTCACAGCAACACTCGAATGATATCAGAACTCGGAATTACGGAACTCCGAGTTGGAGAACTCAGAGTTCCGAGGTATAATGGAGCGCCGCGTAATTAGAGAAACAACAGAGGCCTCTAGTGAAGGGGGGGGGGGAAATACATCATGATGCAAAATACAGTAATAATGGTCCTGCTTTAACATTCACTTTTTATTTGCCTCAGGACAGACGGAGACTTTTCTTTTTCACTTGACTGTACCATCAAAAGAGATTTCAGAGCAGAATTGTAGTTTTTTTTCCTTTTTTCAAAGCCAGCAATTCCAGCACCTGGCCTCGCAAGTCTTGAGTCATCTGTATTGATTCATAAAGGAGCGGAGAGAAATCCTAGGGCACCTGCGGATGACATTGTGGTGCACAATACAGGAAGTCTTTGATGTTCAGTTTTCCGTCTTCACTTCCCATGTCACGCTGTTATATCCCCCCGGCGCCCCCCTCCTTCGCTACTGTACCTACCACAAAAATATCCTCATGATAACGGCGCGTTTATTTACCCGACATCCATTGTCGTCGTAACACAGATACATCACACATAACTCAACCTATATTAGACCTGTATTGTGCCCGGGAGGTATCGGTGGAAATGCAGAATGTGATAATATCCCTGATCGCCGCCGCCGCGTCGCGCGTGATTAAGTGCAGTAGATTCTTTTACACTTCGCCAGAGGCGGACTCGCCGGCAGGAAGCGGCATAAACGTCTCCAGATACCCTCACATATTTATTACCCCATCAAGCTGCCCACCCCCCCAACCTCTCAGCACCACCACCAGCACCACCACCTTTCCTCAGCTATAAATATGGATGTCAGCTGAGGTGTCAAGGCTCCGGCCCCCATGTTTGAAATACCTGCTATTATGCTGTAAAATGAGTGGAGAGCTGCTCAATGGCCTGTGATGTGTAAACTGAACTATTTGTGTTTTCCTAATCGAGTCCTATCCAGGTTGTGAGGTGTTAATGAATGATGTGCAGAGGTGCGACAGAAACAGAAAGCCACCGTCTCGCTTCCACCTTTGGTGACTCCGAGAGGGAATGTTCGCACGTAAAAAGTTTCTGAACAACGGGAGCAGCGTAGAGGCCTTATAACGAGAATCCGCTCGGCACGCTGAAGGCGTTTCACAGGCTTTATTTTGGAGAGTGAACCTGCGACCAAAGCACCACATGTAGTGTCATTGTCGCGATGAACAGTTCATTATGTACAAGAATGTATGAAAACAATGCGCTGTACATTTATAGAAGTTCAGTCGTCACCACGTTGACGGATGTCTTGAAGTTTGGCTTCGTTTCTGGCGAAATTTCTTGGGGTTCTACTGGGTTTTTGCATCCCAGTAGTTATCTAAAGTATTTGGGTCATGCATTTAAGGTAATTATGCATGGATATACATCAAAAACATGCGCATGTAATGATATAAATGTGCCATCAACAAAAAAGACAGAAATCCATAAATTATAATACCCAGTTAGCTCCACTAGAATAAAGCTCTTCATTACAATGAAGCAGCCAAATTTGTATAATTGGCAAAAAGGAAATAATATATGAAAACTCGAAGAGTTCATGAGCTTTCTGACTTTGTAATAACACAAAATTTACTGAAAGTTGGCAACATATCTTAGATGTAAGATAACAAATTATTTAACTAAAGCCGGTCTTCACCTGATCTAACTGGAAATATATAGTTCTCCTAATGAAATGGTTACAAAATTTTTCTTTCCTTGTGTTTTATCTTATTTATTTCATTACAATAACATGACTGGTTCTGTTACTGTACCATAGATAAAAAGGCCATTGTCATATTTTTACATTTTTTAATTATCTCATTTGGGGGTTGTTTTTTTCTTCCAAGCCACACTTTGTTCTTCCTTTCTTTCTTTCAAAGGCTTACTCATTTTTTCTTAATCCATCACTGTATTACTTTCAGTGGTACTTACACAGGCGGGTAAACGTGCTCACCGATGGCCAAAATAGAAACGCAGCTCTGCCTGGACATCTCCTCGCCATCTGATTCAGAGGGTGACCATGAATCACCACTGGCAATAAAGTTGTTGAACGGTTCCACGGCTGTGTCCTTGTGCCTTGTGCCCTCAGCCGCCACAAACTGCTGACCCTCGTCTCCTTGACCCGCACCGCCCAGGTTGGCGTCCATGCGTCCAATCCCAGGGGCTGGGGGCAGTTTCTGCAACCGTTATCAGGCTCTTTGCTCTCTTCTTCCTCCATAAAGAGATGGGCCACTACTCGAGACAACAGCCTTACTCCCGCCTGCAGAAAGGGCGCAGGCAGGCAGAGTTTGAGTATGGCGTATGTGGTCGTGGAAGATGTTGGTGCTGTTGGACAGAGTGCTGGTCTGTTGCAGACATTTCCTCACAGTCTTTACCTCCCCCGGTTCGGGAACGACTGCGAAGAGTCGAGTGAAAAGGTTTTTCTAAGTTCAGTTTTATTTTCTTAACCTGTGTTACTGACCAGAGGAGCCAAGGTGGTAGCTCGGTGTTGTGGGTAACCGAGTTGATACGCCTCGTGATGGGTCTGGGTTGAGCTACTACCTTGTTTATCTGGGGAATCCATAAATTTAAGTAATGGCTTTCCCGGGGATACAGGTTTTAATATAGCGTCCGGTCGATAGCTTTGTGCTCTTATAGTTTATTACCTTCCTTTTCATAGCTGCTGATAGGATCTCATGTCGGTGTGGTCGTCTTGGCATTGTAATCAGCTGCGTTTAGCACCACAGTTTGTCTTCCTTTATAAGCCGGCGAGATGATGGCGTTTCAGTCTCTCTGGGACTAGACTGGTTTGTTAGCTGTGCAGTTAAAACACTACGGCTTCAAAGAGATCGGATGACATACGGAGAAAGAAAAAGAACTTACTGGACCCACTTTAAAAAGAGAGGGAAAACATGAGTTTACTCGAGACAATTGTAGAAATAATTTTTGATATAATCTTATTTGAAAGCAGTTTTACCAAAGTGTTCTTTCTTGGTCTTGATTAGAATGACACAGAAAAACACTGTTTATTAAGATGAGACTAAAATATCCAGGGCTTAAGTCGACTAGAAGTTGAAATATTAAATAACGGTGAGGTCGACTAAATATATTATCTCAGGACTAAAGACTGAATCTTAGAAAATAGCTGCCACAATGAACCCTGCAGTGGAGTGGGAGAGTGGTTGGTACCTGGTTCTCCTCCGAATAAGCAAGAGACCTGAAACACAATGAAGATGTCACGTAGCACGTCAAAGCTCCGCATGAAATTAGTTTCCCGAAAGATCTGTAATGATAAGGAGATTCCTCTCATCAGCATGGCAGCCCCCGCCCCGCGCCGCACCAGTCCCAGAAGCAGATGGCTGGATGAGAGTGCAGTTTACACATGAGCAGGGAAGAAAGGAAAAAACAATCTCTCCCACCTTTACTTTGCAGCTGTTACTACTATGAATCTGTTGATTAGTTTCTCCATTAACCAATTAGTTGTTTGGTCCATGAAATGGTGAAAAATGTCAATCGTGTTTCCCAAACCCCAAGATGATGTTTTGTTTTGTCCACACACCGAAGATATTATTATCTAGATTAGTTTTACTGCCACAGAGGAGCAAAGAAACCTGAACATTTTCACATTTAAGAAGCTGAAATCAGAGAATTTTGACTTTTTTTCATATAAACTACTTGAACCGATTAAAAGATTGTCAAAATAGTTGCCTATTAAATTAGTAGTCGATTGCTGATTGATTAATCGATTAACTGTTGCAGCTCTATCAACGACCCAGTTTAAATAAAAGTCATTTTTGCATTTAATTGGTGAGCGTATCGACCTGGACTGAATTTTACAAGGTGACGGTAAATAGTCCCCAAAAGGTAGATGACCTCTTTGCTAATCATGATCCTGTGCTTTGCCTGTTAAATGGAGCTGTGACAAACGAAAGACAAGAAAATGAGATCATCAAAAGCTAAAATCTCCTGGCACTTGCCTCGCTGATTTTATCAAATAATCATGCTATTTAAATGCATTCTCCGAGTGCAGAGGCCGGGGCAGTGATCTGTAATTACTCCTCTGCGAACACAGCTTTACCCACTTCAACGCTCCTCCACGGTGGCAGTTAGTCTGGAGATTTACTGCGCACGTAGTCAAGTGTGATCCAGTAATGTAAGGCGTATGAAACCATTATGCTCATTTAAGGTCACGTAATAAAAAACAGCATAAGCTACATGACTTAAATGCTAACGTGAGGAGCTCCCCCTTGTAGTTTCAGGGGGAAACGTGATCATCCTGAACTACCTTTCCCACTGTTTTCTCGCAGACGGAGGTGAATCATTGTTTCCATTGTGTCGTACCCTTGTAAATGGATTCAACCACGCCGACACTAAGAGTAATTGTGTCCTTGACGGCCCGACCGTTAAGGCCGTGGCCCGCGTTACAGCTCAGTGCTACAGTATATAGTATATACTACAGTATATACTATATACTGTACTGGGCTCATGCTGCAGAAGCGCAACATGACTTTATGAGATATAAAGAAGTCGGGGCTGTGGGAGCGTCCTCAGCACTTTATTAATGACTCTGTAACAGTCAATCATGGGTTAAAAAAAATGACTTTGCTCATGACGGAGCGTGAACACGATGCAGAAATTGCTACTGCGTCCTCTCCCTGAAACAAAAATACATTTAAATTGACATTTCTAACAATTACAGCCGTGCAACAGAACTGTCACACTGGGAGAACGTGGTGCCCCGGAAACATTAAGGAAAAACGCAGGTGATGGATTTACTCTCCTTTGATTGCTTATTCTGGGATATTCTATTGTCTGCTCGCAGTTGAATATTAAGAGAAAAGATGAAAGAGGGTGGATTTTATTTTAATTATTATTTTTAACTTTAGTGTTAAAAAATAATAATTTTTAGTTTCCGTTTCAGTTTTAATCCCAAAACATATATCAAGTCGCTTACTGCAGAGTGGCTTGATTACAGAAAATACTGCGAATGAGAAACGACAGTAATTAAAAAGTAAGACGAGGGGTTTCTTTTCTTGGAGGCAGACGTGTGACTAACAGTAAGTGTTTACTTGACTGTAGTCGAGTCTTGACTGATAAGAACCAATCAGGAAGCCCGTTCGTACTACAATGCAGTAGCCTGGCGTAGCCAGACTAATACTCAAATATGTATTAGTCTGGGACCTCTCAGTTAAATTTAGATTTCCAAGAGGCGTTACCAACGGGTGTAGACGAATACCTGTGAGAGAGGAAATGATGATGATTCAATGTCTGCGAGCGATATCAGTTAAATGCTCGTTCATCAGCGGCAGCCATCTTGGTTGTTCACAAAAGCCGCTTCCGTCCGCCTCGTGGTTTAAACCCCGCCCACTATCAGATAATCGGTTGCGATTGGACCGGAGAGTTCTATGCCTGGTAAATCACCTCCGGAATTCGTCCGGGTCCCACGACGCAGCCCCGGAGTTTTCAAACTCAAATGGGACGAGCAGCGTTTTCCAAACTTTCTCCGTGTCGGGCGCTCGGACGGTCCGCACTAGTGTGGACGTCGGGCCTAACAACGTAGCAGCAGTGATGACAATTAAAGCAAAAATGTAATAATGTGGATGTCGCCAAAGTAGCCATGGCATCATCTTTTTTTTTTTTAGACAGCGAAAGCTCATTTTTAGCTGTGCTGTTTGACAGACACTTTGCAGACCAATGTGTTTGTTGCAGCTGTCGGGCGTGTCAGGACATCTCCCCCCTCCCAACAATCCAGCTGCGGCTGCATCCGCACCAGGAGAGTTTGGAGAGGGGAGAGTGGTGCTAACCTTATCTCACCCTCCGCAGAGTGCCATTAAGAGTTGGGAGGAAATGCCCCCGTCCCCTCCTCCCTCAGCGCTCACTCGTCTCTGTCCCCAGCTGGAGGTCGGAGATGAATTACTTATGGTGACCCAAGCCGACACGCTTTCTGCCCGGCCCGCCCGCCCCCCCGTGCCACCGTCCGCCGCACTCAGCCATTCTGTTCTGTCAGCTCGCACAATGCCCCCCCCCCCACGCGGCAGACTTCAGAGCCACCCTGAGCAGCTTCTGGGCTGGAGAGACTCGTCCTGTTGTCTGCATCCTGCTCCTGTGTGGCCCAGTGTTTCATAGTAATATGAAGAAAAAAAAAGAAAAGCTGTAGCTGTAAAATATGTCAATATAGCCAATCAACCAGCCCAATACAATAACATCTCCCGACATATAACGACCATTATGAAACTCAGTCCCTATAATGTGATGGTATATTACATTATCGGGAAATGAATTGTCCCAAGATCAGCTTTTATTACTTCTTTTTATTTTTTATTTTTTTTTGGTGCTTATTGAGAGCAACAGTTTATTAAATTCTCTACTTTGTTTTCCTCCGTAACTCTCTGCTGGTCTCCGGAACAGCGTGTAGCCGTATAAAATGCCTAAACTATCCCTTCGAAAGCAGAACTTATGAAATTTTGTGCAGTAGCATTTAGTTTTTCGAACAGTTAAACTCTCCCTTGAAACCGCTGCTGATGAAATTCGGCCCAAACAAGCTATAAAAAAGTGTCTCAAACAGCTTCTGGACGACACGACACAAAACTGCGTTTTAAAATTAAACTCTTTAAGGACGTTAATATTTAAATAGCGATTCATTTGAAACAGGGTTGGTAACCGAAGTTACTGATGTTGTCATATTTACAGATTTATGAAGATGATTAACTAAGGATTTTTAAGGTCAGATGTATTTTCTCTGTACTCTATCAGCAGCTGCCTTCCTCAACAAAAAAAAAATTGCAAGATTAACTAGAGCGATGCTTTAAGATTCCGTGAGAGCTTCCTTTCCATCTCCTCCTCCTCCTCTCTCCTGAGGTCAGTGTTCACTGCACAACAAAAGGCCTGATTTTCCGAGGTGATCAATCCTGAAGTGAGCAGTAAGGAGGAGAGGGGAGTTCAGATGACGGGAGGGGAGAAGAGCAGCAGGGCACCGCTGAAGGTCACACTCACAAAGGAGGCGTGGAAAACACTCGTCCTCCCTTACAATAAAAGAGCGAGACCTTATTTAATGGTCTCCTCCGCATAATCAAGCCAACAGGAGTCTCCTCAGACCTGACAGGATGCGGATTCATCGAAAATGCGATGAAAAAGAAAATCGGTAGCCGCTGCAGCGCTGGCAGGCGGCCGCCTCCGCAACGGTGTGAGCAGTCGAGCTCTCGGCAGCCTGCACGGCAAATATTTACTCTGGTTGCAGACGCAGATGACCGACGAGCAAGTAAAAAGACTGCTAACGTAAACACGTGCACAAGTCAGTCAATGCTAGAGATTCACGTGTGTGTGTGTGTGTGTGTGTGTGTGTACGGCACGGCACGTGCATCACAAACACTAAGTGTTTTGCAGCATTATATTTGGTGGGTTGAATTTCGTTCTAGCTGCTTCCCACGTTTTTATTCAGTGCTGTGTTCGAATCGGTGTCATTCACAGTGTGTGTGTGTGTGTGTGTGTGTGTGTGTGTGTGAGAGAGAGAAAGAGAGAGAGAAAGAGAGAGAACATGTGCCTTTTTGTCTCCCATAGTTCCCAAAACACTTCTAAACCCTGCTAATCTTAATTCCACGGAGACGGTGCGTATAATTAGATTTTGGATCGGCACCAACTGGTGTGTTATTGCTCACACAATATATATATATATATTTATACATATATACACACACACACACAGTACAGTACAGGCTGGCGTATCGTCCCAGCTCCCCTGCACTGTGGGTGACCCCCATTTGGCCCGCGTTACATCCACAACCCCCCACCGCATCCATCATGGCGTCGGGGCTTATCATAAAGCCCAGAACCTCTGTCAAACGCCTGCCTCCTGTACTCTGCGAGTCTGTTTCATCTCTGTCTTCTGCCTCCTTTACTTTCATGTGTTTCTTCTAACCGCAGCCGTCTTATCTCCTCCATCACTGTTGTTCACTCTTTGTTTTCTACCTTCACAACCGCCTCGGTTCACTTCCTCCGTCAACCCAGAGTCAACAACTCTTGAGATCGTAGATTTGTTCTCTGAAAGCATTTTATTAAATTGCAGTTTCAATATTAGCACAAGTCGAAGTTCCGGTTGTGGTATGATTTTCGTTTTCAGCTCTCACACTAACTTCTACATTTGAGTACAGGGCTTATTGCATTATATTATTTCAGCTGTACTGAAGAATTAGCAACACAAACCGCTGCCGTGAGACATGCCCCATAAAAACCCGTGCACATTTCCATATTTGTAGTGTACATGTCAGTACTCTGTGTCCAGTCCTCCAGCGGAGCAGCAAGGTGTTTGCACACATCCTGACTCCTGTACGTTGAGCACTGTGTCGGATGTGAACCGCGGGCATCGGATGACGTGATACGCTGTGATGTGACGCAATGTGACATGTCATGAAGCAGTGTGTGTGTGTGTGTGTTGCCCTTCAGAGTTTCACCTGTTTAGTCAGTAACACAACCAGTGGAGGGCAAAGGATGAATGTCGTATTGCTACCTGGTGTTTTGAATCAGTCTGGGAAATTAGTCCCCCCCAAAAAATGTTAAGGAAAGTGGGGAAAAAAATCCTGGTTCCGCCCTGTTGTCCAGATCCTCGCCAAATTGAATAGGTTAATTCTTGGCCCCTGTCCCGTCCTTCCATCTTATTCCATGGAAATCTGTTTGGTAGTTTTTTGCCTAATCCCGCTGACAAACAAACAAACACACACACACACTTTGGCGTAAACCTCCAATCTTATTTTCATCAACAAGAGCACAATTGAAAATTGAAAAAATGATGGACAGTAAACTTGAGTGTAAAAATGTGAGTTGTCTCATAGTGACAGTAATTCTTTAATAAAACATCGCCAACGACACAAGAATTATTGAATAAAACATGTTGAAAAGGTTAAAAACTGAGTTATGGCTGTTTAATCAGATTAAAAAAATGACTTACAATAATCGGTTACATATCAGAGGTAGGCAGGAAGCATTAAGGGCCCAATAATCTATCTCCCGTCTTCTTTACCGAAGTCAGTGGTGTAACCCACCACCCTGAAATGAAAAATCATTATCGTATAAACAGTCTTGACAGCTCCAATGAGGTGGTTGTTGACATCCGACATCTGACCATCACACAGAACAGAGACGAACTGGATCTGGTCCAGGTGGAACATGAGAGGAGACTGACAGTCGGGGTGGAACCATTTTTAATCATCCCTCCTCTGCATATGCACATCAGCAAACCTCATTTAGAAAAAAGAGAAAGAAGTTGCTGACCTCCTTCAAAAATGATCTCTTGATTATGTAAGTTTTGCTGCTCGCTGCTGTGCTTTTTTTGGTCCAGTAACTGCTGACTATCAGATGACAGAATGTTTTTCCATCTTAAACTTCAAACTCCTCCCACAGTGCACTCAAGTGTCCAAATGAGTCATTTTAATAAACCTCAATGAGTCAGGTCTGGGGGCTGCACGGTGGCGTAGTGGTCAGCGCTGTCACCTCACAGCAAGAAGGTTCTGGGTTCGAGTCCCGGTTCAAACCAACCAGGGCCTTTCTGTGTGCAGTTTGCGTGTTTCTCCCCATGTGTGCGTGGGTTCTCTCCGGGTTCTCTGGCTTCCTCATTGGAGACTATAAATTGACCGTGGGTGTGAATGTGAGAGTGGATGGTTGTTTGTCTCTGTATGTGGCCCTGTGATAGGCTGGCGACCTGTCCAGGGTGAACCCCGCCTCTCGCCCAATGTCAGCTGGGATTGGCTCCAGCCCCCCGCGACCACTTAAGTGGATTAAGCGGTAGACGATGGATGGATGGAGTCAAGTCTGTGACCAAAAAGTCATATTCCGGTGGAGGTCATCTCATATCCGGTTAATGATGCATGTCTTTGCTCGTCACTCGATCGTTTTCTCGACTGTGTTAATTGGGGCCGTGTCTTTCTAAATGTTAAGTCGCAACATCAGCTGTTCGTCCCCTTCCATCTTAAAGCCTCCTATGTAACGTCTGATTGTGGGCTTTGTATTTTGTAATCTACTTTGTGGCTCACATCCGTAGAATCTCTCTCCGTACTGTTTGACCTTTGATTCGTGCGTTGAAGTACAGGTTTTTGTAGTCCCAGGATGTATATGTATATGTATATTGTCATATCACACATATCCTCAATGAGTGCTTTCTGTGTTGGTAAAAACATTTTTTAGGGCAATTTCAAACTGCACCAAGGTCCGAACCAACGCTCATCAAACTAACATTTGATCTGACGTCGGTGTGTGTTTTTTTCAACTTGACTTTTTATTGTGTCTTCGGACCAAATTGCGATGACACCTCCTCTCCCCAGGTGGCTCATTTTTAAGCTTCTTTTTCTTCTTCTATGACCGTTTAGCTGCCTCAACTTCCTGTAGTTGGTCCATGAACCGACTATGGTTCAGTGTGATCCGTACCCAGACCTCCTCTCTTCACCAGATTTTAGTCCATTGTTCCGGACCCTGGTCCGAGGAACCTTGGTTCGGACCAAACTGAAAAAAGTCCGGACCAAACAAGGTACTGCAGGTGTGAAAGCGCCCCTTAGTGAATCTTCTCAATAATCCCTTTCCTTCATTTATCACTTCATCTCATCTCATCACAAGCTTTCTGCTTCTTTATTTTCTCCATTTCTCCTTTGTTGGCTTTTCTCCTTTCCTTTTTTTTTGTTTTGTTTGATAGCGCGCTCGTCTTTGATGGAGAATTGATCAGAGCCGTGGACGAGACAGTTGGGGGAAACTATACTGTATGTTACAGGAGAGAGATAAACAGATTCGGTGGGAGGGCGGTGAGATTGACGGAGAGGTGGCCGGCCGGCACAGACCGCAGGAGGCCGGCGGTGTGAAAGAGCAGGAGTCGGGGAGCGATGGAGGTAGAAAGAGAAAGAAGAAGAGAGACAAACGGAGAGTGAGAAGGAGAGGGGAGGTGGGGATCAAAGCCTTTCTCCCTTGTCAGTATTCACAGCGTGCGTCCTCCACCCCCCACCTCACCGCCGCAGAGATGGAAAGATGAAGTGAGTGAGAGAAGCAGCAAGCAGCTAATGTCGTTTCACAGGCAAAGATTCCCTCTCTCCTCTTCCTCTGCACTCTCCTCCCTCGCTCCTCTCCTCCTTCCCTCTCCTCACTCGGCAGGTTTCCTTCAGTGGTGCTGAAGGATGATTGAGAGCCCGCCCAGCGACAGCATTTTTAAACAGACGCATCAATAAATAAATGGCTTGATGTAGAGCTGCGCGGCCAACTGCACACCGGACGTGTGTGTTGTGTTTATCTGTGTGTGTGTGTGTGTGTGTGTGTGTGTGTTGTCGTCGCCCAGGCGATCCGGCGCTCCATCCCCTCTTCCCAGGGGCAAACTCTTTGAACGCCTTTGTCTCGCTTCCTGCTCCCATTTTTTTTTCTTCTTCTTCTTTTCTGTGTTTGCCATCACTCGTCCCTCTCTGACATCCTCCCTTATTTCTCATCTGTCTCATTTCCCTTCCTTTCAGTTTCTCTTCTGCATTCGACTCTTTCCCCCTTTTTCATCCCCCTCCTCCCTCCCTCCCTCCACCCTGTGCACTCTGCTGACGCACTCAATCTCTTTGACACATCTCTCTCCCTCTCTACCTCCGTCTCTCTCTCTCCGTCTCTCTCTCTCTCCCTCTCTCCCTCCGTCTCGCTCCCTCCGTCTCTCTCTCTCTCCCTCTCTCTCTCCCTCCGTCTCTCTCCCTCTCCCTCCGTCTCTCCCTCCGTCTCTCTCTCTCTCTCCCTCTCTCCCTCCGTCTCTCTCTCTCCGTCTCTCTCCCTCCGTCTCTCTCTCTCTCTCCCTCTCTCCCTCCGTCTCTCTCTCTCCGTCTCTCTCTCTCTCTCTCTCCCTCTCTCTCTCCATCTCTCTCTCTCTCTCCCTCTCTCCCTCCGTCTCTCTCTCTCCGTCTCTCTCTCTCCGTCTCTCTCTCTCTCCCTCTCTCTCTCTCTCTCTCTCTCTCTCTCTCTCCGTCTCTCTCTCTCTCTCTCTCTCTCCCTCCGTCTCTCTCTCTCCGTCTCTCTCTCTCTCTCTCTCTCTCTCTCTCTCTCTCTCTCTCTCTCTCTCTGTGTGAGTTTGTGAATCCACAAATTTGTTCTTTGCCACGTCAAATGATTTTTGAAATTCTCGCTCAACATGGTATAATTAACGTAGCAAACCAACACACACACACACACACACACACACACACACACACACACACACCGCCGCAAACAACGGATCAAACAAACCACAATCCGTTTTTCAGGAAATGGGTCAACCCCCTCAGACGCTCGTCTCCCGACTCTCAGGAGCATTTCAGCATCTCAAGTTATTTACCTTTTATGGAGGTTATGTTTTCATCTTGTTTGTTTGTCTGTTTCTTAGTTAGTTAGTTAGTTAGTTATTTAGATAGTTAGTTAGCAGGTTTGGGACGTGACCCGAGGAATAAGTCGGAAGATCTGGAAGATTTGTTCTCCTGGTTATTTCACGTTTTACCTGATGGTGGCAAGTCCAGAGGTTACAGAGTGGAAGGGGCTGACCATTGACCGGACGGCTGGTTTTGGGAAGGCGGACCTGACCACTTGTGGGAGAATACAATGTAGTTTTGCAGACTGGAAGACGGGAGATGATTTTGATCACGAAACTAAATCAGGTTTTTGTGGTTCAGTTTGATTCCAGTTGAAGGGAATCAACAACAAAAAAAAATGTTGTACTTGTTTCTGCAGTGTTTGTCCGGTGCTCCTGTCTATCACGATAACATTTCAATCACAAACCGCAGCTCTGAATTCTGGGAAACACACTGACACGGTTGTTTACTGCAGGTCTGACAGACCGACTGCCGGTGGTTCTCTCTCTCGCTCTCCCTCATCGTCTGTGCTGCTCCCAGTCCCTACCAAGGGGATTTCACCCAGTAAAATGTTATTACGGCCATTTGCAATGATGACCAAGGCCATGCAAATGAGATATACAGGTTGTAAAAATGTTATTTGTTTGAAACGCTAATAGTGGTAGTTTGCATCCGGCTCCACAGTTACAATAGAAGGCTCGTAAGTGCTGCGGCAGCACCTCGTTGGGACGGAACATTCAGCCCCATAATGTTCTCTTTTATAGCCGCTGCTCATTGGCAAGTGTCAGTGTAGCTCGTGTAAATTCTTCTACAGGCTCTTTCTGATCCTTAAAGCTGCAAAAAAAAAAAAAGAATCCACATTTTGAACATTAACATAAATCAAACGATCCAAGTAGCTGGTGAACATCGTGGAGCATTTAGCAGCAAAGTGGCTGAAACAGAGGCAGATTCATGGCTACTGGACTGTTTTTATTTAAAGCTACAGTGTGTAATATTTAGAAGAACTTATAAACAGAAATTGAATATATTGTCCATAACTGTGTGTTTGGATATGTCTAATCACCTGCAGCAAAGAACCAATGTGTTTTTCGTAAACTTTTGAGGAGGCGATTGTAGTCACATAGGTGGACGTGACTTCTGTGTATGCCGCCATGAAATGGAGGATCATACTTGTTATTTATTAGACAAGAAGGTTGAGAACCTGAATGCTCGTCACAAAAAAAGAGAAAAACGGGAAACAGAGCGAATTGATGACCGGCGACGGCAGAAAACGACGGAACACTCGACGTAGTTGACCACAGAGTTTCCTGGAAATCCGTTCAGTAGTTTTAATTTATGGGACTGGAATATTTCAGATGATGAATTGGTAAAAAAAACAACACAGTATTTGTCATAGAGAGAAAATATATATTCATCACCTCCTTCTGCAACGTGCTTTAATCACATCGCAGTCCTCTGATGAATGAAAACCAGAAGTACAGACGTCTGAAAGTTTAACATTTTGTTCTTAAGATTTATTCTTGTGTTTTACCCTAATTGACAATAAAATGTGTCAAATCCAGGTTGGTGAAACTTAATGAATCTGACGGATTGCTTTCACATCCTCTCCATTAGAGCGGCCTCTCGTTCATTAGTAACAAGATTGCGGACGATTCCCGAATGTGCGGTAGAAATTAAAATTTGAGTTCAGTCCTTTTCTAAAACAAGGGGTTACCTGGATGTTAGACAAGCGATGGGGCTGTTTGCAGAGAGGCCGAGGGAGCCGGGGGCCGCGTCTATAAAGTTTGTTTACCGCAACAATCAGATGCTCCCCCATCTGCTCTTTAT
Source organism: Scophthalmus maximus (assembly GCF_022379125.1). Classification (NCBI taxonomy): domain Eukaryota; kingdom Metazoa; phylum Chordata; class Actinopteri; order Pleuronectiformes; family Scophthalmidae; genus Scophthalmus; species Scophthalmus maximus. The sequence continues at coordinate 2,957,749 of NC_061529.1, forward strand.
CACGTAAATCAATCGGTTGCTTTGTGCAGTTCAAGAGGCTCCGCTTATGAAAACGGATGTTGCCTGCATGCAGATTCTCTGTTTGCCACAATGGTTCCTGGCAGCAGCAGCAGCAGCAGCAGCAGCAGCAGCAGCAGCAGCGCCGCCTCGCTCAGCCGGCTGCATCAGTACGACTGACGCTGATTCTGCCAGAACACAACATTTCTTCAAGTTAATTAAGAGTTTTAACTTCATTACTTCACTCGGAGCGGAAGACATTTTGTCTGGCCAAGAAAGTTAACAGATTGGATTATGACTTGGTTCCTGCTAATAGATTGACGTTCCAATCAAACACTAATCAAACCGGACGTCTGTGGAAGATAGAAGAGGCCTCATGGTGTTCTGATGCTACACGCTCTGCAGCCCAGTATTCATATCTTGGCTCTCCGACAAATCGGGAATCAGCTAAATGAGTTGCTGATTTGCGTTTTTTCATTTGTTACTGCTTCGTCGACTCTGTGTGTAGAATTTCGAGACGTTGGACCGGTTATGTCGGATGTCTCTTGTTTTATATTTGTGTATAGGATAATGAGGTAACTCTTGTGTTTGGCCTCATTCATACTTAATGGGTGTTATTGTTCTATAATTATGATTCACACTTAACATTTTTAGTTTGTGCCTGTAGTTTCAGTTGTCGGGACAGAGTTGGTTTATAGTTTCTTTCTGTTTGATGTGGAAAGCTTTTGATTAAAACCCCCCTCAAATACTGTCTCCTCCACGGTGAATAGTATTCTTATTCTGTTTTATCAGTAGTTTTATTAACTCTCAAATTTGTTGTTGCACTTGTTCACTCCACTAACAAGTTGTATCTTGTTTAAAAGACCAAAGAGTAAAAATGAAACCAGTGGTTGTGTGGTGGGTTATGTCTCTGGCTGCTGAGGCCCAGAGGTTTCTGTCTTCTTGTACTGGTTAAACAAATATGATGTTGAATAGCTGTATCCCCCCCCCCCCCCCCTCCCCTCCACGTCCAGAGTTTCTGTTCAGCTACCCGGTTCATATTTAAGCTTCATATTTAATCGACAGACATGAGAGAGAGAGAGAGAGAGAGAGAGGTATTGATCTTCTTATTTATTCCTCAGCAAGAATGTGAATAAGCACATTTCCCCTTCCAAAGTATTTTCGACTCGATTAAAATAAGGGCCGAGCTCCTCGGAGCCCGACTGTGACAACAGAGAGATGTGAGGACAGGCTCACAGACACATGCGGGGATTTAATGAGGCGACTTGCTCCGCCAAGAGAATCCGGGACATTAAATTTAGACATTTCCTCTTTTTTTTTTTCTTCCCCCGTTTAGTCAGGTTTGACTGTCGAGAGACAAAGAGACATCTCGTCAAGCTATTTCTGTAAACCGTGGTGAGGATGTGATTATAAGGCATCACTTCTTTTGGGAGGGGGGAAGCACTCGCGTGTCAATAGCCACAATCGACAGTGTCACGGGATTAAAACACTCAGCATGTTAATTGCATCTGTGTGGACGTCGCCTCTTCCCCTGAGCCTTGACCCTCACACCAACACGTGTCGACACAGAAATGCCACGTGTGAATTTACCTGCCTCTGCTCTCGTAATGAAGCCGAGGCCAATGGATCGTGTCAAACCTGCTTAGGGGATGATTTTCAAACAAATGATCAATTTGACTACTACAAAATACTTTGGAGATGAATATTCTACATGCAGGAAGTGTATATCAAACAAGTTTTGTCACAAGCGTTTTTGTTTTTTTTAATAAGGCAAACTTTACATTTCATACAGGTTTTTTTTTATAATTTAAAATTAGTGTCATAACTGGAACGGCAGAGAGGAATATTTACCTCCTCCAAGGCCCAACACTTCCCTTAAATTCAATCAATCCGCACCAAATAGCACACGCTCATAGATCTTAGTTTGTCTCTTTTTTTTTTCATCAAGATCCATGATATATTTCCTGGGAAGTCAGTGAGAACTTCAAACAATCTCACAATGTTACAGTTAAAAGCAAAATGACTGGACTGACTTGACTTCTCCATTACTTTTTTCGGCAGAAAAACAACCGCTTGTTTACAAACACTATTAGCAAATCAACTTGATTATATTATATTATATCGCAGTGTTGTTTTCACTAAGTTGACAAAAAAAATTGTCATTGCAGGTTTAGGGGTCTGTGTTGATGATGAAAATGAAATTAGAACTTAAAAACTATGTGTCAATGTTTTATTAATTTCTGCTCCGTCACAAGAGGTGAAACACGCCGGCGTCATCCCGGGCAGTTTAATTTTAGAAGAGACAGTAGACGGTGTGTTCACCTGTCAATGACCTTCGCACTTCTCCTCTTCTTCTCCTTCTTCCTCCTCTCACCCAGCAACTGCTGAGAGAGATGCAGCAGATGGCGAGCCGGCCCTTCGCCACCATCAACGTCGCCTTGGAGACGGACGAGGAGCCACCTGACCTCATAGGAGGGAATGTGAAGGTGAGCGCAACCTCCTTTTTTCTTTTTTTTTTCTTTTTTTCTTAGAGCAATCATAGCCCACAGTTGTCCACCTCTTGTCCAGACTGAGAGAGAGCGGCACACACGAAGGGAAGCTTCGCCTCCAGTGGGAAGCCGGGTCTTGTGCCGCCGACCGAGGGGTTTGTGATTCCGCACGCCAAAAAGAGACAGATATTCCTCAAACCATCGCGCGGTTTTGAATCTGATCTCCATTAGTTGTCCGGAAGCCGAGGAGTTTCAAATTGAGCTCCCTCGGGGAGAAGGGTGTGAAGTGCAGTGCGGGTCTAGTTCACCTAACGAGGGTCGACGCGGTGTGTGTGCGGTTCGCCCGCGACCGACCGGAGGCCTGGACGGCGATGAGAGTTGGTGCTGCTGCTGAGTAACGGCGCATTATACCAGAGACAACCAGTTACTGTAGGTAGGGGCAGCGAATCCTAATGGTAATGAATTCAGTTAACCCCGGAGTTCAGTAAATGCAGACGAGCGTTCCGGAAATGTAGATTAAGACTATGCTTAGAAATAAGCGGAGAGTTTTGTTCCAACATTGAGATGCAGTGTATCTTTTATCTGGAGAAAAAAATAAGAAAGAAATAAACGCCCACTACAAGCCGGATATGTTTGTTTCGCTGGCATGAAAATTAAAAAAACATTAGCGTGAAAGTCAGGGTTTGCCCTCCGCAAACACTCTTGTCTCGGTGCATAAGACCATCTGTGTTAGTTTGAGAAACACCGGCAGAGAAGTCGGAGGTAGAAAGTTCAGTCGATAGGAATATACAGTAAGACACGGTGACTGTAGCTTGTGTGTGTGTGTGTGTGTGTGTGTGTGTGTGTGTGTGTGTGTGTGTGTGTGTGTGTGTGTGTGTGTGTGTGTGTGTGTGTGTGTGTGTGTGTGTGTGTGTGTGTGTGTGTGTGTGTGTGTGTGTGTGTGTTTCTTAAAATGTGGCTCTACATTTAGAACAAATCGTGATGCTGCTGCCTGGGACTATATTTTACTAGACCAGGTCACGAGGTCGGGTTCGGGTGAAGATCCGAGTCACGTCACTTGAACTCAAGCCGACGCGAGTTGGGAATTTCCTTGCGTTCGGTTTCTGAGTGTGCTGTTCTCACTGTAGCTAGAAACCAAATCAAATGCTTTGAAAGACATGATAATTGTTCAATTAAACAAGTCAAAATGAGTAATGAAACGACCGCCATGTGTCTGAGGAAAGCAAACGCAACGACAAAGTTACAAACCACATCGAAATCCAAATTGTCCGGCGGCCATTTTGCAGACATTTTCCAAAAAGTTCACGTCGGAAAACAGCTGACGAAACTTGAAGATGTTATTTCATAGATAGTGTAAGGGGGCGTGTTGTAGCTGATTTGAATGTCAAGGAATATCGGGGAAAGCTTTTGAAGACGTCACACGGTGGATTTAAAAGTAGAAAGATTTAGTGTAAGAGTTTCGAGGCACCAGCGGAGCGGAAGTTGGTCGGAGCAGATTTAAATGCAGATGTGGAGCGGGGAACATTCAAAAGTGAGAAGTGTGCGGGGGGTTATAGAAACTGCGGTTGGGTATTCAGCAGGCGGCGAGCCGCAGGCCGCTCTGTACCTGTGACTGTGCACTCGGTGATGAATGACCCCTGAATGCAGATGCAGTGCAGAATTATAGGGCTGCTGCGGCCGGGTGGCTCGGGGCCCCGCGGCTCTGACAGGGGCCATGCATCTCCAGGGGCTCGGCTCCCCGGCCCGAGGTCACACCCCAACAAGGGTCCGGGGCCCCCTCGGGGGAACCTCAGCAGCCAATCAAATCCCGCTTGTCCTCAATTCTCCTCTCCTCTTGTCTCCTCATCTCCCGTTTTACTCTTTTTTTCTTCCTCTTTTCTTCTCCTCCTGTTTCCATCCTCTCTTTTATTTTCTCACTAACTCTTCTTGACTAGTTTTGCTCTGTTCTCTTCTTTTCCCTCTTTTCTCTTCCATTCGGTGCAATTCATCATGTCTTTTTATCTTCTATCCACGATTTTTCTTTGTTTTTTTTGCGTCTTTGTTTAGATCTTTTAGGTTTTATTCTCCTTTTCTTTGTCATTCTTGTCCTCAGTTTTTTTTTGTTCACCTTTTCTTCTGACTTCTTTCCTTTCTTTTAAGTTCCTCTTTTGTTTCCCCATCTTCCTCTTTTCTTTCATGTTCTTTGCAATTTATCATCCTTCCATGTCTTTTGATCCTTTGTTTCAGCTTCTCCTCTCTTCTCCCTTTTCACAGTTTTCTTCTGTTTCACTTTTTTTCCCAACTTCCTTCATCTTCATTTCTCCCCATTTTTTCCCCTCTTTACTTTTCTTTTCTTGGCTTCTTTTACGTTTTCCGCTTTTCTCTTTTGTTGCTTTAAGTTATCATCTTATCTCTTTTAATTCTTTACTCCTTTTTTTCTTTTCACATCACATTTTTGTTTGCTCACTATTTTTTCCATCTCTTTATTTATGTTGTTTCCTCTTCTTTAGTTAATTTTTTTTAACTTTTCTCTGTTCTCTTCCTTTTCTATTTTCCTCCCTTTTCCTTACGTCTCTTTGAATCTGTTCTCTTTTCTTTGTTTCTTTGTCGCCTCTTCTCTTTTCTCTCCTCTCCTCTCTGACATCCGTACTTCACTACGGTTTCCTCCTCTAATTCATTATCTCTTTACTGATCCTATCAGCTGTCTGGGGTTTTCTGTTGCCCTTATCTGCTGGTTCGTGTTTGTATGGATGTGTGTGTGTGTGTGTGTGTGTGTGTGTGTGTGTGTGTGTGTGTGTGTGTGTGTGTGTGTGTGTGTGTGTGTGTGTGTGTGTGTGTGTGTGTGTGTGTGTGTGTGTGTGTGTGTGTGTGTGTGTGTGTGTGTGTGTGTGTGTGTGTGTGTGGAACACCGTGTAGAAATGTGCTCACTGTGGAAATCAGGCGCCCACCACCACCACCACCTCCACCTCCTCCTCCTCGGCTTTACCTTTTCTTCTCCCACCTCCTACACTGCTTTTCTTTCATTCTTCCCGTCCTGCTCTCCTCCTCTGCCACGGGGCCGGAGCAGCCCAGGAGCAGAGATCCAATTTAGATCTTCCTCCTCAGCTCTCTGTGCCTCCACCGGCTCAGATGCCGAGCGCACGCTATCCTATCTCCGCCCGGTTCAGATTGAGCGACTCGGAGCAGGTGCTTCCCCTTGTTCCCGTGCTGTTTTATCAGGACGCCTCAGTAGTGTATTAAGACCCGCGACGGGAGTGTACTGGGGGGCGGGCGCACGGCGAGCTGAAGATCATTAAAGTTGTTTATAGCCTCAGTGGGACGTCCAAACTCGCTCCCCCCGATGAGAAATATTCACTCGGCGTGTCCCGAATGGAGCTGGTGGCCCCAGCCTCACGGGCAGATGATTACCTTTGTGACGCCTAATGCGCTGCTTTTATTTATAGATTCTGTGGGACAGGAGAAAATTGGGACACGCGATATAATAAGAAAAATGAAGGGGAACAGCTCTGGTTTATCGAACAAAGCCGCGGCGCAACATTATCTCCCCTCTCCGCTGCGCGTTGCAATAAATAATCGACATTTGGCAGATTATTTTTTTTTCCTTTTGACCAAATGTGCAACTTTGTTAACCTTAAATTCTGCGTTTGTCACAGTTGTGAGCAAGAAAGAGAAATGTCAAAGTTCAAAACAGCAGAGATGCTGAATTTTGATCATTTCTTACCCAACAGAGTGGCTCCCTGTTTCGTTTGGATGCTCAAGAGGAGGCACGCAAGAAAACAGTTCCTCTGAAGTCATATTCTTTACGTAGAAGTAAATTGTCTAGTAAATCGTAGATTCCCCAGCAGGAGCCGTCTCTGTCTATAATGTGTTCCTGCCGTGTCTGCCTGTGAAAGAGGAGAGTCCAGGACAGTCTTATAGGGAAGCAGAAAAAGTCTGCAGCCTGAAAACGTCAAAGATGTCGCAGGTAGCCACCGGTGAGTCAGCGCTCATGAATAACCCTTCTTTGTGAAGATCAGTGCGGACAAGAGACGAGATGGTAGAAGAGTCGAAGCGGAGCTCAAGACGAACGCAGTTACATTCAGCTTCTCGCCTCTTTGGGCCGAAGTTGACCGAGAATGTTTGTCAGTCGAATCAGATTTGACTGTTCGATGCAGATATTTGATTTAATACTTCTACTTCTCATGTAGAATATCAAAAATTAGGGCTGGGCGATGTAACGATATGTATCGCGATAGACACGTAATCAATATCAATAGAAAATGCGTTCGATAGAACGCTTCGATCATTTTCTTTTCCTCGTTGGAAGAAACCGGACCAAAGAGTCTAGTTACGCCGGCACTCGTCCTCTGGTACCTAGCAACGTATGGAGTGACACGCCTAATAGCCAATCATGTAACAGTATCACGTTTGGTTACGCCATCTCGTTGGCTCGTGTTTGTGTTTCTTAGGTCATAAAAATTATCAATAAATATCGCTATGGACCGATATGAAACATTTATATCATGACACCGTTTTCAGCCATATCGCCCAGCCCTACAAAAAACATTTCATTTTGTCGGAAGGATGACATTCACGGTCTGTCGCAGACGTCTTCACACATTTATGAGACAGTATGATAACACTTACATGTATTCCCTTTCCTTATAAACACTCAGGGAGTCGTTGTCTTCATCGTTAAACAACTCGTCTCCGCGAAACATACAAGCCTGATAATTAAAAACCTGCAAAAACACCTAATGAAGCTGCTTCACGTGAAAAATCGGTGTTTTCTCAGACACAGGATGTTTGCTCGTCTTGGTTCTCTGATAACACAAGATCCAAACTAAACTTCTTCAAAGTTAATAAGTAACGATCTCACATTCCCCATCCAAGTTTAGGATCGAGAGCCAAAATAACATTTTCCTTCACCTCGCCCGGGTTTATCTTCAGTGTTTAGTTTAAATACGTGGCAGTGCGGCGCGTTGTTGTTATTAAAGGCTGACAAAACAGTTCCTCGGCAAACAGACGCCGTCTGAATGAAAAAACTCATCAGAGGTGGCTCAGTGGAAGTGGCTGCACTTGGTGAGTCATAGCAACGGGGAGTTTGACTCTCGCTCGCTCGCGTCGCTGGCGGAGGGGAACTCATCCACGGCTGCTGCTGAAGTACAGATGAATGTGGCGGATGAAAAGCGGAGCAGCACATGCAGTCTGCCCACGTGTGTGTGTGTGTGTGTGTGTGTGTGTGTGTGTGTGTATGTGTATGTGTATGTGTATGTGTATGTGTGTGTGTGTGTGTGTGTGTGCGTGTGTGCGTGTGCGTATGCGTGCGCGTGCGCGTGCGCTCAGGAAGCGGTCCTGCGTGTGCGTGCGCTCAGGAAGCGGTCCTGCGTGCTGAGCTAATTACTGGAGGTAATTTAACAAAACCTTTGGCTGCTCTGCCTGGCCAGTCTAGATAAACTCTCCGGAGGAGGTTGGTTGAGGGGGAGGGGCCCTAAACGCTAAAATGAAAAAATAAAAAGGCATCTCGCTGAGAAATGTTATTAACACGCAGCCTCTGAAGAAGACCAAGGAAGAAGAAAAAGACGCTGCCTTTGGGGAACATCTTACACACAGAAACAACAACACTGAGTTTAAAAGGGAAAGAGGCTAATTGAATGTTTCAAGGTGTTTTGTTCTGTTTTTCCCCCTTAATTACTGCACGGTCCAAAATAAAGAGGACGTGTGTGTTGAAGGAGATACACAATGTGGTGTGTTTTGGGAGGGTGGGGCGTGCACTGTTTTTGTTTTTGGTCAAAAATGTAAAAGTGAAGTGTTGTCGTGTTGAAATGGAGGTCGTCGCTCCGACGAACGGTCGCCGCTGACGATTAGGAGACGCCGGCGTTGGGAACTGAGGAAACGCGCGTGTGAAGGAGCGAGAACCTGAGAGCAGCTGGACCTGGCAGACGAGTTCTGTACGACAGCCCCTGAGCTGCGGAATTAGAAAAGCTGCCAGTTCTTTCGTACACATAAGAGTACAGATGTGTTGATGCTGTCATGTTTTTTCAGCTTAATTGTTTACTCTCTGGACGAGAAATACATTTTAGCTCGAGGCCAAAAAAACAGACGTGGTGGACTTGAGCAAACGAATCGTGGTTCGGTCGCCTCTGGCGAGGCCGAGGTAATTGTTTCGTCTTCCCCCGTGCCGAGGGATCGAGCGGCGGAACGTAGCCAAGTGTCTTATTGCACCACCTAATTTTGCGTCGGAACAGTTGTCAGTGTCCTCATCCCCAGTCCTCACTCGCACCTAATGAGGTCCTAGAACCGTGATGAGGGGAAATGGAAAGAGGATGATCCTTGTACCCAGAGATTGGCTGTTCTTTTTCTTTCTTTTTGTGTGTGTGTGTGCGTGCGTCTACTTATTGACTCATCACTCATTTATCACGCAGACATGTAAGTGGTATTAATATTTCGTGACCCCGGAGGAACAATATCGGAGTTTACTGCAGTCTGATGGAAAACAAAATGGTAATTTGCTCTTTCAGGGGTTTAATTAGGAGACTTTGTATCTGGTTCACTCCCACCTCTCTCATAGGATTAAAAAAAAAGAAAAAAGAAGCTTCTCTCTCGTGCTGGTGGGAGAAGAGTCGTGGGGTTTTTTCGTTTTGTTTTTTGACTGGGTCCCACGGGGAAATGAACACAGGTTTAATTTCACTGTTATTTTTGTTTTTCCGAAAAGTTTCCAAAGATCAGTCTGCCGACATCGGTCTTCTATCGGCTGACATTTAAACAAAAGCTGTTTGCGGCCGGTCCTTGACACGACGAGGTCGGGTCAGGTCGTCTCCGAGAGGCAACAGGTGGAGATCGATATATTATTTGCATTCTGTAATTGCCTCTCTAAATAGAAGTTTGCGATCGGTGGCAGAGTTCACCTGAGAACTGATACACGAACTGTTTCAAAGAGACGCGATGGAGAAGACCCGGAGCCAGGAGGAGGCGTGAATGTCATGCGCTCTGCCCAAGATGAACTCATTAACTATTTCATGTCAGATGACACTGTTGATTTCTCCGGGTGTGTAGTTAACAGTTACACAAGTTGCCCTTTGTGTTGTGTTTCTTCCAGTAGTAGCTAATTCATCAGAGGACGTTATCGGTCAATAGAGTGTCACGTCATGACCTGTGTGACCTTCATTATTAAAACGCACTTGTTGTTGCATCTCGTCGCCACAGACGTCACCAAATTAACAATCGAATATCTGCATACATTCGCTATTTTGAGTGCATAGACTGTATATAAAAACAGATGCAGCCACTGAGTCCGGAAAGTGAAGCTGATGCTGAAGTGCCTAAAATCTGAATTCCCTGGAATCACCAGCAGAGGGCGACTCCACTTGTTGTTTCTATAGAATTCGATATATTGTCTATGAGAAAATGACTTCTCACTTGATTAATAATGTCAGTAAACATTTAACTGAGGAGTTTATGGTTCCATCTCTGGTTTCAATTCTTTTTCAACACGTCTCATTTCGAGTCAAATAGAAGATAAAGCTCCGTATTCATTGGGGGCGTGGATACAGTGTGATTGACAGCTGGTAGTGTCCAATGGGTGCATGTCGCAGGTGTAAGAGGACGTGCAGTGGTCGAGTTCTCAGTCAGGCCACTCCCCCTGCTTCTACTCCCTTGTTTCTACTCTGTAGCACTTTGAGATTGCTTTTAGCAATGAAAAGTGCTCTATAAATGAAATTTATTATTATTATTATTATTATTCTATAGGAGAAAAAAACAGGGAGTCGCCCTCTGCTGGTGACTCCAGAGAACACAGGCTTCAGGCACGTTCGCATAAGCTTCATTTTGCGGATCAACGCTAAGAACAAGTGGTTTCCTATACTGGACAGATTTTAAAGTTCTCTGGGACCAAATTAATTTTTCTCATCGCCTTTTTCAATTACACCTGACAACAGACACATAGATAATCAAGGTGGAAGCTGATGATGGACATCTTCCAACATCTCGGTTCTCAGAGTCCAAACTAGCGTATTAATGATTAAATATTGTTTGATTTCCAGCGTGTCAGAGAGTTGATGAACCGGCACTAACTTCTCATATCCAAACACGTGTCTCGCAGTGTTTGTTACTCTCTGCGCGTTGTGGACATTCTGCTGCCGGTCCTGCTGCAAGTGAGTGTTTCCAGCAGGTGGGTCTGACCCTCCGCGAGCTCATTTGTCTGCATCTGAACTCTTCCCCCTGTCAGATTGTAGAGGCGCTGCAGCTCTGCTGGTGTGCGTGAGTCCACGATCAACACGGCGGAAAACTGCTGCAAGCTCAGAGGCATAATGCGCACACGCACACACACACACACATACATACATACATACATACACACACACACACACACACACACACACACACACACACACACACACACACACACATACATACACACACACATACACGCGCGCACACACGCACTGCCAACAACCTCTTCATAACTTTTTCAGTCCAAAGATGCATAAGCAGCAAGTTGCTACACACACACACACACACACACACACACACACACACACACACACACACACACACACATACATACATTCAGACATTCAGACATTCAGACATGACATTTTCTTCACATTATTTACAGAACCTGTTATTAATTAAGGACTTTTCAAACATTTGGTCTCCGTTACACACACACACACACACACACACACACACACACACACACACACACACACACACACACGCGCACACACACACACACACACACAATCATTACAGATTGATCATTACAAATTGAGCCGTGAGCTGCCAAACATCATCTCATCAGCTGAATCATTCATCAGATGGCGCCTCGTTGTTTATAATCTGACGGCGTCCGAGATGAGTTAGAAGTGATGAGATATTAGATTTTCAGTCTCAGTTTATGTCTCATTGCCTGGAGATCCAGTTTGGGAGAACAGATTTTTTCTCTAACCCAATAACTCTAAGCTGCATGAATGAATCTGCCTGCTCGATGCTTAGGTCCACATACAGTACAGTAACAGATGTGTGTGTGTGTGTGTGTGTGTATGTGCATTAGCTTCTCTACAACCTGCAGTCACTGATAACACACTTCTCCTGTGCGGAAGCACAGAGACGTTTACGTGAATCTCCCAAGAACCCTGAGAAAACACCGCAGCAGCAACAGTTGTTTTGTTCTCCAAATGGTTCAGTTGATTGTTTTTTTATTTTGCAGAAAACATGAGACATGTGATTTCCAGCTCATTTTTACATCATGAGGTGATGTGCGTGCATGCGTGCGTGCGTGCGTGCGTGCGTGCGTACGTGCGTGCGTGCGTGCGTGCGTGCGTGCGTGCGTGTGTGTGTGTGTGTGCGTCGTGTACAGTACAGAGGATAATAGACTGAAATGCCCTTCGCTGTCAGATCTTAGCTGCACAGAAACGAATGTGAAAACACGTGTGTGCTATAAACAGGCAGACACAAGGGCATGAACAAATACAGGATCCCAGCCGACACACACACGTACACGCACAAACTTCTGAACACACACCCAGAGGCATCCAGGTCTTTGTGCTACTTCTCCAGCTACCTGTGTGACAGCCTGTGTATCCTGCTGCTGTGAAAGTTAAACCTCAGAGAGACGGAGCTCAGGATGAATGTGTAAAATGGGTCAGAGCCTGAATATCATTACTCTGTGTGTGTGTGTGTGTGTGTGTGTGTGTGTGTGTGGTATCAATTGACGTTAGATTAATGTTAACTTTCACACAGGTTAGGCTGTGTACAGTGAATAGGAGTCGATGCATTGTCCTTAAAAGCATAGCGTCACAAACTGTGTGTGTGTGTGTGGGGGGGGCAATTCGATGCACCGAGCGAGCAAAAGATAACGCAGGTTATCTGTATGCGGGCGGAGTGGCGGCGGCGTTTCTCCATATCCCTCCTCCTCTGTCGGGGTAAACCCATGAATATTGCACGAGGCAAGAAAGAGCAGCAGATCCAGACAGTGTTTACAGGTGTGTGTGTGTGTGTGTGTGTGTGTGTGTGTGTGTGTGTGTGTGTGTGTGTGTGTGTGTGTGTGTGTGTGTGTGTGTGTGTGTGTGTGTGTGTGTGTGTGTGTGTGTGTGTGTGTGTGTGTGTGTGTGTGTGTGTGTGTGTGTGTGTGTGTGTGTGTGTGGTGGGGATGAGCTGCTGATAAACACGAGGTGTTGGTATTAGAGGGTCCGGTGTGTTGGGCAGCCTGCAGCGACAGCAGAGCAACGCAGAGACACACACACACACACACACACACACACACACACACACACACACACACACCTCTGCTCCCAGCACCACCACTTGATTTCCAGTCGTGGCCTCTCGCCACACAAAAGCGGCATTGTCATGAAATTGTGCACAGCGTGTTATTTTGAGGAAGGGAGGCAGGGGGGTGGGAGGAATCCAATTTGTGCCTGCAGATCAGGGTGTGTGTGTGTGTTTGTGTGTGTGTCTCAACAGGGGATGGAAAGTGTTTTTAGAGTTGTTTTTTTGTTTCTGTTCATTTTGCTGACACCAACTGGAGCAACAACAAGCAGAGCCTCTGTTACCCACGTGTTTGAGAAGGGTGTGTGTGTGTGTGTGTGTGTGTGTGTGTGTGTGTGTGTGTGTGTGTGTGTGTGTGTACACGCGCGCGCGCGTGTGTGCGTGCGTACACGCGCGCGCGCGTGTGTGCGTGCGTGTGCGTGCGTGCGTGCGTGCGTGCGTGTGTGTGTGTGTGTGCGTGCGTGCGTGCGCGCGCGTGCGTGCGCGCGTGTTTTCACCAGGCTTTGGGAAAGGAAAGGTGGTGATACTTCAACTTTTCTCTTTCCACAGTCTGTTCCGAAGCCCATCGCCCTGGAGCCCTGCTTGGGCAACAAAGCCGCCGTGCTCTCCATCTTCGTGCGGTTACCCAGGGGCACCGGGGGCATCCCCCCTCCGGGACAGTCTGGTAAGATGCAACCGCCCGGATTCACTTCATCTGTTCTTCTTCTGATTTGATTCATCTTCACTTTCTTCTTCTTCTTCTGTCGGTGTCTCGTTGATCTGCCTCACCGCCTCCCTCTGACAAAACTTTATTTATAGTTTGAGAACAATTGAATGACAGTTCTCTTCTGACTCCTTTTCACTTTTCTTCTGATCTGAGTTTTAGGCCACGCCCCCTGCAGCAAAGTAGATAGAGCTGATGACAATGTTGACAGAGCAGAATGCGTCCACATCAGTGTTTTTCATGGTTGCTTTTCGAAAAAGGTTTTTTTATTTATCTTTTTCTGTTTTCTGACAAGCTGCTGTGAATATAAATCGAAGAGTTAACAAAGAGAGATCTCAGAAAGAGTCGACAAAGTTATTGAAAGTTTGAAAAGAGATAATCTGCTTCTAAGGTGTGCGGATTGTCTCCTGTCAAACTTTCCGTGATATTTTTTTGATCCAGCAACCGTTAAAAAAAATTTTTTTCACTTGTAGTCTGTGCTCTGGAGACAAAGATATTTTTTTCATTTTTGAAAAAGGCTTTCTTGATTTTCATTCATGTTGCAACATGAGACCAGCGCTTTTCACAATCATCAAGGCGAGGTGGCCCTTTAAGAATATTTCCTAATTTGCACTTTTAATAATTCACCATCATTTAAAGGGGCAGTCAGCGATTTTGGAGAAAGCTTGTTTCTCTCTTTGTTGTTGTTGTGTGATTTATAATCACTTACTGCCCCTTTAAGGGTGGATCCTGGCTCACAATTTAATATGAATTATCTCCAAGACGTTTGTTGATTTAGTCTTATGCTGCGATCATGTGACATATATTTCCTGGAGGAAGCTGATTAGTGGATCAGGAGTTGATCCTCGGTCCTCTGCTCTCTGAGCTCAGTCGGTGTGATGAACCTCTCTCTTCTGTTTGCTCTGCACCTAATGGGAGTTTACACAGAGAGACTTCATCTGATAGTCTTAATATTTACACGGTCTTTAATGCAACGACTCGCCTCTGTAGGGAAAATGAATCACCCCGGGGATTCAGTGATGCTGATTTAACACACGGAAATAAACATTGTCACAGTGTTTCAGTCTCGCTACACTAATGTAGACATGTGCATTACATTTTCATTCTGAAATCAGGCTTCTCATCATCTGTCTCCTCCCTTCATCGTCCTTCTGTCTGCACGTTGACTCGTGTATATGAAACACGCCGCCGCTCTTCTCTTTTTCCACTCTTGAGGTTTACGTCTGTCTCCATTCTCCTCTTTTCTATCTCGTCTGTGAGGTCTGTGTTTAAAGTGCAGTCTGGCGTCTTCTTCCCTTCCTGCGCTCTCACTCTTCGCTCTCTTCCTCTCTTTCCTCTCTTTCCCCTGACGGCCTGATAGCTCTGAGAATTGAGCCCATTACTTACTTTTTATCCACTGCTCTTGTCACTTGCTCACTTTCCCTTCCTATCTGTCCCATATCTGTTTACCTTGTCCTTCTTTCCTAGACAGTCTGATAGGATCCAGAGCTGAGCGCTTCTCCCTCTTCTCCCTCTTCTCTCTCTTCCGTCGTCTCCTTCAAAGTCTCAAACAAGAGCTCAGCTTCCTTTTCTCTTCTCTCTTACCTTTTGTGTTTCACAGCGTCTTTGCCTCCCACCGTTTCCGTCCCCAGACCATCCGCACGCCCCAGGCGCTTATTAATTACGACATAGCCTTTTTTTGTCATGACTAAACTTTCCCTCGGCTCTCGGCGGATCTTTCCCTCGGGCCGCTTTTGTCGAGACCATGTCAGCCACGTTCTTACCATCCTCCCATGCCCGCGAGGGGTCTCCTGGTTATAATGCTTTTAACTTGTTTCCCCATCTGCCGGCGTTCACTTTCGATTCCTCGGGCTGCCGGCGTCTGTCGTCGCCGTCGCCGCCTTCGCTACCTCATCGCACATCTGTTTATAGTCCAGCTCGTCCAGAAAACAGTCGACGCCGTGGATTATCTCTGATTTGTGTCTGAACCTCAGTTGCTTCCACTCTGAGATCAGGAAACGAGCAAAGAGCTCGTCAGACTTAATTTTTAATTTTTTTTGGGATGATGATGATGATGTGATCCGAGCCACAGCTTCTCCCCCTGGAACGTAGATTTCGCCGTTGGCTGTGTGTAACTTGATCGCGGCTAAACGCATCAATCATTGGCCATAAATGGAGTTTATTGGAATTTCATGGCTCAGAGCATATTAATAAATGTTAATGAAGTGCAGTGTACGTTAATGATTGCCTGCGCTGCGAACTCACCACCTGTGTGTGTGTGTGTGTGTGTGTGTGTGTGTGTGTGTGTGTGTGTGTGTGTGTGTGTGTGTGTGTGTGTGTGTGTGTGTGTGTGTGTGTGTGTGTGTGTGTGTGTGTGTGTGTGTGTGTGTGTGTGTGTGTGTGTGTGTGTGTGTGTGTGTGCAGGTCTGGCGGTGGCCAGCGCGCTGGTGGACGTCTCTCAGCAGTTGTGCGCGGGCTACAAGGAGAAGTCCGGAGGCCTGAGGAACCGCAAACAGCCGCCCACCGCACAACCCTCCACCTGCATCTGACCCCACCCTCGTCCCTCGACTCCGCCGCTCCCACAGCCAGATGCTCTCCCTTTAGAGCCCCCCACCCGCAGCCTGCCTCGGCCCCCACCCACCCACCCACCCCCCCCTCCTTGAAGAGACTTCGGCCAGCTCCGCTCTGGCAGGGAGAAGTGCATGCTGGGACACAGGACTGGGGCAGTTTTGGGTGAGGGGCAGAGGCATCCCGCGGACCGGAGCCTCGCGGTGGGCTTCCCCTCCGCTCTCGTCCCGCAGGAACTTTCTGTTCCCCCCTCGAAACTGACACTGGACACGAGGAGGGGGAGCAGGGGAGGGAGGGAGGGAGGGACCAAGCAGGTGCTTCCTTCAACCTTTCCCATCAGAAAATAACAAAACAAACAAAAAAAAAGAAAACAAAAAAACATTTTACATGTGTCGACACCGCCTCATTGTTGTCCGGGCGGCCGCGGCTTGCTGCTAGAAGAGATCGTCATCTCGTAGGTTTTTGAAGAATCCAGAGACTTTGCAGCAGCGACTCTGTTGCAGAGTCGTTCTAGTACTTAAATTATTGTTGTTCTATGTTTTGTATTGTGTTATTTTTTTTTGAAGGCAGGAACAAACTGGACATGTTGCAATGAAGCATGCGACCCCCCGCGCACGCACACACACACGCACACACACACACACACACACACACACAGACATACACAGACATACACACAGACAGACACACACTCTCTCTCTTATCTCGCTGACAAATACCGACATTCCAGGCATCAGTAGCACCTTCAGACTTCCTCCGGTGAAGATCCCACACACACACACACACACACACACACACACACACACACACACACACACACCCTCCAGCGTGTAACGATTGTCCCCTTGTCATTGTCGCGAGCTCTTGTGAAACGGGCTTCCTATAGATTGTCTGACTGATGCACTGAAGTGATTAGTGTGATCTGTGTGAGGGGAGTCGGGGGGTCCATCGCCTCTAATTGCCGCTGGCGCGTCCCCAAACACCCCACAGCCCCAAACCGTTGAATGGCAGTTGCTCGATGTCCCTGAGGTTCAGCTGCAGCGACGTCCGTGTTCGTATTGATGCAGCCACAGTGGAGATGCAACATTTGAACGGTACCGGTCCGACGGCTCCGAACATGAAGCGTGTACATGAGTCACACGTACATCTTCTAATTTGCACCTTTTTTGTTAAATGGGACTTTTGGAATGGCCGTGAGTCAAAACAAAAAAACAAGAGCAGAATGCAGAACATGCGCTTCTTTCTCTCAACATTACCTCTTCCACCCTTTTTGTGGGAGGTTTGTCAAAGCTGGTCGTTTTTTCCTCATCTGGACTCTTTCAAGATACCGTCCTCCTCCTCCTCCTCCTCCTCCTCCTCCCTCGCATAAAGTTATTAACTCCCCCGCCCTCGGAGAAAGTACAGTAATAGAACAAATTTAATAACTCGCATTCCGCCCCTAAAGAGCCCGGCGTGTTTAGCTGCGGCCTCTCGCATGTGCTCGGCGAACTCGAACCGCTCACCGTCTGGTTAAAGGGCAAACTTTTAGCACCGCGGAAAGGTCAGAGCGGGAAGCATGAACAACGTTGACAGTCTGTAATTATAGCGTAGCTGGAAGTGCTCGCGACCAACTCTCCACCTCTCGGTGAGGAGGAGGAGAAGGAGGAGGACGAGGAGGACGAGGAGGACGAGGAGGACGAGGAGGAGGAGGAGGAGGACGAGGAGGAGGAGGAGGACGAGGAGGACGAGGAGGAGGAGGAGGAGGAGCCACGCGTGCACTTCACACGCTCCCTTTTATTATCAACCGGCTTTTTTCATTTGCTCTTTTGTCCACTCGAGTTTCTCTTTATTTCATCCTTCATGTTTGGTTTCAGGTTTTGACGATGAGTCCGTCGCTTCTGCTGAACGTGATGGTAGAAGATCACCAGGAGCTGTCAGACGTGTGGTTGGAGAGTCCACCTGATATGAAATACAGAAAAAACCTCCCAGGAAATATTTCCGAGCGTTCAGGTTTTTTTTCTTTACTTTTCTTCTTTATGTTTTTTTGAGGCCTGTGGGAGTTTTATTTTTACAATTCGTATCAGTTTCCCCCCCACGCACTCGACATCTCTTCTCAGGTGTGCGGGGCTTTTGCTTTTTAACTTTGTTTCCCTGCACTACTACCAGAATGTTTGGCAGGAAACCAACCAAGAGTTTGGAGGTTTTCGTTTCAATTCCATGAAACTCTAGTTGCGTGGTTGAAGAGCCGACGCTAGTGGGAACATGTCGGCATGCACAAGCGTCTGTGGCACACGGACTAGCAGATATCGTTTTTTCTTCCTTGGCAGAAATGGTGCAACTTTCCACTTGTCAGGGTCAAATATGATTTTTTTATAAGAAACAGCCTCCGTTTGCCAAATTGGTGGAGCTGAACTCGTTTGCAGCTTAGAGCAAAATAACTTCATAACGTGAAGCCAGAATGAGACTCTGAGCTGTTGACCTGAATCTCATGACCCATCATCTCGTGACCCATCGTCTCATGACCCATCATCTCATGACCCATCGTCTCATGACCCATCCACATCTCTGTCCTCCGCAGCATTAAGAGCAGCGTCTGAGATCAGCCGGCATCTCACACATTAGATCTTTTTTCTGTAGGTGAACTTTCTCATCCCACAATGCACTGCTGCTGCTAGAGAATCCCTTTACTTCAATTATTTGTCTCCTTCATCTCCTCCAGGGTGAATCTAATTCTGCGGCTGATTCCAATGAACTGTACTGTTAATTTTACAAAGATTGTGTTTTGTTTCTTTTGTAAACGAATGTAAAATGTGCAGCCAAGGTAAAATCTGTAACCTGCGATCGTCACCCAGTGACGGGGGGTGGAGCCGGGGCCTCTCCTCTCCCATGATCCTCTCTGCTCGGTGGCTCGGAAACAAACGCCATCGACGCGAAACAAACTGACCGACGCGTCCTCATGTCCTAACAAATGTGTTTAAAATCATATTGCGTCGTTTACTTTACTCGTGGGCACATTGTCGTATTAGTTTGCCCGTCGCCGCCCCCTGCAGGCCAGTGGATTACTGACAGGAATGTGTTTTGACACATTGATCCGTGGAGCCACAAGCGGTCAGACACACCCACAGGGGAACTTTAGGTTACTGCTGATGCAACACAAACATGTCATGCTGCTGCGTCACATTAAAAAGGGACCCGCCAGGAAACCAGTGGGGGGGGGGGGGAAGCATCTGTCACTGAGCTAGCCGTGCTTCTCCGTGGTGCTTTTTCTTCACATGTAAAGAATTGGTTCACTGCCATATCTTGTCAGCGGGTCAGTTTTAAGATATTGATGGTGGAGTTAGCAGGAGAAGAGCTGCAGGCGAACGGCTTGAACCATGTGATCGATGGCTTTTACCTTTCGGAGAAAGACGCTGTGCAAAAAATGAAAAATTCCATGTATGATTTTATTATGAGAAATGTACCTTTTCTTTTTCTTTTCCTGAATCCTACCACAACGACAAAATATAAAAATCCATGAGCACAATACAAACTCCACTGTACTGACGTTGCGTTATAGGATCCCCGGCTCCTACACTCTTGATTTTCCAGATGATAACCTCTGTGTGTCGTCGTCGTCCCCCCCACCCCGAGCTGCTTTGTGGAACTTGTGTAGGAACCCGTTTGCACGTGCTGCCGTCGTGCCGCCGAGCCAAACCCGCCGTCGCACTTCGTTCAGATGTCGAGAGACGATCAGCGACGGCCCCCTCGATCTCGCCCCCTCGCTCAAACGCCTCAATATTCATCGGGTGAAGCACTTCACTTTACACT